>NC_087517.1:66719198-67037413 GCF_963921805.1 Phalacrocorax carbo
AAAACAGTTTTAAAGGAAACTTGAAGGAAAAAAAAAATATACAGGAATAGTGAAAGCACAGTGGTTAAATTATTTTGAGGTTTACACAGTGGCATAAAGACATTCTAACCGAAGGAAGCCTGACATAGATTTCTTATAAATACTATTACATAGCATATAATTTGCACTGATTCTAGGCTATACAAATCTTCTTGCTGTTTTCCAGCTAGGTACTAGATTCTTGTACTCTCATAAATCCCCCATGAACCTGCTATTACTTAAAATACAAGGAAGACCCATAATCCCAAGGATGATGGGTGGAAGATATTCTCTTTGGCTCAAGGACAAGACTCAGCTCATGAGGTGAGCTAGAATCTCTGCACGCCATATCTTCAGCTGATTTAAAAAAAAAAAAACAGATAGCTGACATCCGTACTATCTAAAAAAGTGGCGTACACACACATATTCAGATATATGTGAATTAAAACAATCCTCCACTGCCTGAGGCAGATGCAGGACGGGCTGTGTTCCCTGTGCACGCTGTGTTCATCTTAAATAAAGGCATCTTTTCACACTTTAAAACCCAGAAGTCACTATCTGGGCATCCTAAGCACAGGCATATAATTAAAGGGACATCGCATCCTGCAATTTGTTCAGGAATTGGTAACAAAAGATAAGTGCTAACACGAAGTAGATAAAAATTCAAAAGCATCCATCTTCATTCAGTCACAGGAAATTTTTAAGACTTGGCTAGTGAATACTAAGAGCATAATCCAGGCTATTATTACCCATATGCTAAAATCTGTATTTGGTTGTATGTCAGTAAATTAATTTGTTGCAGTATCGCGTATTAAAACATCTGATCAGCCATGTTGTTGATAAAATAATAATAAAATATTTTAATAATAATTCAAATATCTATTGACAGATGAGCAGCTTGTTTCCGAGGTGACCAAAGTGAATCAGATTCATTACCAAATTTCCCTTAGGTATAGCCAACATACTAGTACCTCAAAAAAACTAATTCTTCCTCTACTCACAGCCCCTCTGTCTCTCTCTCTCTCCCCCTCTGTCTTCTCTGATGGGAAAAACGTTCCTATTTTTGAGGACAAATCTAACCAGTTTATATTTTTGCAGTGTTGCAATTTATCAGCCTTACTTTAATCTGCCATTTTACCTAGCGTCCCTATAAATAAATACTTATAGTTGATGCCCTCAACCAACCCAGAAGACCCAAACATGTTGAAGGCATAAAGGAATTGGTTTGGCAACAGCTATTGATGCAAGCTGATGTGCGATATGAAGAAATATGTATTATGGCTTAAAACAATAGTGTCTCTGACAGCTAGACCTCTGAATTAGCCATAAACCACAGAAGACACATTTCTGAACTCAAAAGCACTTTTGGACAGATATAATTCCTGTAAGCAGTTTTGTCTGTGCAGGTAGAAAGAAGAGCAGGCAGCAAAGCAATCAAGCCTGCCACGGCAAGGCTACACGGATGGCTGCAAACCAAAGCTACAGCCTCCTCCAGAAAGGAGCCTGGCATCTTCCATCCAGTTGGACTAGGCTTTCCATTAACTACAGATGTCAGCGTGGCATTGTACCTGGACAGCTATCTTCTACAGTGTATTATACAGAAAAAGGAAAGTCCTGGTGTCCATAGTCTGGGTTTTGATGTCTTTTTTTATACTGTTAAACATAAAATCACCTCATTGTGGTGTTAGAGCGAAAAAGTACACAATTCAAAGATTATTTGGTTCTCTGCTACAAGCCTACTGTTTGCCCCGAACAGTAAAGACTTGCAGCAAAAAAACAAGGGAACGTAAGACAGTGTCATAACAAACCCACAAGAGTCAACGATCACGTTCCCTCAATAAATGAGAGCCGTCAATTTGACTGCCATTGCTTCCCGGGGTGGTCACCACAGTGCAGCGACAGGATCATACGCCACTTCAATACATTACAGCCTTGCAAATTGTAACAAAAGGTTTTGTGCAGAAGACTTCTGTAACTGACACAGGAGAAGCCCTCCTAGATACAGATTTGGTGGCGCGCCTGGACTACCGGCCCGGTGGTGACAGGCTGAGTCCGAACGCAGCGGGCTTCACCAGCGGAGGCTGGCTGTGATGTTCTGTTCAGCCTGGAAAGGGGAGGAACATGGCCATATCTGCCCTTTCTCCTTCCTCACCTCATCAGCCACACTCTTTCCCAGCGTTGAAGGGCACTGGGACCACGATAGAAGGAGACTGCAGACCACCGGCTTCCTTTGAAAACAGATCTCCAGGAACAGCCCAAGTCAACAGGGTGCCTCAGACAATTCAAGAGAAGGTTAGGCTAACTCCTTCCAAAATGGAGAGAAAAAATAGGCAACCTACAAGTGATCATATAGTCACTTCAGCAATCGTAAGTTTCCCTGATTTCTGACAAGAGCCTTGTCTATCATCGTGGCTTGTAAAATCAGTCTGTCATCACCCCTGTGTCTCAAACCTGGAGCTCAAAGAGCTACGTGACCTGCCATCTCAGAGTAAGTGACAGCCTCTGAAAGCACACCAACAAATGGGTTTTTTACACCGAGAAACTATTTCACATGCAATGAACAGTCCGTTGGTAAAGCGTATTTGCCTCAGTGTGGAGATGCCATTTTCCCCTTAAGCCTCTACAAGAAAAAACCTGCTCATTTTACAGAGAGAGGGGGAGATCGAGTCTGGAAGATACAACATTGTCCAGTCCTTCACACTCACTCACTGCCATCACTGCCTTTTCTCAGTGGGCAAAGGCAGATTTGCCTTTGGAGGGGGATTCTTCTCTTCACAGCTGGCAAGTTCTCAAATTTTTGAGATGATAGCCTCATGTGTCTAAAATGCAGATTTACTCTTGGATCTTAATCAGGCTGCAATTTTTCTTTTAAACAAATGCCATTATTCACATGTTACAGTGACACTTACTGCAAGGCAGTAGCAATCTCTTGCTTCATTTCTCCAACTGTATATTTCCATAGGGTTTTTTAGGGGTTGTAAGGTTCACAGTATACTGTAGCCTGTATTATTATAGCTGTGGCAAGTAAGTATGAAATGATCATTACACTGACCTTTTTCTCCTTACCAGCTAGTTATGCCAAAAGTACCCATTAAAAAAAAGTGTACAGACTAAATACAGGCATAATGAAAAAGTCTAATATTTATTCCCTACCAACCTGATATCCCCGGTTTGTACTGTTAGGAACAGAGAGATTGCCAGTCATTTTCAGACTCCCAAATATTTTATCCTTCCAAAGACCGCAGACACAACCTGGCGTTTCTCCCTGAGCAATGGCAGCAGACAAATTTGGTACAAGAACAAGCAGGGGATAAATACGGACTGTCTGTACGGGGAATGCAGACTAGGCAGCTTTTCAGGAACACAGAGTTCACAGAACCTGAATTAATCTCTCACAAACAGAAGCCAGCAAAGAAGCCCAGTACTAGAAATTATTTATTGGGGTTTTGGGAGGTATTTAGCTGAGCTGGATGACTTACTTTTATTTTTAGTAAATGGGTCACATGTCAAAAAATACAGTTTCAACTTCCCAGAAATCATTCATGAATTTAGAATAAATTAAGAAAGCAGAGCTCAGTAACACAAATAAACACTTTTTGGAGAATGTGGCACTTCTGAAATAACATCTTTCAGTCTTGCAACGGGAACAAGTGCCACACAGAGAAGAGGAGGTGGAGAGGTTTGAACAAGGGTCTCTCCCACCAGGAGGCCATCCCAGCCACAGTGCAGAGAAGCACAAATAGAGGCAGTATCAAAAGGTCTTCCTGACTGGGGTGGTGAGTTCACTCTCTTGGGATTTGTTTGTTTGTTTTACAACGCTCCCCAGCTGCTTTCAATTCTTCATCCCATTTCCATACATTTCTTAACATCTTAATACTTCTCAGTTGCTCTATAAACAACTGAAACGTTTGCTACTGATTCTGCAGAAGAGTAATAACTTGAGCTATATTTTCTGAGACCTTTTTCAGAGATATTAATGCCTAGTCAAATCTAAGGAATCACAACTGGTTTTGTACAAGTAAACAAAAGCAATCCAAATACTCAAAAAAATTTGTAATTTCCATTACTAGAAGAATTGGGAGCTTGTCCTTCTCATGACACCAAATTATAACCTTTAAAAAACACACATTATTCAGGTCACATTTTAGTTATTATTCCTCTCCCAAGAACAGATTTTTTATTTTTTTTTTTTTTTTTGAGGCCACAGGCTCACCCAGCATTCCAGTATTTCTTATCTTTCCATCCTGGGCATTACACTGCTTGCTACATTTGTAGTTTATACTAATTTTGACAGTGATTTCCCTTAAAGCCAATCTTTTAAGAATTTTGAATTGTTCCTTTCTTCCATTCAACCTGAGCCTGTCTGCAAAGGTAATCTTGTCCCTATATTCTCCTCTTTCTAGTCCAATTTATGGATATGAACATTGCTTAAAAATTGAAGACGTTCTATAAATATAATGCCTGAAATCTGAATGCTTAAATTCCCCTGAACAGGCCAAATCTAGGACACCTTACCAATTTCTGTGAGCAGATATTTCTCTTGAACACTTACTTCCTTATGTATTTCATTTATAAATACGTTTTACGATCTAGAGTTTGCCACTAACCCAGAGTCTTCAAAATATGATTTAAGCAGAAAGGCTGGCAAATTCACATACAAAAAGCCTTTGCGTATATGCCTATGAAGTTGTCAGATTTCACAGTCTCCATCAGGAAATTCTGGGTCAGAGTTTACATGGAAACCTTCCAAAAACCTGGGTAGAATGGATCTTGAATGAAACAATATGCTGAATCACCAGTATGCAATGCCTGCCCCATGTGAAAAAGAGCTGTTCTGGTTCTGGGAACGAGCTCTCCTAAGTCATTAATTCAAGAGGTTAATAAGAACCAATGGGTTTCTTTCCACTCACCATACTTCTATTGCAGTAAATTACGCCTAATTTTCAAACTGTGATTTTAGTGGGGTTTGGCAGGATTTACACTAGGAAACATAAAGAACGATGCAGCAACAAGGGCAGACCTCATCACGGTCTGCAGCTCCCTCCCGAGGGGAGGAGGAGGGGCAGGCGCGGATCTCTCCTCTCTGGTGACCAACGCCAGGCCCCAAGGGAATGGCAGGGAGATGTTCCGGGGGAGGTTTGGGTTGGGCATTAGGGAAAGGTTCTTCCCCCAGAGGGTGGTGGAGCCCTGGAACAGGCTCTCCAGGGAGGCATCATGGCACCAGCCTGACAACATTCAAGAGCACTTGGACAAGGCCTTCAGAGACATGGTGTGAATTTGGGGTGTCCTGTGCAGGGACAGGAGTTGGACTTGACGATCCTTGCAGGTCCCTTCCAGCTCAGGCCATTCTATGATTCTGTGATTCTATTCTATAGCCATAGAGTTGTTAGACTCTGACTAGCCCCGGCCTTCCACAGAAGTGAGAGAATTTTAGCAACAAGTGAAATAATGTGGTTGTGGATACGATAATCATACAGAAATACTGCAAATTTTTTTCTGCTTATAACAGTGCATAAAATAAGTGTGCATACCATTTGTCCTCACTTCACTTGTTATCTCGTTCTTAGTTATATGCTTCAGTACTAAAAACTATTGCCACTATCCAGATAATGTTTTTCTTTAAAACTACAGATGGGTCAAACAGAGGTTTTTCTGAATGCCCAAATTTTAAAAATTCATAATCCTATTACTAAAAACTATTTCAAAGTGAATTAAGATACGACAGAATTTGATTAACTACAGTTATAGATCTGAAACTAAAATGAAGACGGTTCTAAATCAAATGATGTACCTTATTAAAAGATATATCTTCAGATATTTATTGATCTCCAGAAATCAAGAGCAGAAAACAGAAAACTATATAACGTATATGAAGCTGGAAGTAGTCCTGTCGTCACATCCCATTGACCACGAGTAAATCAGAAGACGAGAATACATTGAAAACATCTTTTTTTTAGTGATTTTTTTGGTGGCAGTTTACAGTTTTTTAACCTGCAGCGTGAAGTCTTCAGGCTTGTTCTTTAACCTCTAATCACAGCTAAGCCTCGCTGGGACATCAGGGGCGATGAATTTAAAAGCAGCAATAATCCTACAGGAAAGCTAGTTAAAGGAAGGAGTCGATCGAATTATTGTGTGCTGACTCGTCTTTTGACAAATTAATTGATACATAATAGGATACATAAGTCCCAAGTCGTCTTCGTAGACTAGTTTTTAACAGGGCCAACTCTGAGGGCCTAAGAAAGTTAGCAACTGATTTGACTGCATTAAGGTCAAGAATATACAGAAAAAACTTTAATAAAAAGGTTGAAACTATTTGGAATGAAAGTGAGAAAACACAGAAAGGATAAAAAGCACTTCAAGGAAGATATCAGGAGTAAGCAAAAAAACTTACAAGGGTGGGAAAAGAGAGATTGATCAACAAGGTAAGCCATGTCTCCTAAGTTAGCCTTATGGTAAAAATAGTACCTAAGCTCAGTCTTTCAAAGGAAAACAGAATGAACAGTGAAAGGCTCTTTTTCACCTAAACAGAAAAGGATGAGGAGAATAAAGAGAACAACTAGTTATGGGTTCTCTTATTCACATATAAATTCAATTAAAAGCTAACTCTGTGTAGTCCCAAACCTGGGCAAATGTCCCATTTTCTCGAAAGAATAATGACACACAGACAGGAGCGTTTGCAGCATACTGGAAGAACCAGAAGATGAAAATACAAATTCAGAGGTAAGTTTTTTTACCAAAACCTATAAACTAATGGGAATTAAATTTTTCTCATTATATCAGTTAGCTTCATAAACCTTTACTTGAAAACTTTGTGCATCCCAGCTGACCATTGCTAAAGGAAAAATAACAGTGGAAAATACTAAACATAGAACCTGTATTCCAAGAAGTAAGTGATGAACACATATTCGTGTCATTTTTGACACTGAACACCGAAGACTTTGGAAGAGGCACTGTTTGAGGGCATGAAGGTACACCTGAAGTGGAATTAAAAAAAATAATAATGAAATGTATTCTCATTACTAGTAGATCACCTGAGAAAAATCATCTTTTCTTAGTAAGACAGCTGACTACCTAGGAGTAACCTAGTGCAATACATTTAATTTAAATTGAGAATCTGATAGCATCCTTTAAGAAATTATTACTTAATAGGCGACAATGAGGAATAATGTAAGAATACATCATAATAATATGAATAGAAAACTGTCTATGGGAGGCACGGCAAGAGTTTATACTGAAAAAAGCAGTTCTCAAGATGGACAAATGTTACTAAGTATTTCTCAGGAATCTCTCTTGGGACTGATCCTGCTTAATATATTCATTAGAAACCTTAGTTCAAGGACTAGATTATGAAATGCAAAGATGACAGTTATCAGCATGGAAGAGGACAAGATCATCACATAGGAAGAGTGAGATGATCTTGTGAGCTAGAAAACCCTATGGGATGAAATTTAAAAGCAAGAAGTGCAACATCACGACAAGACAAACGAATGGCAAGGATTTCTGCGTTAAACCGGAGGTTCATCAATTGTAAGAAATGGAGGAGAAGCAAGCTGGTCGATAGAATGATTATGAGGTACCAATGTGTTGCAGCTGCAAAAAGGTCTAATGAATTTCTGGGATGTGTAAGACATTTGCAGTTGACTCAGAGAAGAATTAGTCAGGTCTCATACAAAATAGCGTGGAGATTGCTGAGCGCCTGTTTTCAAAACAATACCTGTAAATGTGTCTAGAAAAGTGTTTCTAAGGTGATTATGAGAATGGGAAAATAACCATGAAAAGAGCAAAGAAATCTTGGCCCCTTCAGCCTAGTTCAAAGACTGAGAATATATATATAATTTTTAAATTATTATTATATATATATGTTTACTATGCTTAGCTTTTTCTCATGGCCAGCTCTAAATAGAAACAGAATGCGGAAGTATTAAATAGCCATGTGGAAGCTAGGTCTCACCCGTCAGGGCAGAGAGGATCTCAGACAGGACCCAGGAGTGCCCAACAACCCTGTCACTTGACTGCATGCAGAGTCAGGATCTGGCTTTTATCTTTGTGCCCAAGTGTCTACCTGCCAACTACTGTGAAACCAAGAAGCGCACACGAGCAGACTGTGGTCTGAAGCTGGCTCCGAGTAGGAGCAGGGCAGGAGAGAGCACCAACTAGTCAAACAATCATCATTCATATATAGATAAAAAAATAACAACAAGCATCTCTCAGCAGCTGAAGAGTTACTAAGCCCAAAATGGGAACCCCTCACCTTTACGTGATTTTTAGTGAATCAACATTCCCGTAAGCAACAGCTCGGGTTATGTGATGCAACAAAACCCTTTCACATAGAAACATCTATCTCCTCTACGGCTAATATGACATTTGTCTTAGTAACCTGTTCACCCATCAAGTGTCACCTTTTTGGCTAATGGTTTAGATCGAAGGAAAGAACACACCTCATAATGTACATAACCAACTGTGTAATGCTGCTCAGCAGGGAAATATCCCTCCTGTAACACTGCAGTGATTACCTTATGCCTTGAAGCCTGAGAGCTGGTGATCTTTATCTTACCTTTCATATCTACAAATGTTACTATTGGTCATAAAATTATCCAAGCGCTTCAAAAATTCAGCCACAATATTTGATTTGATGACCCTCCGCACTAGGAACTAGCACAAGCTCACTAGGCATTCATTGCCTGGCAAGTCATTTGTTTTAAATTACACTTTTATTTTCATATTGCGGAACAGGATTAGAATAACCTTTTGAATAGGTTTCACTATGGCCTTCATAAAAAATTGTGAGCAGCTAAATCAAACCTTGCTTAAGGGCTTAACTGTGACTTCAACTTATGCTGTATGTCATCATAAATCCAAGTCTTGGAGAAGATGCCAACACCTTCCCACCCAGAGCAGGTGAACTAGAAATGTGGAGAATGTACAGAGAGAGTCTCCCGCTTCCCCAGCTTGCCCCACAGGAGCCAGCACAACCCTCGCAATTTGCTGCAGGTGTGTCGCTACTGCCCCGCTACTTGCGGAACCGCACGACACGGGAACAAGGTCTCCGGGAGAGAGAAGTCACCGGGCCACACCACCTTCTGGGATAATCCTTCGCTATTCAGTTTAAGCAGCTCTTCTTGTTCAGACAAGTGCCAAAAGGTACAGTTTAGCCTTAAGTCCTTTTGTTTTAATTCCATTACCTTGGATGCTTAGGTGTGAAGAATACCAGTCTCTTCCTTTTCAGAAGAAATCCCCACATCTTTTTCTTTGCTTATTAAGACACAACACTAACCAAGGCTCTCCTCTGAAGAACACACTTTAAAAAAAAAAAAAAAAAAACCAAACCACAATTCTTTCTCAGGTAGCTCAGAAGAGAAGAAGAAAAGACTCAGCTATTAAACAGCAAGTCGCTCGCTCATCCTCCTACCCACCCTCCCCACACACACACAAGCATGCACGCACACGCGTGTGCAGGCTGTTGTTCTGCTTCACATCCCCGAACTTAACAAGGGAAAAGGGACAGATTGCAAACCAAATTAAAGCAGGTACTCTCAACAAGTAAACCACATGTCTGAAAATTCTTCTTCCAGTAAGATTATGCAAGCGAAGCCAGCTTGGCTCGGTAACACTTGTATACCAGTTATCAAAACAGCTTCTAAAAGGGAGGAAGAATAGGGCAGAGGTGACAGGAGGTTTATATAATTATTGAATAAAACAAAAAAAAAAAGTTAAGGTAATTCAGAAACTTATTTATTCAAAAGTAGTGACCTTAGAAAAAAAAAAAGGATGTGTTAACCCTCAAACCAAACCATTCACTGTAGAATATTCTATAAAATGAGCATTTATCAAAGCAATCAAAAATACACCGTATCTTTGCCAGTAGTAACACATTCAAGAGGTTTCTTGCTAGCAAACTGCCATGGCAACCACAATAGTACCTGGGGTACAATGTTCTCCTGAGAAACAAAATACCTTCCCCTCGAGAAATAACATAATTTTGCAGAGGTGCAACAGAAAAGTAATTTTTAAACAAGAGAAGTAACCTCGGTGACTGTTGAGTCACTGACCTCTAGAATCGGGCCCCCATCAACTGTTTCTTTACCCAACAACATCCACATGAAGGCCAGCTGTAGATTGTACAGCACAGCAGAATGCACGCTTTAAACATATACCAACCATTCTCCACTTCTATATCTAATTTCATTTAGAACGGCACAACTGCAGGACAACCCAATGCTTTTTTGGAAAGAAGTCGGTAATCCTAGACATCATTTCAGATTCAAAAACAGAGTAAAAACGGGCCACAATAAATTGGTTAAAATCAGTTTCTAGCCGAGACACTGAGACTAACACTCCCTAAAACAAACCAACCAACCAACCCACAACAACAACAAAAAAACCAACCACCACAGCCAGGAGGGAGCACGTGCCTCACTGCAAATGTAGCTTCAATTGACAAATGTAAGCTGGTACCAACCCTTCTTTCTGCAATTCAGATATATTATAGCCAGAAATAGCCTAACCCAACCTAATTATCAAGGGACAGAGGAAGGAAAAGAAAAAGGAAAACATCAGCTATAGATCTCTGCGCATGGAAGAATGTTTTTACACAATGGAAAAAAATGAAAATACTGGAAATAGAGTTTTTGATGTCAAACTGACCAAGAGTGCACGTGCCGTAGCTCAGCTCTCTTCTACAGCAGACTGCACGTAGTGATTAAGGCAACTTTTGTGAAAAAGCAATCAAAAATCATGTTATTCTGAAAACTAACTTTTTCTAATGCATTCTTTTTGCGTGCATTCTATCTCAACTCTCATTTTTAGAAGACTTATATTATTATATTATTGCGTACCACCACCGGCAGGGGAAGAGGGGAGAGGGTTGACATGCATCATTCTAAGAAATCTTCCCTTCCCTTGCTTTTCTGCCTTTCCTTCTATTCTCCGTTCTCAAGGCTAAAGGAGAAAGAAATTACACAGATCATCTCAAGCAACAAAAGGAAAAATACTGAAGATAAATAATACTGCTGACAATGGCAGACACCAATTACTTTCTTTTTCTGATACCAGAGAAGCTTCCAGTGCTTTTAACTCGCAATTTATGAATGTCACTGACTGACATTCAACTTTTGTGTTTCTAGCAGACTCACTTATTGTCATGCTAACATTTTATTAAGCCGCTTTTTTTCTTCCCCCCATTCCCTCCCCTTACCTTAACTTTAAAACCTTGCCTGGAATCACTGTGCAGGCTGATGCCCTTAATAACAAAAGACAAACTGGAACCCAAGAGATTAAACATTATTGGAGACCCTCACCTTCCGATTTCACAGGAGATTTTTGTTTGTTTGTTTTGAAAAGGTGAAACAATAATTTCTTCTAACTACGCATTCAGAAATTACATTCACTTATAAAGGGTAAAATATTTCGTGGTCTTTTTTTCTTCCCTTGGTCTTCAACTTACTTTAAAACCACAATTTTACGTACTGTTAGACACTTGTTATTAGCAGGCACCATACATGAAAGATGATTAATATATACAATTAATGTGTTGACTGCTTCTCTTATCACTGTGTCAAAAACCTACAATTAAATAAAATTTTTCCTTTCAACCATATTTTAGTATGCAATTCTTGAATCAAGCATTCATCAATGCTTTGAACTTTTCATTTAATTTATAAATGGAAAAAGCTTAAGCCACACAAGATGGTGACACTGAACTGATGAAAAAAAAAAACAACCACATTTAAATCAACTGCTTTTTAGGCATTCTGAACAAAGATTATTGTTTCACATGTAGCCCAGCTTCTGTTTAACTTGCAACTACGCTATCTGCCTCACACGTTATTAAAAGTGCGCAGCATCTACAATAAATAGCAGTTGTTTACATAGAAGACCTAAGATTCTTTCTATTAATATTTCAACAACGTAGCACAGGGAAGCTCCAAATACAAACCAAGTGCCACAAGGTCTTCCTCAGAGACTGACAGCCGCAACTGACAGTCCGGTCAGGCTTCAATATGCACAAGGGTCTTTAACCATCTTCACCAGTATCTGTAAATTAATCTACTTTAATTCCTCTTAGACATAATGCTTTAAATCCCAAACTGCTCACAGGTGTGAACTTGTTTAAGCTAAAAAGTGCCAATGCTGGTGACAAATAAGTTGTTTTTCAACAATGAATGAAAGAGCACAAGGGAAGCAAATTAAGATACAGTTTCCTCATAGTACAAAGATGGCTCCCGTTTTCTCTCCACCGCTACAAAAGGAGGTTTTTATACTAAGAGCTACGGCAACTAGTAGGAATTACAAACTATTTAGAGTTTCATGTACAGAAGAGTTTTCGAACGCTGGAAGTTCAGAAAGTCACGATCCCACAAAGCTGAACATTTTGAAGAGAATATCTTCATTCGACAAAAATATCTTCAAAACGTTTAACAGTCACAAAGTGCAAAGGTCCAGACTGGCAAAGCACTTCGCCACGTATTGAACTTTAAGCACCTGAGTAGTTCCAACAAACTCAGTGGGACTATTCACAAGATTAAAAGCTCAACGAAGGCTGACTTAGCTGGCTGAACTGGGACATCGGAGTCAGGTGCTGAAGCAGTGGTTCAGTTACATCGGCTGAGCACCCACCTTCACAACTCCCAACAGATGCAGGGATCCCCTGAAGCATTTACATAGTAATGGACACAGTCAATTAAAAAAAAAAAAAAAACAAACCATATTGGGGTAAGAACGAACAGTATCTGGAAGCCCTAGCACAGGCATTACTTCATTCATGATGGGATGCAGGACATTTCAAGCCCATTTGTCACTGAAGACCCCAGAGTTATTTCAAGACACTAGCAGATCAGCTAAGACTCTAAGGATTTCTAAAAGAATTTCGGAACAGTGCGTGAAGCCAGTATTTGTTTTACTAATCAAACTCAATATTACTAAGCACCATTTCCACAGGGTTCGTCCTGACTCTCATGCTATTCAGTGCTTTCACCTGGATGATGACATCAAGAGTATTGACAAAATTTGCCAACAACGCTAACCTGGCAGCAATTACAAGAATGTTGGCGGACATAAGAATTCAGAGCTGTCTTGACAAACTGCAGAAACAGTTATTTACAAATAGGACGCAATTCAAAAAGGGCAAGGTTATACACCTACACAGAAATTAAAAAACACACACTGATACTGGGCGGGAGCAGCAAATTTTTTTTTTTTTTCCCCTGCAAAACAGCTAAGAACAAAAAAATCCCACACCAAACACAAGGGTTAAAAAGGACTATTTCATACTTCTTTGCTGCAGTCTTTTATGCCTTTGAGGGTCATTACGATGTGTCCTCCTCACCAACAACCTAACACCACCAGCCCCTTCAATGAAGATTAGGTTAGCTTAGCATCTGCTTATTCCCTGGACTTTTTCCAGTAAATCCAAATCTGACATTAGTGTCCAGATCCGGAGGAAATGCTCTAAGTGATGCGTTGCAGAGCTGAGGGGAGAAAAATGATTTATTGCATTTTGTACTTCTTTCATGCCAATTTTTGCAACAATATGATCTTGACTCGTTGGACCCTCAGATATAAAACTGATTCTCTAGATCCTCTTTTTTTTTCTCTTTTGAACTATCCTATTAAATTAGGATTGAGACTGCAGCATATACTAGGTATAAAAAAAGGTCTTCTAATGGTAAGAACACCGAAGCACTGGAATAGACTTCCTAGTGGAAGCTGTACAGTTTCCATCTCTAAAAGCTTTTTTTTAAGACAAGGTTAGGCAAATACCTCTCAGGAATTGTTTTTGTTATGCTAGTCCATTGCTGAGCAAGCAAAATATACTATACTGACCTCTCAGACCAGTTTTCTATCTTTCAGCACTGGTTTTTTCCTGTAAAAGCTTAACTAGAGATACAAAAATATAGGAAGGAAATGACAAGTGAGACTGATTAGTATTACTGTTCATTCTCACAGCTACACAGCTCTGCCAGTGCATCTGAGCGTTCTCAGCCTAAACTGGGGACAATCATACTCACAAACAGCTTTTGAGATTTTGTACAACTCATGAAAATTTAACCTGAGCATACTAAAGGATAAGCAAAAAGGGAAGTAGCAACATGGACCTGAAAAGACAGTGTATTTATACAACATAAAATCCTGACAGCCTTCCTTTCCACACAAAGTTCTGTCTTTAAATTCCCCTTGAAAAGCCCTGCAAATAGCCTTTTGAGCTAATAATTACAAGAAATTATGAGGAACTGTATCCAGTTTCTCTGGACCCGACTTCAACAGCAAGAGATCTTTGATGTGTGGGTGGAACATCTACTGGCATTCTCACAAATCTCAGATCTCATTATGGAGGTGAGGCCACACAAACAGTGGAGTAGGTGCTAATTTGCGAGAACAGGTACAAAATCTTAGGCACTGGTGTGGGTTCTGCTTAGACACTGTTGTAATGTGTAAAACATGGTATAGACAGGAACTCTGTGCTGTGAAATTGTCCCCAATATTCTATTTCATATCATTTGCAAAAAAACTGGAAGGACTTCTAAAAGACCTTGGATCTCTGTAGGTGGTAAAGAATAGCACTTTTAAATCCAGCTCTTGAAACTTGGCATTAAGAAGAGAGTATTCTGTTCTCAAAGGGAATAAAAGAACTCAAACGACCAAGCTTATAAACACTCTGAGCCAAACAATTTTCAATTTTACTTTTGGAATTTTTTTCAAGTCAGGATATAAAGTTACTCAGCCTTTAATGAAGACAGTAAATGAAGCATGAGCCATAAAACAGCTGCATATCATAGAAGACTGATGACATTCAAATTCTTTCTAACACAACACCACATTCCAGTGTCTTCTATTTCAAAATGAAGCTTCTACTTTCTGTTGTTTGCCGCTTCTAATACCACCAATCAGAAAACTCATCTACCCGCAATCATACTGTCAAAGCAGGTAATTCAAATATCACCTTTTCAGACAAGAAACGCCAGGATACCCATAGATACACGTCTCTAGTTTTCTGGTCGCTGGCTGTGTTTTTCTTTTCCTGGGTGGGTCTTAAAATCTTATGTATGTACTTAATGTACATAATCGATACAAATTTTACCCCAAATTCTACAAGAAATTATGCTGTAACTTTTAGAATGTCAGGGACTTACACTGTGTACCTCACTTAAGATTGTAAAGTTGGACTATTCTCAAGTTACCTTCATCTCTCATGTGGAGAAAATTGCCTGTGCATCAGCTTACAATACAAACACAAACAAACCTCACCTCCTGAATTTATTTGTTTATTTATTTATATGTTAATGAAATCTCTTTGCTGGATTAAGTGACCGGTTCAGCAGACAACATACCTCAGAAAGCGCTTGGCTCGCTTCAGCTTAGTCTTCCTGTATTTAAGGATACAGACACTCATTCACTTTGCTAAACTAGCACCCGCATTTTGTTCTTTGTGCTGAGCTGGGCAAGAGGAGTGCTACGCTGTGCCCTCTTTAGATAATTACTTCAAGTGTTTACTCCTTAAGCTATTAATAAGGACAACTCTTCTAATTTGCACATAGTCTTTCCAAATATTAAAATTATTTAGTCAAATAACAGAGGTAGACATAACAAATGATTGGGTCCAAACTACTGCATTAGAGGTCATAACTCCCACATAACTATTAGTAGCTCCCTAAGGTGTACAGGCATCTGGTTCCTAAACCAAAATCTATAACCCTGAGGTATAACCCAGGGTCTGTATATGAAAGGAGGACGATTCACGGCATGGGATTCACACCAGTGAGCCTGCTGAGCAGGAAGCTGCCCATGGGAGTTGACAAAAAGAAAAAAAAAAAAAAAAAGACAAGGGTTTAGCTCAAATCCCACCTCTCCTCCAGCCTTAGAGGCCTCGCTCCTCGACAGCGAGATGCTTATCTCCACCTCACATTTCCCCGAGAACATAGGCACAATGGCCAGAGTGTGTAGGCTCCTAATTCCTACTTAAGCACTTAAAACACCCACTAAAGTAACAAGAATTTAGGGATTTAAATTTAAGATTAAGAGCTAAAGTATCTTTAGGGATTGATCCTCCCTCTCTCTCAAAAGGCGACAACCTTTTTTTTCTTTTTTTTTTTCTCTCCAATAAACAGGAAAGAAAGAAGCAGCTTCTTCCCTTTGTGCAACAACCCAACCATTAAACGCATTCAGACACATGGAGCATCCAGGTCACTCCTTCGCTTAAGAGGATTCACACTGTCATTTCCCTGGCCACCATCCCCACAATCAGAGCGAACTCATCTGCAGGTGAAGTTCGAACTGTTTTATGTTTGCTCATAAAAAGATTCATCAGGAGAGAGTGAAATTTCCCTTGTAAGGGCAATGGTCAAGGCACTTACCGAGGCAAGGGAGGACGACTGTCAGCTGGTCTCTTACATGAGAATTGTATATCTTCTTTATGCTGCACTCATTTTCACACATGCTGTAACCAGCGTACTATTTGTACACATGAAAAACTCAACTATTTTCTCCTCCTTATATAGCATAGTCTTATTTAACTATACCGCAGCATTTACTGGATACAAAAATGTTGGTCCTGACGTTGTCCAAAAAGCGGATTCACTGCCCGGTGTGCAATGAGTCAATAATCACACACTCAGGAGAGACATTGCTGATTTACTTCAGGGTTGCACAAGCCTGGGCCCTCGGTGGTTTTCCAGAAATCAAGTACACCAAAGCCGGCTACCTCATTACGTTTATACAGTAAATCCATACATATTCTACCTAATACATATTCATTCTAATCTACATAGGTTGAGTAATAGCATTAAGTCACTCCTCTTGGCTCCGCTTCAGGTTCTTCTGCCCATGCCTTCCTCTCTTTGAGGGTCTTGGTGGTCTTCACAGATGAATTACCTTAACCCTTTTTACCCACATACGGTCACATGTTATACAAGGACAATTTAAGGCTATTTTCTCTCGCCAACTTTCCATAATTTTCTTCTAAAAGGATCGCTTGTCCTTGATTAAATGGATAATGGCTGACGGCCAAGATATCCTGTCCCAAAGCTTAGGTTAAATATTAAAGGAGTCTAGATTCATGCTAATGAAACATATACAATACCTATTCTTCCCAAGAGGGGGTTGTTCTCTTACACTAAGAGGGCTGTGAGCCCTTTCACAAACAAAGATTGCTTGGCTGAGCGTCCTAAAAAAAAACTTTTGTAGAAGTTGTTTTAAAAATCCGGACCTATGTGTTTCAAAACACTAGAATAATGCCCTGATGACGAGAGAAACATCTAACACCACTGAGAATGACTTCATTCCAACTGCCATTTCAGGAAACTGTCAGTAGAGAAGCCCTGTAATGATTTTAATAATAGTTTCTTACTATATATTGTATTCCCACAAAAAACTCATTTGCTGACCCTTAAAAGCAGTATCTCATGTGACTTAAGTTAAATCAAACTAACATTCAATGACCCAAGCTGTCTCCCGAGATGTGCAGATTACTGTCATTTGAAGTGTCATCATAAATCTTAGATAACTTGATTCAAGTCTGCCTCACTGACTCAAGAGAGTCATGCTGGGGTTTTTTAATCATGCCAAATAGCTCATGGAGTGTTTGCTTAATTTTTTTTGTGAGAGAAAAAAAAACAACCCGTCTGAAGTGGCCAATTATACTCTTAAGTATAGTTTTCTTTTGTGAGAACGCATCATTTATTCTGGACGTACTGCACTTTTTCATCTGCTTTGCAAACAGCAGAGACGGGATTTTTGTTGTCTGTTGGTTGCGTGCACTGCTCCCGTCCCTATGGCAATCGGCAAGCGGCTGTATCATTACCGCTTTGTGAAGTCGGCTCCAGGTACCCCGGGAGACGCGTTCTTGGGATCCAGCACGTAGGGAACTGCGGCAACACAACAATGCTGGGCCCCGGCAATCAGCTGCCGCTTTTGTTGGACCACACTGAGCTCCGGTTCCACTGGAAGTGGAATTTAAGGAGCCCATGGAGAGACTAGGAAGCTTTTTCAGTAACTTTGAAAAATAAGACATTAGAAAAATGCCAATGCACAGACAATGGGGAAGATAACGATAAAAGGCTTGGGAAAGTATTTGTATTCCGCTTAAACCACTTGTAAATAGCTCTTCAACTCTCACACCATGCCCACCTAGAGGGAGTACGGCGAGCACAGTTAAGAGCAGAATGCTTAACTATTCGCTTCTAGTTCTAGGGCCAGTGACTAAAACTGCTGGAGAAGCTTTGGAGAAAATATGTGCTGATCACAGGATACAGCAAAATTCTCAAATCTCAATGAAAATCAAGAGGCCCATCACAAAATAAAAAATTATGCAGAGTCTACATAGCTAACCTGCCCAAACAAGCGGAAAAAAAGAAAAAAGTCATTCACATAGTAAGAACCTGGGTTTTGGTTGAAGTCTGAAGAGACATTTAAGGACAAAAAAAAAAGACTGGCAGCTTTTGAAAGGAAAGATACCATTGGCAGTAAACAAGAATTTAGTAAACAACACAATGAAAGCAGCTGGTGAGTAACTAGGCTTTGCTCAAATGTGACAAATGCTTACACATTAGTGCAACAAAATACTGGGAAGGAACAAACAAGAAAACCCAAACACGTCCTGTATCCATAAGTTCTGTGCAGTTCAAGTGTACTTAGTGCCTCCTCGACACAGTTTGGTTAGTGCATAGTTTTGATAGCATTCCCATTGTATGCTTTTCATGCAAAAATTAATTACTTCTATCTGTCAGGCATCATAAGCTCTATTATGCTAAAATGAGGTTTTGTTTTTTTGTTTCTCTGATGTTTTAATTATTGCAACATGATTACAACAGACGAAACAACAGCCTAAAGGTACAGATGTAGCTAACATCTAAAATACACTGATGTATAAATATGTATGAGCATTCATGCAGCTATGGACGATGCTTCTTTTCATAAATAAGGAACTCACATAATGAAAGCTTGGAACACTTTTTCTGGTACCTTCATATTTAGTTTATTAACATCCCGTAAAATTGCTCCTCATCACAACAAAGTGGCTTTAATGGTAATGAATAAACATCACTCACTCTCTTACAGGGGTAAAAATGGTGATGGAGGGAAACGCGTGAATCTTGGTGTGAGTACCGGTAGTCATTAAATGGAAGGGTGCAGCACAAGCTGTGAAGTACATAATGATTTCATCAAACACTAACATTTATCCTCAAGCTTACATCTCACTATTCACATGTCATTCAAGCCAACCTTGATGGTTAAATACTAAGAGAGTTGGCTTTTAGGTGCGGAGGAACATGAGAACAGAACACTGCATTTAAGACAAAATTAACCTAAACTCCTTAGGCAATGTTCTAGTCAATACTGCATAGCTGCAGCGCAGGCATAATCCCTGCCTCGCTATTTATTGAGGACTCTGTTCTGAGGTTCTCTTGCACTACAGTGCTAGATACAGGAAAACGCTCTTAGACCTTTCAGTAAGTAGTACTTCATCCATGCACAGACTATCATGCCAGCACACAATTATGACAAGCCAATCATGAGCAAAACAGCTAACAGACTACCGAGCTGATGACCAGAGCCCAAAACCACGAGAGAAATCAAGCAGCTGGGGGCTGCAGAGAAGTCCTCCCAGGTCTAACCAATGCTACTTCTTGTATCAGAAACGTCAGCAGAAGTACAACAAGGAACGGCTTTCAGCTCTAGCTTCTTCCCCAGTGGCCAACAGGGGAGAACCAACACACGGAAAGGATGTACTGTACAGCACACAGCAGCCCTACTCTCAGGACTTCTCTCAGTTTTACCATGTGAAGCTACCCAAGTCCGTGTGTGAGTCCAAGTTCACATGATTTAGATGCAATAAAAGATTTAATCACACCTTTTCTATACTTTCCTTGACTGATTTGCCTTTTTTTTATCATGTTTGTCTTCAGTTTCAAGAGCTATCACGTACTTTTCCCATTTTACCTGTAATGACTGATTTGGTGCCAAGAGGATTCCCAGCTAGAATCAAATCACAAGAGTCACCGTTGACAAATCATTACTTAAAAAAACCAAAACAAACAACAACAAAACAAACCACAAAATAATAGCAAACAAAATAAAACAAACCCAAGCAAACAAAAAAAAACCCCCCAAAAAAAAACCACCCACAACACACAGTCACTTATTCTCTCACAAATCACCCAAGATTAGTTCTGCATTAACAGCATCGCCCCAAGCGTATCATTCCCTTCAAAACCTCCTTGGTATAATCCTTCCCCACGGTGCCTGAAAGCCCTGACAAACGGCTCAGCTAAAGGTGTACTCCAGCCAGTTCCTCATTTCTGCGTTTTTCCAGCTGTCTGCAGTTTCCCGTTATCTCCTGACAGCGCTTGACATGGGGCAGTTTGCCACACTGCAGCTCTCCCTTGGACGGAAACGAGCCTCCGCTACCTTCAAGCGACTGCCAGCCCTGTGGAGCAGGGCAGAGAGGAAACCCTCGCTGAGATCTGATGGTAAGCGGGGCATTGCAGACGACTGCACCTGGGGGCGAGGTCTGTAACAGAGGCTGACAGCTCCCGCTGAAGTGAGAGCTTACTGCAACTTCCTACTTTTCAGAGAGAGATGCCTCTGCCTTAATTTCATCACCACAACCAATGCACGTCCACAGAATTTTTTCGAGGTTTACAAAAATAAATTTTAAAGCAGAAACTATTCACTTTAAAAAGCAGGATTTTACTTGAGAGAAAAAAAAAAAGGAGGTCTAGGATCTCAGCTTCAAACCACATTCCCACATTTTTTCCCTCCCACCTAAAACACGGTCTCTTGTCTTACACTCAGGTTAGAAAGCCTCCCGGAAAAGGAATTACATTATCATCATACCTCTGAATAACACCTCCTACAGCGATAGCCTGTGTCCAAAAATATAAGCCCCAGACTCCGTACAAATAAAAGCAACTATAAGAATGTAACTCCTCTATCTCTAGATCTTCCCATGCCATATGATATATACACAGACTTACTGATCTATCTAATCACGTGTAAGCAAAAAAAACCAAGACTATAACGGCATCTTATAGCTACCCTAGAACTGCAATGGCATCCCTAAAGGAAGGCTAACTATAAAACTAGCAAAAACCCAAACACTGGAGCTTTAGCGGCACACCATAAGCACATTGATTCAGCTTAAGTTAATGAGATATATATATACACACACACTTATACGCATATACAGGCTATTTCCTGACTATGTGCCTACCATAGCATCACATTACTCTTGCAGTTCAGCTAAGCATTACACAGCGGTTCAGTCCTGCTGTCGGTTAAACAACTGCAACAAGAATATGTTCTCAATTTTTTCAAAAAGCAAAGCACTTTTTTCTTGATATAGCCAAGCAATAATCTAATATACCCCCCTACATAAAACGACCTATGATAAGACATACAACTGATGTATGTTACCCCAGGGTTTAAATGCACCCCTGATCAGGAACATCACAGAATAATATCTGATGCTGCTGCGGTTAAGACAGCCCCAACTCAGTCTATCCCCTGTAGCTCCAAACAGTTTAACAGATGATACAGTCTTTCTACCTACAGGCCAAAATACCTCCTGCTGCTATATGTGTATTTCAAGGAATAACAGTGTCAGTTTTTATGCTAGTTGTTGGATACTTGTTTTCCTGTCACAAGAAAAAAAAATTCCCTATCACCCCTTCAACTTATGAAATACTCTTTTCCAAGACCAGGTCATAGATTTGGGAAAAAAAAAAACTAGTTCAATTTAAAAGGGAACAGACAGCTCATGCCTCCGGTATCCTTAAATCGGAATGAGGGCATATAATGCCCACATCCCAGCTCTCCAGTCCCAGAAGGACGATCTCGGTGTCCTCTAAGTTTTTCTTTTGAAGGATAGAGTGTTTTCAATTCTAAGAGAAACTCATGCAAGTTAAAATAAAGAAAATACTTTACAAGAGGGTTGCTTTTCCCTCAAGATTACTGATTTTCTTGCAGTTTCTAACTTGGGCACTTTCGGGCTGTCTCAGGTTTTCTCAGGATCGCCAGTTCTTGAGAATTCAATTTGCCTGCTGATTTCACAGGGGTCAGATTAAGGCTGTGAAGAAAACAAGGGAGAATTTCTCTGGTTTAGTAATAGCATTAAAGGAAGAGTTCTCAAGGCGGTGACTTTAGAATTAATTAAAATACAGGAGGGAACTACCAGGGAATTATTTATATTCAAAGGGGATTATGGCTAATGCTAAAATGTTTACAAAATCAATGGGAACCAGGCACAAAACAGATACAGCTCAGGGGAATTCATATCGATTCGATTCCCGTGTAGTCTGAGATACGGTTCTCTTTTGCATGTTCCTCATTAGTTCGCTTCAAGATTTATGTGAATTGCAAAACAGATGTAACTGACCTCCAGTTATTTATTTTGTGTTAACTAAGAAAGAAAGAATTCTAGTCACCTCAAACAGAAATTCATTTGTTTCCAAGTGTTTAATGAGAGAGGATGGTTCAGTCCGCCTCCACATTCATCATCTCTTGCACATTAATAAATATCCAATAATGCCAATACTAACCAAGAAACAACTGACAGAATCTGTTCGCACTCAGACTGAGTTGCCACTTTCCCCGCGCACCCACAACACAAAACCAAGTACTCCTGGCAATCGAACCAGTGTATGGCAAAAGCCACACATCTTTATAACATCCCGTCCAGTGTTTTGTAGCTTTTGATGTAGGATAGCACTGACGGTAAGAACAGCAAGGTGCTAATTACTAACAGGTATGTTGGTGCACTGCAGCTGTTGGGCTGTCAAGCATCAGCTGCCCCACCAGCCACAAAGGTGTGTCATGTTTGAGTCAAATTTGATATTACTGTCTGTGCAGAATAAAATCGTTAAATGAAAACCACACTTAGTGGCAGCGCCAGGCTCTGAACTGATTCTCATAGAAAAGAAAGCCTAGAAATTGCACCTTACATTCTTTCACAAACTGAATGCGCTTCAGATTGCTGCTGACCTTTTCACAATAGCACTGATTCAGCTAGCTAGACTGAAAGCCAAAAAGCAAATAAAGTCACCTAAGGGGTAACAGGTTAAAGCAAGCACCAGAACAGAGTAGAAGGCCTGACCTTCAAAGGTTAATGTCACTCGTGCCCAAGTAAACAGAGGAAACTCTTCATTACCAACACGGTGATTCTTAAATAGAAATTAAAATTCCAGTAAAAGAGTGCTTAACTAAAAAATAATTCACATGCATCAATTAGCGTCTTAAGAGTCTGAATCAGCCTAAACGTTGGTTACACAGATTCTAATATCTAGCAATTATCTTGATCTTCCCAGTACACTTGCCCCATTTTCCATTTTGTCCCTTAAGTTACCATACAAGTCCACATAAGCACTGCAAAATTCTTCTTCCGTTTTGCCTAAGGAACTCACGATGGAAAACAATGCCCATATTCTAGTGGTAAGGAAGAGCTTCACAGAAAGAAAATCATCAGGATGGTTCCTACCTCTGGAAACAGGAATGCATTACCAACAAGTTCAAGGCCGCCATGGGATCCCTATTGCCTACATGTTGCACTGTGGTCTTCCTTCCTCTCCAGACCTTTTCAAACAGAAGCCAACTAACAACATAGTCATGATATCGCGAAGCACTGGATCAACTCTGCACAAAAGTCTGCCTTACAGGTGGGAGACTAGAAAGCAAAGAAGCAAAGACCCAAGTGATGCGCTCCTAAGGAAGCGGAAAAAGTGGGAATGGCAACAGCTACCTCTTGAACATCCCCCATGATGAATGATAGGCCCTATTTTACAGCCTCTCCCCTGGGCAGCAGAAGCAGCAGCTCCACTAAGCCCTGCATCCTAGGCTCCAACACATGGAAAGCAAAGAGTAAGCGTGCCGTGATGGAGGTCTGCTGCCCCGCGAAACTGCCTGCTTTGCCTATGCCTAGAGCCAGCCGGTAATTTTTCAGTGCAAACTCTTTGCAAATTAGATCATCTCTCTTTTTGCAAAGCACAGTGTGTCTCTGAGCTAACACTAACTCCCATTCGTGTCTGAAGATGCTACTGTGTATTCATGTAATTATCTCAGCACTAATAGCTACCTCTATGTACAGACGCATTCTCTGGTGAAAGCTTGAAGCGAAAATATGAGTCATAAAAATTAGGGAAACAAAATAATGAAAATGAAGATGAGAGGTAAACAATCCTAAGAAAGATAAGAGATAAAAAGGAGTTTGCATTTCACGTGAGTTTGTTTTGTTTGGGTTTACTATGCATTAGGCACAACAATAACATTTAAAGAAACCATATCAAGGGAAAAAGCAGAATTAGAACTGAGAATATTTAAAACTAACTTATATTTAATATAGCCAATTTCATCCTAATCATTTTCAAGCACTTCCTTAAGCCTGTAAGCAAGAGAAAAATCCTATTCTGCTGTTGAAGCACAGCGATCCCTACAGGGATAACCAGTACGAGGGATATACAGCTTCAGCGAGGGAGTTCAGGACAAGATATAAACACAGCAACACCTTCAACAGAACCAATAAAAAAAAAATAGCTTAATAAAATGCAATTAATAATAAACTATCAATAGTGAGGAAGGAAAACTGAGATGTCTGATCCAGAAATGAATGGAGAAAATGAAAAGAAAGTGCTAAAAGAACAGACAGTGAAAAAATTTCTAGAACACCCAAAGGGTATTTTGGAATTTACCCTTTCGATATGAAGAACAGATACACTAACTGGGAAAATGATAAGATATCTTATTGGAGAAAAATTTGAATACTAAAAATATTGTAAGAGTCAGCAAATCAATAGGAAACTAGCATCGATGTAAGCGTTATCTTTGTAGATGCTGTACATACTTTTGTACTGATTTCAATTACTTGCATCAAAGCCTCTTTCTAACGTTCTTTAACTCTCTTCCCCAGCCTCCAAAACGATTCAGGTACAAAGCAGCAGATCGTTTACCAGGGGTAGACGTCTTATAAAAATGCACTTTGAGAGATTTTTCACAGGCAGCTACCTACTTAAATGAAGAACCTTACCAACAAAGAGGAATTATCTTCCTAAAAATTAAATATGTACATGAATATTTTATAGAATGCCCTTCCTCAGCTGTCAGTAACATTTAGTATACAAAAAGAAAAAACAGAACTTATTTCTTACTATTTCAGCAGTTTCCTTACTTTTCTACACTCACTTCAGTCTACTTTCTGGTGGTGTTGTGCTGTCCCTTATCAATGACCTTCATCCAGTAAACCTCACAGTACCCCAGAAAAACAACAAAGGATTTTGTTAACACTGTTACCCCAGTTTCCAGACGGCAAAGCAAGACAGAGAAACCTGCACAGATGTATACAAGGAAGAAGGCAGATCCTACATCCGTGAAGGCCCAGGTGACGCTTCCTTTTCTTACTAGGACAGTGCAATTGGACAAAGCAGTCGTATTCTTAATTTCTGTTCAAATATAGCTCCTTATGCAATATAATAAGTAGTATGTTGCTCTTTTTCTTGCATTAAATTTATAAATGTATTTCCATAAATGAATTGCACTGAAAAACCAAGGAATTTATTTATTATTTGTAAATAAAACTTAATACAAATATATAAACCAAATATGACTCATTTTCAGTTACGAGCAGAAACATATATTAAAATTGCTATATGTCAGTGTAACCCTACTATATCTGGATAATGTCAAAAACTCAATGCCTCAATAAATTCAATAGAGATTACACTTGATACAGACACAGCCTGTGCAATGAGCATACAGCTCGGTTCCAAATTAATCTGAAAAAAGCCATAAGGAGAAACGCTGGAAAAGGATGCAAAATGCGCCTGCTGAAATCCTAAAAAGAAAGTAGAGGGTTAACGCTACGGCAAAGCCCTAGGTTAGCAATAACATCTTTTCCAACAACTTCTTAACTTTTGTGCTTTGTTTTTCATACGCACATTAGCTTTGAATACCCAGAACCATATCGGTAAGTCACTTACTAAATCTTGTGGGGAAAAACGTGTCAGCATAAACTGACATTTGTCATGGATTGAGACACTTGTACTTTCAGAATCAACTTTGTTTTTCCATCTACTGGAAACAAAATATATTCACATAAGGAAAAAGGCAACAGATACTGTTTACTGGAGCAGCCCCCAGTTATGCTATTACCAAGGGCAAAACACATTTTCTATTAAAAAAATAATAAAATATTTTTATGAGAAACCATTTTTCCATTTAGTTTTTTTCTTTTGACTGAAGGATATAAACTTAATATCATTCAGTAGTTTCCAAAAAGAATTAACAGTTGAGGGGAGAAGGGAGTGGTCATTCGGTTTTTTGACCTTTTTTTTTTGTTTTCTTTTGCAACTAGCTTTAGGTAGAGCAAAGCCTTTAGTTTTAATCATACAACCAGTCAACACAAAACATCTGCTGCATGTCCTTCTCCAGATGCAACAAAGCTGCTGTGTTTGTGACCTATATTACAGACTCTGGGTACTGTACAGTTCCTGACTCCCCCAAAGCCCTAGCCTTTCCCTTTCACCTTCTTTGTAGCAACACTCGTCTCTGTTACCTTCACCCAAGATGGGGTGCTGTGGCTTCACGGCCAGGCAAAGTGCCACTGTGCCCCACAGTGTCCCTACCCGCTTGTGGCTCAGCATCTGTTCAAGACACACCAAAGCCTCAGGCTCACTTGTACAGAGCAGCTAAAAAGGCTTTAAAAAAAAAAAAAACAAAAACAAACTTTCTTTGACACCCCCACAGCAATGAGAACAGTTCCTGAGGAGTGTCATGCCATTTTCCCCAAGAACCCTAACACCTATATACAAACCTGAACAAAATTATTTTTTACGTGTACTTCACTGTGTCCATTACCTCAAGACTCAACACTCTCCAGGCTGAGGACAGCGTCCTCTAAGTCCTTCACATGGGTCCTCTAGTGAATATTTTTTTTCCTGCGTTTCCAAAATTGATGAGCAGCGGGGGGGGGGAGTGTTCATTTCCGTTTGTAATAGATCAAGTTGCTATAGAACAAGTGCACGTCCTTCCTTCTTCTGACCTGCCCATCACAACCTCATAGTTACATTTAGACAGCCTCAAAATTGGACCTCTTGTTCAACTAGCAGATCGCCAGCACTCACCTTGAAGCAGCTACATGACGTCATTTATAACATGCGTTTTCACAGGGTCACAGTCAAGTCCAATTCAACAGTTTATCTATGGACTGGCTGTAAGAACTTCCATTTGCACAAGGGACTGCATGCCCCCGAAGCCATTCTTTAAGAGGAACTGAGAGACAGCTTGAGCATTAAAACTGCACACCAAGTTTCTTCCAAGTAGCTGGAAAAAAGCTTGTAAGTACCAGCGATTGAAAGAGATTAGCTTTTTCTTATTTCAAGACTTTCAACAATGCAAAACAGTTGCCCCCTCTGCATTCCCAAACGCTGCAAAAGGTAACCACAGAGAGTCAACAGCATCTAATGTCCCTCCAGTGATCTCAATGCAAAACACAGTACAGGGTAAGAGATAACAGAATCCCAAACACATTCAGGTTGGAAGTTACCTCCGGAGGCTTTCTGTTCCAACGCACTTTTGGACTTCACAGGCCTTTCAGAAAGTTGCTATCCTGTCAGACCCTGGGTAACTAAAGGCTTTTGCGCTGCAATAGGAAAACACCATTTTGCATACATGTATATACACACACAAACACATATCATTTTTGAACAATTCTAGTTACGCTCAAGATTTTAAAGACGGCAAAACCTCAACACCTCAACCTCTAAGTTTTAAGAGCTAAGCGCATAATTTTTAACAACTTGTATAAAAGTACTAGTAAGCGGTTTCCATTGAACTCCAAGCAAAATTCCTCATTATATACACACAAATATTTCTCAGAATTTTACAGTCCAGCCCAACCACAAACTTCTGATCATCGCTACAAGAACAACGCAGATTCTTTCATTGCTTTGCTGCCAAATGTTTGATGCAAACCCTTACCTGTCCTAATCTGCCACAGCTCCATTAAAAACTTCCCAACTTTTTCCCTTCTTCATTGACCTCAGCAGAAATGTGACAGGAGCTACACTGTGTCATAATTTGAAGGAAGACTTTAAGCCCTGTATTGTTCCTGATATAGCCAAATAGGTGAAGTGCAGCAAGGGCTCTTTCTGCTCACAAGGGTTAACACATACTTGTCATGTCACCATTTATTGCATGGATTTCTCCCTCTTTCAGCGCTGGAACGTGCAATGGAGACAATTTGCTATAAGGGTCATTATAGCATAAAGATAATGACACAGACCCAGCAGGAACACACAATATTTTTTTTTCTCCTACTGGTCAGCTTTTAAGTCAGACTCTGCTACAATTAGTAGCCAACAGCGTGTCACCGGGCTTTTCCTTAACTCATCTTAAAATGAGGCAAAGCTCTATTTTTAAAAGCAGTTAGAAGTGAAAGCTGTGAAAGTGCAGTTCATGAGGCACTCGTGAACTCTAGGCCACCTCCTAGAGAGGCTGTCCTAAAGAGGGGCAATCCATTCCACCTGTGCTCCTATCCACCCCCTTACAAATTCTAAAACAGACGAACACGTGCCTGCCCCCAAATCTGGAATGTGGGCACACAAACAGATCTTGAAAGCTGAACGCAAATATAGATCGGAGAGACAGGGACGTGCTTACAGACAGACAGTGAACTAGACCAGTATCGTTTCATTCTGTATTAGAAATGATCGGCCTGTTCTTGCCAAGTAACGAAAAGGTAAAAAGCGACGCTTCACGTATGAGATTTAAAATTACAGCCAATACAATGCAGAAGAACGCGACCCTACCACGTAAGAGCATTTGCTGAAGGGAAGACAGCACCCCCCAATCCCTCCCTCTGAACAAAAACCTCAGCAGCCTCAGAGCAGGATTTTCGTTGCTGCTCTGAAGGGATGAAGAGGTTTTTTTCCTTTATTAGCAATGATTGTAATCTATTCCACTGCAAGTTACTAACATAAGAACTGACAGTTGCAAGGCTGAATTTCTTTGGAGCCATAATTATTTATGACACTTTATTACAACTCCAAAACATATGGTTACCTTATTAGAAATTAAAATTTATTTTCATGTAAATCTCAGCATGGCATTACACTAAAAGAACCAAAGTTACTCCAGGGGATGGCCAATAATTTCACTTTCCAGGGTGCAGTAGCTGGAACATGAGTTTAAACTAATTCACCTGTAAATGTAAAAGTTTTGATAACACAAATAATACAACTAAAACCATAAAGGCATAAACATCATATTCCAACAAGCTCACGAATCTTCTTAGTACAAAAATTTTCACACTTGAAGACTTCCTGTCCACCAGCAAGCATGTCACCTCTGCCTTGAAATGTATGCATTTACTTCATAAGGCGGAGGGTCTATTTTGTTTTCAGTTCAGTCTCCTCCACCAGCAAATCATGGCACACGGAAACTACAGCCTCATTTATTAAAGTCCATAAACCCACAACTGCAGGAGACTGACACCTGCCTGTCTTTTGATCATGTTGACCCTCAGACACACAGTGCAAATCTTGGGGTTGACCCATGCAGGGACAGGAGTTGGACTCGACCATCCTTCCAACTCAGGCATTCTGTGATTCTGTGGATTGGAGTTCATGCAACGGTTAAGATAATCCTTTAGAATAAAAAGCTTTTCTCTATGAAAACAGTAGGCAGAACAAATGTATTCTTTGCATTATATCACCAAAAGAAGGTAATTCCATTGATAAATAGGATTACATACATGAGTGGAAGTTTAAAACTGACATGGTCAGGTAACTGGTCTTTAAAAGTAGGTTAACAAGCGTCTCCCAAAGAAAGTGAACTTTTTTAAAAAGTTCAACCTGGTATGAAGTCCCAGAGTTAAAAATTCAGTCATGAAATTAAAAAACCATTCAACCTGCCATGAAGTCAGATGTCTTTTTTAAAAAAAGGGGGGAAGGGGGTGTCCTGTTTGGTTGGGTTTTTTAACATGGGGGGAGTGGTTTGGGAATTATTTTTTTTTCTTGTTTTCTTGTGGTGGGGAGTTTTTAAGTCTCCATGTGAGGACTTGGTTCCAACTGAAATGCTCCCATTGAGGTAGTCTTTGTGGCAGAGATGATGATCTTGACTGTACCATTTTTAGATTCTTCTCCTGCCCTCCTCTTTCTTACAGTTTCAGCATAGAGAAAAATTCAGGTTTTTTCTATTTTCAATGAACATAGTCAGTTACCATCCACATTTGTCCCATTTTCTTCAGGTAATTTCCTGAAGTATCCAGTATGTACAGTTATACATATATGCACACCTATGCAGCAGAGAACGTAAGTTTATTATAGTATACAGTGAATAATGACCGCAGGAAATACAGACATCTGTTCTACTCTCAAAAAACCTGCTTCAAAAAACAGAAGGATTATCATTAAAAACTGACCCAGAAGTCAAGTCAATGGACACCATCCAAAACCACAGTCATACATCACTGCCACACAGAAGGTTTATATGATACCGCATAATGTTAATGTCACCTCCCAAGCCACAGTGCAGTGAAATTAGAACAGCTGCAGTAAAATCACTACAGAGGAGGAGGGGAAAATTCAGCAAAATTCAACTTACTTTATACAGCACAAAAAACATCAGCTGTGGAAAATCAGTGGGTTGCCAGCAGACTTTTCCCCTGAAGGCCATATGCAGGACTGGTTTATTCTTTTTCATTTTAAAGCACTCATGAAGAGTTCTGCACACTAAACAGCTATTTACATCCATGATGCGATGAGTCAAAGGATTAAACAGTAGAGGTAAGCTTTATAAAGCTCTCTCATCTTCAGAACCATAACAGAAGCCACATTGTATGATGAAAGATTTCCTTGTTCCTCTGTTTGGCAACAGAAGTAAATTTCTATTTTTGTTTTTCATTCAAGCATGCTGATAGTGAGGTCTTTGCATTTGGAACTAAACCATTAATCGTGAAAGGCTAATTTTTCCCAATTTGGGTGACAATACGAACACACACCTTTTTTCCTCTGCATTTTGCAGTTATTTTTTTTTCTACATGACTTATAGAAAACATACATTTTTCCAACCAAGCCTACATTAACGTGAGTATCTTCAGAACAGATATTTTCAACATATCTACGTATATCTCTTTCTGTAGAGAATTTCCTGACTATATCTGACATCATCAAGTTTAAAGGAAAAGAAAGAGAAAGCAGTAAAGACCACTGTACATGTCCGGAACCATACTTACAAATTACAAGGAAATAAAATGTGGTTTTATTTTTAAAATAAGTAGCAGCAAAATCTGAGGTTCCAAGCTTTCTCTCTCTCATGTCAAGAGCTTGATAGCCTTACATACCTAAGTCAACCAACACTCATGCGCTGGGAAATTATTTTGTTCTACAAACGTAAGATAACTAAGACATAAGACAACTTGCAGAGCTCTAAATCAAAATACATAAAACAGACCAAAAAAATTTAAAAAACCAAGTCAGTCACGAGTGGTTCTAGAGCATTCTATCCATATCAGGACGTAACATGGGAAGAGTTTTCACAAATATTAAGGCATTTGATTAACTTTTTAACAGAGATAAGAGGTAGCGACACTAAGGTGACCTTGAGGGTCAGGTCACATAAGGAAACTAACTATACTGCCTGAATTAATGTCACAGAAATATATTCTTCACAGATCTGGTCCTGTCACTATTAAGCCATGCAACTTCACCAGTGAATGAGGAAAAAAAAAAAAGCCAATAGAAGGCATTCTCAACACTACATTTCTCCTCAGAACTTTTGGCCTCCTCTTTAAGGGCGAAGCAGGCTCACCTGAGACATCCTGTCCTAACCACAGCCTAACAGGCTGCTTCTGCCAGGGATGATGTTTTGGTTTTTTTAGATATTCTTGTAAAATAGCCTTATTTTGTTGCCTGTTCCTAAAATACCAACTCAGATTCACACAGCTTGTTTACACTCCTTACATCAACAGCTACATGACATCCTAGAGAGCACGTGTCATCCTACTTAGGTATATAGGGAAAGCACACCCTACAATATAGTCTCACAATGACAATATTAGTCTTGCAGGTCCACTTTAGTCAATGGATCATTTATTATATCATACCCATTATCACAGGAACATTCTCTGGTGACGCTGGTTAAGCACGTGCTGTGTAACATGACAAGACATCTTGTGGCATGCTACTGTATCACTTCTACTAAACGTTTCTTGGGGGCGTAAGTAGTTGTGCATGAAGGACAGAAGATTAATGCTAATTTTCTTGTTTCATGCACTCTTGTCAGTGAGAAGAGGCATGCATTTATCCTAACTGGGAGATTCAACCCACTTCAGATTTAAACACCCCTGACAATGAATCAGAGCTCAACAGCAATTAGGTAATAATCACTTTTGCACCAACATAACAACGTTGCAGGTAGACAAGAGCTGGTAATTAACATTTCAAGCTAAAAAGGTAACAAAGAAAGCAGAACTGAAACAGGACAGGAAAAAATTATTCCACTTTTGCTCTTCACTGTGAAATATAGAGCAGAAAATCACCAAGTTCTTTTCAGAAGAGATGGCTCTTTGCTTGTTAGCATCTAGAAAGTGAGGATAATCATGCTAGCAACAAGCCTGACTTTCAGCTGATTTGGCTTGATTTTTCTTACTTCATCCCAGAGCTTCAGACTCTCCATTTGCTGACACTTTCCTGTCTCTTAGTTTGCATTATGCAGACTGTCCTAAATACTAATTTGTGAAGTAGTCATAGACTACAGAGTTCTCTGGCTTTGAAGAAGTAGAGAGTATTTGCAGGTCTGCTGTACCCATCACATAATGCGTCTGGAAGGATCAGCATGGGAGAGACTCACATGAATTTCCCATTTTGGTCCTGGTTTTGCCACTGAATTGCTGCACCATCCGTAACTAACTCAGGCATGCAACTTCCAGCCCTCAACACAGGTGCTCACATGTCATGTGCTAGAAAGAGCTGGAAGTGTGCACATGCTCCTACAACTTGAATGCTTCCATCCTAAAGACACTGGACTTACTAGCTACTTCTGCGATTCCCAGAATTTATCCATGTGTATGTGACAGAGACAAACGGACACTGGTTCAACACTTGGGCCTAAGTAGTTAAACCTCAGTCACCATGATTAATAGAAATACCTCTATACACCTCTCTGCAAATGATGAATGCTCTAATTATGTCTCATACATGCAACACTAGTAGGCCAATGTAAAAAAAAACACCAACTTTGTTGGTTTTAAGTGAAATACATTGCTTTTACAGACTACAGAGAATCTCCACTTGTCTCCTTCATTCATTACCAGCTTCATTTACGTGTTTGTTTTCAGAAACTGTCTTCCCTAAACACATCTATGTTATTTCAAAAATGGAATACGTATATATAGTGAGTGGTTATCCTACATGTGTATTTTGACATGAGGAGCTAACTACGTGAAAATTAGTTACTGAGAATGAGTAGTAAAAGCCTCTTGGGTTGTTATTTATTTTACAAATTTGCTGATGCCAATACTCTGCCATAAGTCAGAATCTTTTTTATTTTTTTCTGCCATACTGCAAATGCGAATATGGAATGTTAAAAAAAGAAAGACACAAATACATGTGAAAAGGCAAAGCAGACTCAAACGTAATTCTTCAGAGATCTTACAAGATCAAAAAGATGCCATAAGGTCCAGCAGGACAAAACTGTGTGAGGAAGGGTGAGCAGAAATAAGAGTAAAAACATGGGTAAGGTAAAATAATACCATACATCGGAATTCACATGCACAAATATTTCAAATACACTGGAAGGGATGAGAAATCTGTAAAGATCTAGGGTAATGATCTGGAGCACTCTGAACGAGGGTGCCACTTACCAGCACATGTCACCAGCATGAAATAGTTTACCTCACCGTCTCAAAAGAAACGGTCATCTTTCATGTCTTTTAAGTTTAAAGGCTTAGGAATAATGAAGACTAATTCAGAACTACAGCTGAGAATGGTATCTTCCTTACTTCCACAAGTGTTTTCTATATGCTTACTACTTGTTGTTCAAGTGTTTTGCATACTTAATTCTTGCACAGTACACACAGAAACCCAAAACCACAAAAAAGAAACCCATCCCTATACAATACCAACATCCTGGCAAATCCTACCTCCAGACACATGCCTTTGACCACATTTATTTAAATCACAGCTTCACCATGCATTTGAGAACATTATACAGGCAACTGTGAAATGACTCTATTTAGCAGATTAAACACATAAATGAGAGAAATGAGGTCAGAAAGGCTTATAAAGAGATTTTTCAGAAACCTGTTCCAAGGAGTGAAAGGAAGCTCTTCATAGGGCTGAAAGGAGTCACCTCTTGGCTAATCAATTCTTCCTCTCATAGTTCCCCTTGCTAAAGCCTTTTCTACGTTACCTCCTAAGAACTACTACTCTTCTAGCAAATTTGTAATTTTGTAACATGCAGAAAGCCTCTCATCTATCCCACTGTCTCAGGCAGCAAAAGCAGCCGTGTTTCTTCTATTGCCTCATGTTTCACTCACATGCACAGAAGTCAGGGATTTCATTTGCCTTTCCGAAACATAACACAACATAGACCAGTTATGTTTTAATTACACAGAATGGTATAGGCTGGAAAGACCTTTAAGATCATCAAGTCCAACCATAAACGTAACACTGCCAGTTCACCACTAAACCATGTCCCTAAGCACCACATCCAAATATCTTTTAAATACCTCCAGGGATGGAGACTCCACCACCTCCCTGGGCAGCCTGGTCCAGTGCCTGACAACCCTTTCGGCGAAGCAGCTTTTTCTAATGTCCAGCCTAAATTTCCCCTGGTGCAGCTTGAGGCCGTTTCCTCTCGTTCTATCATTTGTTACTAGGGAGAAGAGACCAACCCCGCCCTCACTCCAGCCCCTCTCAGGCAGATGCAGAGAGCAAGAAGGGCTCCCCTCAGCCTCCTCTTCTCCAGGCTAAACACCCCCAGCTCCCTCAGCCGCTCCTCATCAGACCTGCTCTCCAGACCCTTCCCCAGCTCCGTTGCCCTTCTCTGGACACGCTCCAGCACCTCAAGGTCCTTCATGTCCTGAGGGGCCCAAAACTGAACACAGGATTCAAGGTGGGGCCTCACCAGTGCTGAGCACAGGGGCCCCATCCCTGCCCAGCTCCTGCTGGCCACACCAGTGCTGACACAAGCCAGGATGCTGTTGGCCTCCTTGGCCACCTGGGCACTGCTGGCTCATGCTCAGCCAGCTGTCAGCCAGCACCCCCAGGGCCTTCTCCATCAGGCAGCTTTCCGGCCACTCCTCCCCAAGCCTGTAGCGTTGCCTGGGGTTGTTATGACCAAAGTGCAGGACCCAGCACTTGGCCTTGTTAAACCTCATACAGTTGGCCTCGGCCCATCGATCCAGCCTGTCCAGATCCGTCTGCAGAGCCTTCCTACCCTCAAGCAGATTGACAGTTCTGCCCAAGTTGGCGTCACCTGCAAACTTACTGAGGATGCACTCAATCCCCTCATCCAAATCATTGATGAAAATATTAAACAAGACTGGTCCCCACACTGAGCCCTGGGGAACACCATTTGTGACTGGCCATGAACTAGACTTAGCTCCGTTCACCACAACTCTCTGGGCTCAGCCATCCAGCCAGTTTTTTACCCAGCGAAGAGTACACCTGTCTAAATCATTAGTTTTTCCAGGAGAATGCTGTGGGGAATGGCATCAAAGGCTTTACTAAAGTCCGGGTTGACAAAATCCACAGCCCGTCCCTCATCCACTAAGCGGGTCACCTTGTCATAGAAGGAGATCAGGTTAGTTACACAGGACCTGCCTTTGCTAAATCCACACTGCCTGGGCCTGATCACTTGGTTATCCTGTACGTGCTGCGTGATGGCACTCAGGATGACAATGCTCTAACCTTCCCCGGCCCTGAAGTCAGGCTGACTGGCCTGTAGTTCCCTGGATTCTCCTTCCTGCCCTTCTTGTAGATGGGTGTCACATTTGCTAATCTCCAGTCAAGTGGGACCTCCCCTGTTAGCCAGGACTGCTGACAAATGACAGAGAGCGGCTTGGTAAGCGCTTCGGTACTCTCGCATGGATCCCATCCGGCCCCATAGATTTGTGTGCATCTGGGTGCTGTAGCAGGTCACTAACCACTTCCCCTTGGATTATGGGGGCTCCATTCTTTTTCCCGTGCCTGTCTTCCAGCTCGGGGAGCTGGGTACCCAGAGAACAACTGGTCTGACTATTAAAAGACTGAGGCAAAGAAGGCATTAAGTACCTCAGACTTTTCCTCATTCTTTGTCACTATGTTTCCTCCCACATCTAATAAACAATGGAGATTCTCCTTAGCTCTCCTTTTGCTAATAATGTATTTATAGAAGTATTTTTTATTGTCTTTTACAGCACACATCCAGTAGATTGAAGTCCCTCGCAAGGACAAGGGATAGTGATTATGAAGCTTCTCCCAGCTGCTTGCAGAATAGTTCATCTGCCTGCCTCTTCATCCTGGCCGAGAGGTCTGTAACAGACTCCCACCATGGTATCTGCCGTGTTGGCCTTCCCCGATTCCTACCCATGAACACTCAACCCTACTGTCACCATCATTAAGCTGTAGCCAATCCAAACACTCCCTAACATACAGAGCTACCCCATCACCTCTCCTGCCTTGCCTATACCTTCCGAAGAGTTTGTAGCCATCCATTGCAGGGCTCCAGTTGTGCGAGTTATCCCACCATGCTTCCGTGATGGCAACTGTATCATACTTTTCCTGCTGTGCAATGGCTTCCAACTCCTCCTGTTGTATGCCCATGCTGCGTGCATCGGTGTAGAGGCACTTCAGCTGGGCTGCTGTCCGTGTCACCTTCACAGAGCAACACCCCTTAAGTCCTTTGAGGTGTTTCACCAGTGTGCCCCTCTTGGCTTCTATTACTGCAGTGGCCCCAGCTCATCTCAGTACAACTTCAACTGTGCTCCAATTCCCATTAATTTCTTCAAAAGCTCTTTCTTTCCCCACATCTACCACTAATGCTCTGCCGACACCTCCAAAATTCTTTGAGTCAAGATGGTTAAAATTTTTTTCCATAGAGGGAAAAAAGAACAGTCTGCTACTAGGTAAATCGAAACACTAAGCACTGATTTTATTTAAAACAGCAAAGCAGAACATATAATGGATTCTGTATCATAGCTGATGAAGAGCCTTGTTACTGTCTTCTGATTTCTGAGTAGTCCTTTCACTACCTCCAGAAGCAGCTCTTCTCACAGTTTTTTGCAAAAAAAAGTTTCTCTATATACAGTATATCTGCTGCCTACCTTTAAAAAGAAATGTGTAAACTGTTTTCCCAGTCTCTGAAAGTGCTTATATAGGACCATTTAAACTTCTGTTTATAGAGAACTGACTAAATACCATAAGATTTATAGTTGCAATTTGCTGAACAATTTTATAAACTGCTATTTAAAGCAGTCCTGCTCACTTACATACGCTAAAAAGTCTTTTTTACGAAAGTGGGATCATTTAAGTCCAGTCCATGCATGTCTGTCTTATTCTTTCATCCTGTCTTCCAATTCCTCCATTATATTTTAACAGCTTGTCAAAAATGCCACCTCCCTTCCATCACCAGTACTATTGGAAAAAGAATCAAGGGGAATATTTTTTACAAAGTAGTTCAAAAAATTCCCATGATGGCCAAAAGATTAAATATTGCAGGCTGACATACAAGGGCATTAAAAAAATAAAACCCACAATGCAAAGGCGGGAAGGAATGTAGTATATGTTGATTCATCAATTTCGTTTTTAATACGTACATCATAGCTACAAATACCAGCAAGCTCTAGAAAATACCAAGAATCCAAAAGTAGAATGCTGCCCCATTGCATTTGTTTCTGTGATGGAACAATACATCCACAGAAGTACCTCAGCTACACTCTTCTAAGAAACAGGTCTCTTCTGTATTCTAGCAAATCCATTTCAGTAAAGTGCCTGGCCCACAGAAGCACATCAGGAAGGACTGCACATCATCATTCCTATATTCAAGCCGCAGCACACCTTCACACTTACCTTTCTCACAAAGGTCAGGAGAATTACTACTTCCTAAATTGACGCATCATATAAAGACTATGTTCTCTAAAAAATGTTTTTAGAAAGTAGGTGCTATTGTCTGAAAAATGGTATTTTAAAAATTTTAATGACAGCCTGACCACGGTGTGCCAAGGCACAACTGCAACAATGAAAGATGCCCACAGATAGGTAATCTGAGTGGTCCAGCACCACTTGTAAACTTCCATCCATGTTTACGAACACAGGAAGGGCCCATGTGATAGTCACCGTCATGAAAGTGAACTTTGCAATAAAACCCATTTACCAATCATTTATTTAACACTAGGTTTCTGAGTAGGTTGTTAAGGGGACAGGTGTGCGTATTTTGTTTACCTTCACAATACGCGGAGTCCCCTTGGACAGAGAGATAACCATTCTTGCATTCACAAGTAGCTTTTGTGTTCCCGTTTTTGCACTCTGAATTTTCACCACATCTGTGTCCCTCTGCACAGAAGTTATGGCCTGAAATACAAGGAACATGCAACCGGGTATTAAAACACATTTATTTCAGATAGTCAGGTTTAATATTTGCATTGACTGTACTACTCAGAAAAACTTCGGCATGTTACATTCCAGAAATTCTCTCTATAAACCTGTCTGATGCACACAGGCTTTTTGGATTCCTCCATCAATTGATTCACAATAAAACCATTTTGTTTAAAAATGTATTTGTATGACTAGTTTTAGTCAGGAGGAAAGACAACATCAAAGGAGGAAGCCATGACAATACATTAGTCTTCTACTGAACCCACGTAGGATAAAAAGCCACCTTATCTCCGACTGCCAAGTGTAATATAAAAAAAAAACCTTCACAGTTCTCTTATTATGCATAATCAAGCAGGCTTTTGAAGAGCAAAAATGAGACATTGCATCAGAACACCAAACTATACTGGTCGTCAAAATAACCTCATGCCCTGCCTTGTAATTCTGTCATCAAATACCGGATTGTTTCTAGAGTTTACAAGTAATCCACGCATCATGTTTTGTAGGGGAGGATTTTTATTAATCTCTCCTTTTCCTTGACACAAATTCCGAGTAGCTTCTTTGTGAAGTTTCCTTTATTGCACACAAAGTCATTTCTACAAACATGATGAACTTCCCCACTTTCTTCTATAAAGGCACAACTGGCTCAAGTGCTTTCTTCCTGCTTTTTAATATTTCTCAAAGATGCGTCAAAATCTCCCCCTGCTGATCTCTAAAGTGAAACTAATTGCTACTTTATCTCTTTAAAGGCACTCCACTGGAAGTCCTGTAAAAGATAACTAAATACCTTACAGATTTTTTACAACATTATTTTTTGCCCCCCATTGGTGTATTTTTGATAGATTTTTCTCTACTAATATCCAAGAGTCAATTTCTAGTTGCCTGAGATATATAAACAATCATTTTGGTAACTCTCATTTTTTCTGGATTTTCTGTCCAGGAAGGAGGGAAACCAGAAACCCAGACATACCATCAGCTACTCATACTCCAACTTCCACTTACATGAATACAAGAAGGGCTTCTGGTAATTCCACCTGGTGATAAAGGAGCAAACAAAGTCCTAGTTCACTGACCCTAAACATTCCTCACAATCCCTAAAGACAGCTAAGAAAAAGACCACCTGGACTTCTAAGATCTAAAGGCCAGATTCAGATCTTTGTTCATATCCCTTGCTTTGGTATTCTTTAAGGAACTTCGGAAGACTTTAGTTCCTACTAAATACAGTTTTCATCTACAGTAAGCAAATTTTCATAGGGCTACCCTGAAGCTGTTGTTCATTGAGGAGTTGTTGGTTCAGGTTTTTGGGGTTTTTTTGTAGGGTTTTTTTTTTGTTTTGTGGTTTTCTTAATTTGGTTTTCAACATGCACTTCAGTCATCTCCTAATTTAGAACTCGGGTTTCGTCATTTTAGTGCACAGCAACTTTATGAGTCTGATCATCTAACATTGGGTTGTGAGGTCATTTTTAAGAAAAAGTAACACTTGTTATCAAGGGGGACACTTTCTCAGTGTCAATGTCCAACTCTACACTTAAGCTTCAGATTAATTTTAACAACCACGGTATCTCCCTTGCGTTCAGTTAGCTCGTTCTTTCATTGTAATCCAACTTGCAAAAAAGAACCAACTCCATTAATGAAAACTATGGATATCCCGTCTAGTCTTTATTCATTTCACAGTCTGGTAAAAACCATGCAAGTATGCCAGGATCCAGCCCTGTCAAGCCTGGGTACATTTTATACTGGTAAACAAGCGTGAAGTTACACTGCCTTTAGCCATTTATGCAATCACAGTATTTGACTTCTCATTTTGCCTTTATAATTTTAAATGAAACTAAACACTGGAACCCATCTCCCCAAACTTTTCCAGTCAGCATCTAATTTATACTCCCCAAGCAGGTTTACTATTCTGTTGGCATTCTAGATAATATCCAAGACAACAAGTTTTACAACATTTTCTTTATCACTGTTTCCCCTAAGACTATGACATCAAAGTCTACTTCCTGTTCCTTCAGAACAATAATTCTCCTTTGAATTCATATTAGTTCTATATTTGATTATTATTCGTAGATACTAGTACTCAGAACCCATGCAACGTATCAGCGTGTTAAGCTAGGCACTATAAAAATACCACATTTTCATTTAATGTAGACTTTTATGACTGTCTTAGGATATTTTAATTTTTATTTATTTATATATCCCCCTCATTCAAACCTGTAAAAATTATTTCATCTTTCTCAGCATGGTTTCATTACAATAGTCCTTATACAACTTTCTGCACCAAAAACAAAACCAAAACCCAAACCCTTTGATTCTGGGCTCTCTCTGTCCCAGCTCGTCAACATTCTACCCTGTGATCAGTTCATGGCAAGTTTAACACAATTAGCCAAAGGGATGGCTTCTCAGGGTTAACTTTCACCACAAGTCCTGAGTCCCAGATCAATCGCTCTTCTCTAACAGCACTTTCTCCCAAGCACAAGCTGCTGATTAGTTTTCAATATCACATCATAGCCCTAAGAATTCTTCATTGTTTATCTGCCACCTCTGAAACTCATCAGTAGATATGATGGCTACCCCAACCAGCCATTTTGTGCCACCAGAGCTGTCACCTTCTGTTAAAAATTATCTGGAAAAACTGGTATTGCTTTTGTTCCCTTATTATCAACTCAAATATCAGCCACCTCCATTTAGAATCAGACTCTTTCTTATGTTTTCAACCTTGAAGGCTGTTAAAAGAGCATAGAAGAAGAGAAGTAACGCTCCAGTTCTGTAACTGGGGTAAATTAGAGGCTCTAAAGAACTTTTCATTGTTCTCCTCTCATTAGGAATACCCAATGATAGAACACCTACTACATCTCTAGGTTAGCTCAGCATTTATTATTATGATAAAAGACCTGTGAAACAGTTTCTTACCTTTTAAAAATGTTGACTAAAAGTGACTCAACTTGAATTTCCCCTAGCATTTCAGAGAACTTGTTCAATACCTCCGTAAGCAGAACGTGGAAGCTATTCCTGCTAAGAGCATGCATGGTGCTACAACACTGTATATTACCAGGCTTTTACAAAACATATGTAATTTAAGGTTAATCAACAGATATTTGATGGTATAGAAGAGTAAGGGTTCAATTGTGCCTCTGTAGGCAAATCACTGATTGCATCACAGACTTTCCCCAGTGCTTTCTTTTGCAGCGAAGACGCACATTTAGCACTTCAAAAGAGCCAAGAAACGCACGAAGGAAGAGCACTTCTTAGACCCTGGTGTGTATTTCTCCCCAGCTGGGGTTTTGGAAGCAAGAAAAGAATAAAATGCTACCTATTTTATCTTAGTTCATATTTGGCCTGAGTGCTTTTCCTGCTCTTCTGGCAAATAAAGGCCATCTTATATTTGGATTGCAACATGAATAAATAAGCTAGCTGTGTTCTTCTCACCTTTAAGAATCCCAATTTAATGTCTAATTTAGCTGAATATTTTAATTCTTTCTTATTCGGCAAAACACTCAAGAATGTACGCAGGGCCACTGACTGTGATGACCATGCTTATATTCCTGACTACACAGGGAAGGACCTAAGCACTGACTTAAACATCAAACAATTAATGGCCAACTATTCATGGAAGCAATTACTTATCCCCAAGCAAGCAGAATGGAAAAGAATGCGAGCATCCTATTATTATTAATTCTTTGGTGTGAAAGGGATTATGGGGTTCCTTTAAAATACCTACACAGGTAGCAAAACCACTGCAGCAGGATCTCTGAATCTCAGCTATGGGTGGCAGCTAGCAGAGGGCATGCATTCCAATTGCCCAGGTGAAAATAACTGAATTACTGAGACTTCAGAATATTCAGCAGACTCTTATCTGAGACAGACAGCTCCTCTCTAAATATAAGAAATGGCTTAAAATAGAAATATCACATCCGAGCAAGCAGGCAATTGGAGAGGATTTGACAGAGGCACACAAAATCTTAAACAGTTCTGATAATCTAAACTAATTTCAGGCCAACACAGATGACAAGGCAAGTGAGCACGAGTTAAAATTACAGATAAACACATTCAGAACAGATGTCAGAAACCATTTTCCCCACACATATACATACACACACAGTCATAAATGTGCACAACAGCCCTTCAAAGTCATTCAAGACATTCAAGATACAATTAGATACTACCAACAGGGGAATTAAATATTGAAGAAGGTGTTCAGGATTTTGATGGGCCTGATGACCTCTGTTCCATCTCCAAACGTTTCTGATAACGTTACTCTCTTCCTTCATCAAGGTTGCCGAAACGTTCGCTCCAATTTATCTTAAGAACATATTTATATCTCTCTACTTCTTCTGACTGTAGAATGCCCATTAATAAATGTACTATGGTAATTATGAAAAAGATTTGATTTCACACTAGCAGACATAAAACTATCACTTCCACAGCATAGGGAACCTCACAGCTGGGTAGGGCTTAGTGGTCCCAAAACAGATCATCTAATATTAAATATTTATTCCATTTTGGGATACCTGAACAGTGCTCTTATTTCCAAGCTTCTCAAAATCTTCAGGTTCCAGTGCCCAGAATCCCAGAATCTGCTTTTCCGGAGCAGCATGCTAAGCTGTTTTGTGTTGTCATCCAGTTTTTTACGCACCTAACATATTTGCGAATGTGGCTTAATTGTTGGCTGAACTCATTCAAGACTACAGCTGGGATCAATATATCTTATATCCATCTCTCTCCCCACTTTTTATATGGGCAACACTAACGCGCCTTCCATTTTTCGAGGGTTGCCACGTAACGCCTTCTGCACTTCTTACAATATCCCTAGCTGCTCACTTCAAAAAAACCTGTAAAACCCCTGTTCTCTCGCTGTTCAAGAAGCTACCCCTTCAGCAATCTACATTTTACTGCTTCACATTTCAGAGGCTTCTAAGAAGAACGCTGACGATGCTTCCATTAATAGCATTAGCAATGTTCAAAAGGTCCAAGGTAACTGCAACCCCAAATCTTTACTATTGTACTGATTTAACCCCACAGTTACTGCATAATGTGTAAAGTAAATCAGGGGGACAAGTCAGGAACAGTCATAAAACTTGCACTAGCAATTATGCCCTTTCATGATCTGAATCAGTTTTTAATGAGTCATGAGCAATGAAGCCCTTGGAACAGCAATTTTTACGCCTTCAGAGACTGGTCCCAGAACTCAGCAGTCTGACATAAAACAGTAACTTTATAAATTCTTTCTAGCTGCTATATCAATGCAGACCTTATTACATACTGCTTATTTATGTCCTATAGAATAATGGTACTGCACAGCCTAACAAGCTTATAAAGAGGGGGTTTTTCAGATATAAAGCTCTTGTAAAATCTAAGTAACATTATAACTATGTTTAGAAATCAACTAATTCGTATTTATCAACCTCCCTTAAACCTTAGTAAAACCAAAACCTTGAAATAACTCATACCTCACAGCTACGAATGAGAAACATTTGATTTCTAAAAGAGCAAAACGGTCTCACAGCTAGACAGGGAGAGATGAGAAACATGCTAACTGAACACCCTTCTCACCCTCTAACTGCAAGAATCAAATCCTCCCTAAAACAAAGCACAGCAATACAAGTAAGGGTGGCAGAAGCACCATTTTTCGATTTAAACGCTGCTTCCCACCATAAAATGCACCCTTCGGCTCACCAGTAGGATTCTCCGCTTCCTGCTACCCGGCATCAGCAGTCAATCTAATTTCATCAGCCAAACCATACTACAGCATAGCAAATAAAAATTACTTTCTCCAGAAACCAAAGAGCTCTCACTACCTCATTATTTCCTCACATACCCTCTCTTAAGGAGAGCATGACTGAAGCTGCTAGGGCTGTTAGGGCTATTCTTACAGCGTAAAATTGTGAGCATAACAACATAAAAATTCTCTCATGAAACTTTATTTGAATCACTCATTCAAAAGAGGAAAAATCACCTCTTTCAAAATTATACAATGTCTTTGGCAAGGAGAAAAACAGCTAAAGGGAACAATAAAACACTTTTATGACACTATTTTTTGTATTAGGTTTGTCCCTGGGCTATAAAAAAAAAAATGTAGCAGGCATGCTATAAAAAATAGAAAAAATGACTGATTCCTAAAAAAGTAGTAAAAAAATCTGTTTTATTGCACTATGATTCTCCGTAAAATTTCAAAATTAACTAAAATTTCTGTAAGCCTAAAAGAGACCTTAATAATACCACATTGTCCTGTTGAAAAGTATGAAGTAGCCACATAGTTTAAGCAGACATTTGCATTAAAGCACAGAGATGAAGGGCAAACCTAGGCGTACTCTATATCATATTCAAGGATAGATCCTATATACAGTTCTGATGAGGCCCATTTTTACATTCAGGTACATCAAGATCACAAAAATCAGCCGTCATTGTAGAGCAGAGTTCTTCCACACTACACCTGCCTTGCTGTACACCTTGTCATTTTACCAAAATATAGAAATTGGCTTTTAGCAAGATATTAGCTTTTGCTACACTCTAAACTCACATAGTGAACCTGAGGAAGAAAAGGTATTATTTGCTGTCTTTGCTTTTCTAACTGTATTTACAAACAATAATTACTATCTAGGAAGCCCACCAGCTGTGCACATCACCGTATTCAACTCCATCCTTTGCTGACTCACAATTTCCATCACCTTAAACCCTTAAACACTACAGATGGTTTTTTTTTTTCTTTGCATACCCTATTTTTAGTTGCTTATCTATTATTGTAGTAGATATTGCAGAGATCCCAAAGAGGGTACAGTTTCATACAACAGCACCATGAAGTCTCCATATTTCTCTGTGGTTTTTTTCCTTCTGTTGATCCCCCGCATTTATCCTTTCATTAAATGGAAATGCCCTTGCTGCAGCCAGAAAAGCACAAGCTGCACAGCTCCTACCCTTGCCCAATTCAGCAAAGGTATTCTACAACTCTACAGAACGCAAAATTCAGTGGAACTTTTCTGTTTCCACAACTAGATGCTAAAGAAAGCACAAACTGATACAAAACCAGAAGCTACCAGTCACTAGTATGCACTGATAAACTTTACATAGAATTATTGGTCTCATTTAGCATTACTAGTAAATGCTTACTAATCATCCTGTTGATTAACTGAAGGCCTAGCTAAGGGCTTATGCAAAGAATTACCTGTATCATCATACATATCATGGGAAATTTGCATTGGATGTGCAAACGATCCATGTGGGCTTCCAATAAACACTCTGATGACTCAGGACTACATTTACTACAACATTTCTTCCTCACTACTTTTGCTTGGACAATAAAAGCTGAATATAGACTCTGAAAAAGGTCGTTACTGCAAAACAGAGAAGTAGTCTGTCCTTCCCCTGCAAAGGACGTGTTGGCACAGGACAGGACCAGAAACTGTGGCCTGCTTGCCATATCAGAGGGGATCTGTTTGCATGATAAAACCCATGCCAAATATGGAATTAATAAAGATTCATTTTTAACACCAGCACTCTACGTAAGAAAATTATACACTACCACTTTGGGTTGCGTGCAACTGGAGCAAAAGTGTCAAGCCGCATGTATGTTACTTCAAGGTAGAAAAAGCAATTTAGGAGTGCTAGCTTCAATTTATACCCTTGTAAAGCTGGCAATATTAATCATATCTAAGTCTTATTTTGAAAAAAATTTTTAAAAGCTGAGATGAAATAGAAATGAGGTGGTAGTTTTAGCATTCAGCTAAAGCAGAAATGAAGGGGAAGTTTTATGTATTGATTTGAAAACACCATGTATCAGAATTCATAGGAAGTGAAGGTACAATCCCTTCTTTTGCTTCTAGAGACCGTCAGATAACATAACATTCATGCTATTTTATAAATAATAAAACCAGTTTTGGGATGAATACGTAAAAAGAGTACCTATCATTAACAATAACATAGAACTGAATAATTACAGAACTTATCTTTCATCAACTTGGAAGCTTTCAGATTTCTCATGCTTTTAAGTAATGAAGATCGTTTTTTCAGTACTGCACTACATCAAACTGGGCCATCTGTTAAGAACTACCATTAAGACTTCAAGCCCTCTGAGGGACAGAGGAGCAACGTTTACTGCTTGCTTAAATAGTTCCAGATGTTTCTAGGAACTGTTTAAGAAAATCAGCGTGTATATTCTCAGACCATGATCCAGCAAGCAGTCTCAAACGTGCTGGCCCCTTCAACCACGTGCGTACGCTTGCAAATTCAAGGCCCTAGTAAATATTTAACCATGCATATTTATTAACTAATATGTACTGGCTAAAGGAGAGATTCTGAGCCAGTTCACTGACACCTACAGTGACACTGGAGGAACTGACATCCAGGCAAGACAAGCTGTCCAGCAGGCTCCAATAACCATCTAAGCCTGGAAATGTCTAACGCTCATCTGGCACACCTCTTGCTTGGAACTCCTGAGGTGCATCACCACTACAGGCTGACAGGAAAGTCCTGCTCTCCTTAAGCTTAGCTGAGACTCAGCACCAAGGGAGAAGCACGGAACAGAGGTACAATACAGACATACACAGGGAATGATTATTCTAACACCTTTCACCCAACAGTTCACTGCTTACAACACACTTTAAGAAGAAAGCTTGTTTGAGTTCTCTAGCCTTGTGATACCAAATATTTTCCTCATTTAAGGGGATTTTCTCAGCTAACGTTTCAGCTGTGGCTTGCTCAGTCTGGTCCAGCATGCCACCAGGATTCACCAGGACTGAAAGGGAACAAGCAAGAGGAACCTGCATCTCAACACCCCACTGCAAGGAGGACAAACAGGGTCCTGGCTCTATGGTTATTTTTTTGTTTTTACTCTTTAACTGTCCAGCTTAATTCATAAATGAGTCCTGAGAGGGCTCAGACCTATATCAACCTCCAAATAACTGGAGTCTTAACATTATTATTGTTGTTTTTAAATTGAGAGCTTAAAAGCCCATTTCCAAAACCCTGTAACGTTCAGTGCAGTTACAAGTTTAAGCAACATAAAATATCTCTTATTCAAACATAATTTTCCTAACGGGAATTCTTAAGAGACACCGGGCCCCTTCTTCCCCAACTCTTCCTTTTCTCCCACCCCCTCTCTAATTCAGAGCAATTACAGCTTTGTATTTGGTAAGGCTCCTGTGCAAATGAATATCAAAGACTGGTTTTACGTGACGGCTAATTACAGACTCAGGCTTATAGAGGCACCTAGTATATCATTAAAAAGGAATTGCTCCTTCCAGCTTATCCCCCCCCGCACCGTTGAATCAGCAGCTTCTATTCCTTCCAAGCATGCACAGTCTCTGGCTTACCTCTACAAACACTGCAACATTGGTTCTCTGGAAGAACGTGATCTTTTTCTGAGCAGTTCAATGGCGGACAAGTCTCTGTTACTTTTACTAAAACTCCATTCTGAAAATAAATAACATTGTAAAAAAACGACATTGATGAAAACATGTGCAATGGCAAGGATCACATAATTTTCAATCTATAACTCTGGTCATCTCTAGTAACAACACTGGTAAACTAGCAGGCAGCAAGTTAAATTCATTCTTTATACCATAAGATCGAAACTAAAGTAGCCTACTTGAACATTTCTATGCCCAGAGGGAAGGGAAAAGGAGGGAAAGGAAAATAAAATAAAAATGCACTTAAGCTCAAAAATCTATAGGAGCTTTTCTAAATATGATGTCTTAAGTACAGTTGTTTTTCTTCCAACTATTTAAAGGTATTAAAGAATTTCACTCCAGGTTTTTGTTAAAGACAGTCTTCCTGCTTTATGCAAGTCCATGATTTTCCCCTCTTATTTCATATTCTACTGAAGTCACTAATAAGTTATTCAACTCAAACACACACAGCAGATAGAAGACCAACATTTTCAAGTGTCATGCATTGTTCTGCTGTGTCCAGTTCTCAAACACACACAGCAGATAGAAGACCAACATTTTCAAGTGTCATGCATTGTTCTGCTGTGTCCAGTTCTAAGTGTCTGTTCTTTAGAATAACTAATAATCTAATTTCAAAAAATTAGGTCCTTCAAAGGTATGGCAAAGCAGAAATCCCATCCTGAGGTATCCAGATAGAAACTGCTGTATAAAATGTAAATCAAGATCACGACATTTCTATGATCTTGATTTCTGCTAGATTTTGAGTAAGACTGTACATAGGAAGTCTAGCTGCTGGCAGAAAGTTTCTAAAGTAATAGAGACAGAGCCTTTCCGGGGAGATTTTACACCTAATTTTACTCCATCTTATTCCCATCCAGGAAATCAGCTTCTCTATATCTCCAGACCAAACAGCTGCCCTGCTCTTCAGTTACTTTTTTCTTAACATCTTGTCCCAAAATAGCTTCCTCTTTTCCCTTATCCCTCCCCTCCAGCCTTCCCCATACCATGACTGACTTCTTCAGCATCTCTTCCACAGCTATGGCATCACTGCAAACTCGCAAGTGGAGCAGAGATTAACAACCAGGATTTTTGCTCAGTAGGAGCTACAATAACTATCCCACAAGACCATCCACACCTGGTTAATCCCATTTTCCAAAGGGCTGTGAAACTCCACTAAGAAAGCAGGCAGCCTGCTATATTGCCAATACACCTTTTTAATACGAACCTAGTCTCCACTCCTCCCAAAACATTTTTCATCATGCCTCAGATGGTTGAGCGAAAAGATGGAATGAGAATTTCTGCTTTCTTCAATGAAATAAATCATATTTTCTATCTATCATGATTGCAGAGAGAAGTTTAAAAACATGATCCAAACACATCTAGGGCTAAAAAAGCAGAGGAAAAATAATCAAAAAAAAAAAAAAAAAAGAAAATGTGTTATTAAAGCCACCATTCTCATAATGCGAGGGATCAGATAACGTGACTTGGAACAGAGAATATTGACAATACCTATGTGTCTACCCAGTATGAAGGAACACCCCTATACAGAGACACCCTTGCTAGCCAGAAGCTTGCTTTCGTATCTACAAGACTCTGTGCCACACCATGCCAAAAGACTAGCTCAGGTGCCAGAACCAGTACGGGTAAAACTCTTTCTGGTAATTAGCCCCACCAGTCACGCCACGCTGATTCAGCTAAGTCGCTTCAGGCTCCAGAATTAGCTCTCACAGCATCAAGCTGCCCTACAGTGCTATGAGCGCAGAAGTGTCACGAAAAATAAAATTAAAAAAAAAAAAACCCACACACCAAAAAACCCACAGAACCAGACCAGCTCCCTGCCGTATCACGTACAGCATGCATCATCGAAGCAAGTGTCCACACAAGAACGGTGAAGTTAATGGAGGTGTTAGGCCTCCTCCTGATCCCACTTCCATAAGTGAAAGGGAGGAATCCCCCATGGCTGCCTGTGCAACCGCAGCAAAGGTGATAAAAGAACCAGACACGCTGAGCTGTCATTTACTATCACATTATCAAACTACCAGGTGGAAAAGCTCTGGCTATAACTCACCGCCTATTCAGGCTCAGACAAGACAACTGCAGCAGAAAGGGTACAGTATGTCAACATATGGACAAAAAGCATTGACTGACAATAAATCTGCTCAAAAAGATGGCAAGAAATCAAGAAACCGTATGAAAGTCAAATCAGTGATCAGGAGGAGTCAAAAGGCTAAAGACAAATTCAATCCAAGCTCACACCTTCTTTAGTGAATCATAAGGAGATAAAACAGCCACAAATTGAGAATTTCAGTAATTTAATGACAGTAAAATTTTATTTCCCCGAGTTTCCCATTCTCTGCAGAACTGTCATCTTGGGAAAACAAATCAAACATATTTGTAATTAAGTTCTAAAAGAATTAAAATGTTTCCATGTTCAGTATTCTTTGGATTAAAATCAATTTATTATAAAATAGCAGAGATCCAATTATGAGAATTCTCATCATTAGATTTCATATTTTATCCACCGAGATAAGTAAGAATAGTTCACACTGCAGAATTATTGCTTCAGGCAGCCTTAGAAAAATTGCTAACTTTTTATACTCAGTTCACACATGTAGTCATAGAATCCGGACAGAAATAGATGTCAAAAAGACATTCTTCTGGAATAAATAGGTCAAGCTCCAGCTGTGACATACAATTCACAAAGAATGAGATCTGGAGTCAAACATTTACAAGAAGATAATTAAATTTCTTGTAATTAGCAAGGTAAGTACATAAAAAAGAATTGGCTATAAGCCTAATCAGTGACATGCCATGAAAATCTGAACCACAAACAGCTCTTCTCAAATAATCCGCTTTGGAAAACAATAGCAAGATTTCAGATAAGGTTATTTTGGGGTTTTGTTGTTGCTTTGGGGGGGGGTCCCTCATTTTAGCTGTTATTGATCAGCCCTTCAGGACAAAGTTCTAAACAGCATCCTTAGCTGCCCCTCTAGGAACTGCATTGTTCATTACCTTTACAAAAAACTTGGTAGTCAAGCTTCCTGAAAGTCAGTGGAGCCCTGCCCATCTTTCTCGCATTTGTATGGCACTCTCTGACTGCCCGCTCCCAGCGTTAATACAGACAAATTCATTCGTGTGCCCTTTGCTGTCAAACACATCGTCCGGTTCTGAACAGGCGTCATGTCGTTCACAGGCATTAACCCAGAAATTAGCAGACCAGCAGCAAACTGCTGATCCAACAAAAGTTACAGAATTCTTTCCACTGACTTGTAACGTGCCATGTCGCCATACTGGTGAAAACCACAAACCAAAATAACCACTTACTGAATGCAAAAAGGTGCAGGTTTCTAAAGCACTAACATGCTTGCATTGTTAGAGGAACCTCAACAGGTTGGAGAAATAGACCAAGAGGAGCCTCAAGGAGTTTATCAGGAGAAGTGCTAAGTCCTGCACCAGGGGAGGAACAACCCCGTGCGCCAGCGCACGCTGGGGTCACCCTGCTAGAAAGCAGCTTGGCAGAGAAGGACCTGAGGCTCCTGGCAGACACCAAGTTGAGCAGGAGCCAGCAACGTACCCTTCCTGCAAAAAAGGCTAATGCTAACTTGGGCTGCATTGGGCAAAGTATTGCCAGCAGGTCAAGGGAAGTGATCCTTCCCCTCTGTTCAGTACCGGTGAGGCTGCACCTGGAGTGCTGGGTCCAGTTCTGGCCTCACCAGTACAAGGGAGACATGAAACAACCGGAGAGAGACCAGCCACGGGCTACAAGGATAAGTAAGGGACTGGAGCATCTATCACAGGAAGAAAGGCTGAAAGAGCTGGGACTGTTTAGCCTGAAGAAGAGAAGGCACAAGGCAAGTATCTTACCAATGCATATAAAAACCCAGAGGAAGGGTACAAAGAGGACGGAGCCAGGCTCCTTTCAGTGGTGCCCAGTGACAGGAGCAGAGGCAATAAGCACAAACTGAAACACAGGAGGTCCCCTCTGAACATCAGGAAACACTTTTTTCACTGTGAGGGCGACCAAGCACTGGCACAGGTTGTCCAGGGAGGCTGTGGAGTCTCCCTCCCTGGAGGTACTCAAAAGTCACCTGGACACAGTCCTGGGCTACTGGCCCTAGGTGGCCCTGCTCAGGCAGGGGAGTTGGACAAGATGACCTCCAGAGGTGCCTTCCAACCTAAACTATTCTCTGATTCTGAGAAACACTTGTACACTAATTTTGTCATTGTATATTAGTCTAAAGAGGATTTGCAGGCAGGATTCCAGCTGGGAGTGGCTGTCCATCAGTAACATCTGTGCTTATGGTTAAGAGGATGTGCATCATAAATACATTTTTAGTCTGGATTAGTTTTCAGAAATAAAAAAAACCTGCTCACAGACTGAAAAAGAAAATCTGATCTATCTGGATCCATCAGTAGTATTATTAGTTAGATGAAAAAAAAAATATAGAAGTTAAAAGCCCCTTAAGCTTGGATCAGTACTTATGCAAAGAATGAAATAACTGCCTTCAAATAAAAGTTGAAATGTGGAACTTTATCTTTTGACATTACGCCACCTACAACTACACCCTCCTTTATGGACACAACTACCTCAAGATTTTTAAGTCACCTTTATCAACACTAACAAATTGACAGCTAATATGTACCCTCTACTATATTCCTTCATGGACCAACAGCTTTTAAAACTTGATGTCTGTTTGTCAAGTCTAGAAAATTACACTAAACTAAATAATCTATAGTCTTTCCCCTAGCAAAAAGCCCTTCCTTTGTTCATACAACACCTTGCCCACCAGTAGGCCTGCACGGGATAGAAAACAATGAGTACAACCACAGTTTAACTCATTGCCATTCATTCATCCTTCATCTAGTAAGCGCTCCTAACTGAGGCAATAAATAAGTAGGTGTTTTTCCTTACAGCTTTTTGGAGGTCATGCTGAAGGCATATCGAATGAACTTCCCATCTGGAGACACATTACCTCATAGAAGCAGAGGTAAGCACCCACTTAAAAACTCCCCCAAGTCAGAATGACAAGCTTTGCCAGTGAGGTTTAATGTCTTCTTGAAACACAGCTGTGGAAATACCTCCCCACCTCACCCACACAGACTCATTTTTTGCCATGGTATTACATTCATATACACTGTTTCAAATATTTACCAATACTCTCCATTAAGATGTAAATAATACGAACTACAACATTACTGCAATTAGCATTGCCATACCAAATTCCTTTAACAATAAGTAAAATGCAAAAGCTCTGTTCATCATTGTTTTATTCGTTTCTAATATGACAGATATTTGATGGTCAGTATTTGCTTTTAATCTTCATGAATGTGTTATCATACTCATAATGATGAATATAACTCATTTATAGCACAGAGAAGTTCCACTGGCATAATTCAGATCACTCTCTCCGGTTTCACTTTAATGTAAAAATCCTCCTGTTCTCATCTTATTTCATACAGGCACTTTCGCTCCCAAATAAACATTCTATGTCACGTTATAAATAACAGGTACCTTAGTCCGTCTTCAAGGCAACGACCTTGCCCAGGTATTTGTAGATACAATGTTGAGCACCCCTATACAGCTAAACACTAACAGCAGCAAAGTAATTCTGCCTAACGAGCTACCTTCACAATATCTGCAACCAGCTATTGTCCATTTCCATTAGTGAACATAAAATTGCTACTCTGTACACTCAACCGCAAGCTCAACAATAACCAGATCACTGTAATCTTTTCCAAACGTTTTTCATAATTGTTCTAGCTTACTGATCTGTCAATAATATTTGTACGCCTCCCCTTTATCACCCTTCCCCCTCTACAAATTCAGCAAGATGTAGAAACAAAAATACTTGAAAATTACATGCGAATGTGTTTAAAATAGCTGTGCCTTTCTGAAGCGATAAATCATATTTAAAACACACGCATACTCACAACAAATACATGTCTCAGCAGAGCAACAGGCCTCCTATAATCGCCCACAACTCTCTCCTAAGGCTAGTCTTGACAACAACTGGTTTCTGCCACACTTACACACCATGTAGCACTCTTATTTCACTAACACTCCCTGAATATTCCTAACACAGCCTCCATTCACCTGTGTTCCTAAATACTGACTGTAGCTAGGTGTTACGAACTTGCCAAGACAGACCCTAGTCCAGTGCAATACTTAGTAGTTCACCTCAATTATTAGCAGGGCTGTATATCGTTTCAATAATACTAGGGTAAATCTAGAGTAACTCAAGCAATATAAGCCAGGTTGCTTCAAATTTTAGCAATTTGGCTGAAATTAGTAACCGGCTCCAGATGTCACGGCCTTTTTCTAGAGCTCATGGAAGAAAGAAAAGATAAAACATCCTGCCAAGTCATTTTGCCCATGTTTTTATCATCCTGCAAGGGTCATACTCCTGCCTTGTTTTCCTGTTTGTGGCTTTCAGCGACTTCAGGGTCACCTTTTCAAAACAACTTATGTCACATTTGCATGACAGAAGTCTAAAGAAATGTGCTACCTTGTCATTGTCACTTTTGAACACCACAGATACACTTAAAATCAGGAAAAGTTTATACAACTGAAACTTACTCGACATTCCCTGCAGCTCTGGGTTAATACTCGTTGACCTTCTGCGAGCACTTTGCCTCCATAGATACACTTTGCTGTAGTTTGAGAAGAACAGGAGGAAGAGTAAAAATAAAGAAATAAAATAAAATCAGTATTTAAATAGTAAACAAATGCAAAGTGTTACACAAGTATAATACCAGTATTCACAGACGCTGAAAAAATATGGATACATTAAGAATATGATGCATTTTGCTTTCATCAGAAGTCAGTATTACACATAACTATCAATACCGTAGCTAGAAACAAATTCCATTTAACAGCAAGTAGCATCTTTACCTAAAATAAAGAGGAGTAATAAGAGCATCAGACAACACATACTGGACTAAACTCATTAGTATTAGACAGAAAATATTTTCATTACTGACATTCTGTGGATTAGTTACAGTATTTGTGTAACTAGAGGGCTTCACGACTCACTTCAAGAACTGCAGACACTTATTAGTGTACTGTTCATCAAGAGAATAATATAAGCACAAATTTCAATTAAATCTTCAGATTTTTTGTGGGCACAAAGGTGAACTCTTCAACTTGCTAGAGCACTGCAAAAATGGATTAGATGCAGTGAACGACTCTACTGAATCAACAAACTGTAAAAATTTATTTCGGAAAAATGGTCTTAAAACACGAAATAAGCAGATTTCCCAGGAAACTGAAAGCTCCCGCTTAAAAAATTCCTGTCTGAAGTTTTGACCCTTCTGCTACAGATAAGCAGCTCCACAACCGAACCAACAGACTAGAACGCGTGAGCACTCCTCATTCGTTTCAAGGCAGGGACAACTAGCTTAGGACTGCCGCCACCGTGAAGAAGGTAACCTCCAGCAAGGCCGCAGCAGCACGCAGCTGTGTCAGGTACTGCCATAACCGCCACAGTCCTCTTGGAACTAGCCGTCTAAATTTCAGTTCCAGAGGAGGACAATAAATCCATTAATTGAAGAGAACAGTTGGATTATGACGATCTTACACAAATCAAGTACGAATCATAAAGGCACTCTACATTACTAAAAAGATGAATGTTAAACACTGGTAAACTAACTTTTGGATGTGGTGTTTCAGCTCCCTCCGCACTGGACCAGTAACAGTCTGACCTACAACACTGAGCGGAGAGCTGAAAGGTACAAATCCTACGCTGCAATTTGAACAAAGCCTTAAAAGTTCTCTGAGTCAAGGCACATGCACAGCGAAAGCGTTCAAAGTACATGGTTCTCAAAAAAAGAGAAGTCATAGGCTGTCTAGTAACTGTTTTACCTCCATTTCTCTCCTGCATACCAAGGTAAGGGAACCAAGCGCATACAGGTGCACGTGTGTATCCCTTACGGGCAATACCAAGAGGAGTATTCCACAGCAGCAACTGTCATGGCCAATTTGGTTCCCAAACTGTAAACATAAAGGACTGCTAGATCAATCTTCATGAACTTTCAGACATAGATTTTCTTCTAAAGACTTCTTGTTTAAACTTACAGTCTTGAAAATGCTCACTCCTTTAAAGAAACACACACACAAAAAAAACCAAACAAAAAACCCCTAGTGCACGAGATTTTCAGAACAACCCAGTTTCCATCATCAACAATGCATTTGAAAAACAGGTTTCTTCCTTTTGGTATCCTAGTTTTCTTCAGTTTTCTAAAGCTGCCCTAGTTTTTATGCCTGAGTTGCCGTGATCTATCTCACTTACGAAGAAAACTTCACAACAGGAGGCTCTGTTTACATCAGGAATCCCAGTAACTATTTTTGGGAGAAGATGAATTAGAGACATTTCCTTTTTCTTTCCGTCTATTCTCCCTGACGTGACTGCTTTTAACAAAAGAATAGACACACCAGAAAGCAAGTTAATGCACAACTCGGAAAAAATTATGAGATTTTAAACAAAATCACATCTTTTGTCAAATATGAGTTGGAAGACTAACACAAGATGGCAGGGATCAAAACAGAACCGCCTCATTTTTAAAACCTTTAACACATCAGACGTTAGTGCTACTTTGTTCGTTAACCCTCAGCTAAGACAGGAAACTATTAAATAATCCAGCCATTCAATAATCCCTAGAGACACCAAATTACAACTGATGATTCTATCAGAACTAAACAGGGTAAGAACAGAGAAATTAACACCTGTGGTGCTGCTCTTCGGAAAGCCTCGGCAATTACTACCATCTACCCAAAAGTGACTGACTGTGGCCCTAGCACATCATTCTGTCAACGAGCTGGCATTTACAATCAATTTCAATCAACTTCCATACATCTCTTCCCATTGACTGACATGCTGAGTTCTTGTCAGAATAACGAGTCAAGTTTGTGCCAATCACTGACAAAAGGCAAGTCTGATTGTTCATCTTGCCGCTACAAATAACAGGAACACAGTTTACTCGTGGGGATCTATGTGGAATCTACAATTTTGTGCCTTGCGATTCCTTTGTGTCAGATTTTGACCGTTGTGCGTACACACATGTCATCAGAGGTGTGCCAAGGGAAGCACCCAGTTTCATGAAAGAACTTTCTAGACTCTCAGCATTACAGATAAAAATATTTTGAGACAAAAAATAGCAGCCTGCATAGCCACTTTACCACCCAAGTACTCCGTTCATAAACATCTTTTAGTAAGCAGAATACTCATAGGCACATAGCTGAGAGAAATGAGATGACATGAGTAAACAGTACGAAGTGCAAGATCACAGCTAAAGGACATTTGTCCGTGGGACTAATGAATTCAGTGACTGAAGAAAGGTGACAGAATGCTAAAAAAAAAGTGTTATTTTCTTAATAAATCTTAAAAATAATTCAATATCCCTGTCTTATGAATTATTGAAAAACTCATGCGTGAAGTTTACTAGTCTCCAAGAAGCAGGGGCGGGGGATAATTTGTGCTTCTTAAGCTAAGACTGGCATCAGTATTCAGCTAAAATTTCCATATATAAATTATCTTTGTCCCTTTTGCTACCATTAAGGCAACCAATATTGAATATTCTTTCCAGGAATGTTACGTATAGCTTTCATTTCCAGAAAAAGCAACTGAAAGCTGATAACAACACTGATTGTCAAATTTACTTGTTTTCTCTCTTCTTTTAAATTTATTATGAAATTAATTAAAGCAAGCTCTCAGTCCACACAGTGATAATAATTCAAGGTCTGAAATTCCGTCACGTTTATTTTAAAAAACAACCTTCCAACCCAAAATAAAAGATAGGCAAAAAGGTAACAGCTCAGTTGTTTACTCTTTGCTACAGAAAGTTCAGACCATAGGTTCGATGCTCCTCAAGATCAACAGGAGGTCCAAGCTGAAGCCAGGCTTCCCAGCCCCTAGCAAGCAGACAAACAATTTTACGCTGACAATTAGCAAAAAGAGAATCTTAGAAATTTGCAGTTGCTTGTTCATTTCTCAGCAATTATTTATTTTCCTTTTAAATCAAGTTTGCCACCGTGACTCACGTCACCGGAATTAACGGCACCTATGAAAGTCATTATAAAATGCTCAGGCTTTCGGGAAAAGGTTAACTCTGCTTAAACAGAGGGTGAAACTAAAACTTCCGTGTGATGTACCTACCCTTGCATATTTTGCAGCACTGGCTTTCCACATGCACTGGGAGAGCATCAGGAGGACAATCCAGCGGGGGACAGGACATCCTTCGGCACTCCACAGCTCCGCTCTAAGCAAAGGTTTTTAAGACAAAATTCAACGACTGTTGTAATTAGCATTTTATACAACACACAGAAGACAGAAAACTATTTAGGTAATTGAAAATAGCATTGCGGATTACAGACCCATCCTTCGGTAACATGTTTAATCCTACGCAAACCTGAATCAAAACGCATCTGAAGGTGATCCATGCCATTTTGTTATATACTACTGGTTTTACCCCGCTCTCCCTGAGCAAAGCGCATCAAGTGGAAAACCTAAGCCCATCTTTACAAGAACATAAGCATCGCTTTCTGTAAGCTGTGCCAATCATCTTTGAAATTTGTAACAATCAGTTTTCTATTTTCTTGAGTAAACTAAGACTCTCTTCAGATATTTATCAAATAATTTTGAGACAAGATTTACATACTAATTCTCTTCTGTTCCTTGATTTTTCAGTGATAAGCACTGAAAACAGAATCTGCATGTTGTTACCATGCAAGATGCAACTCAGCATCTATGAATACTATTAAGATAATGCTTCCTTTTTGAAAATCTACTACAGTGAAAACTATTCCATACCAAACATAGACAATGCCACACTTTCACCCCAAAACCGTGAAGTCCTCACAGATATAAGTAGAGCAAATAAGAGAGCGTTGTCAAGGGAAAGCAGGTTTTATTTCTGAAGCTTGCATGTAAGCAATGTCAAATTTTTCTGTATTTTACCATTTCCCTCCCTATTGTTCATACTGCCCCAAGATGCATACTAAAAACTTAATTCTCAGAGTTAACATTAATGTATCCAAGGACCATTTTCACATTTTAATTAGGTCCTACTCCTTAACTCTTTAGAAATTCTTACTTTGCAAGTACAGTTCCTGCAGTGATCATCTTCAACCCATGAATCTTTGTCTCTATAGATCAATCCATTTACTTGACAAGTCTTCTCACAATGACAGTCTTCCAGTTGACTCAGTCTTGTTTCTGCATAATTTAACTATAAATGAAAGTAACTTGATGAGATTTCTGCAATTCAAACACATGATTTTAAAAAAGCAAATACGAGAAAGCAGTATACTTATTTTTAGCCAGACCAAGTTTGACTACAACCTTCAAAAGACTGAACCAGATGTCAGCAGGTATAAACCAATGCTGCTACTCAGACTTTGATGGAGCTATCCATGCCAACTGCCAACAGTTCATGACTTACGCAACTGTCTCTTGTACTGTAACAAACCCCGCTAAGATCCCTTCAGAAATGTCTGGGTACTACCAAAAAAGAAATTATTAATTGCTCATCAACCTGATTTCAAGTCAAAAAGCATGAAGGCTGGCAGGCTGACTTTTCCTAATCATCTCCATTTCCTCATTGTTAAGCATCAGCCAGACTAATACTTTTTGACTTCTAGAAAGGTCCTAACCTTAAAATAGCGAGTGAGATTCAGATGGGAAAGAAAGCATTTTCATTCAGTGCAGCACAAAATATTCCGAGACTGTGATTAATGGAGGAGCCACGCTCTGGAGTAAACCCTGGACTCGCGGCTAGCTCTTAACACTCCTTGCTGTTCCCATTACCTCCTCAATTCCAACTGCTGAAAGGCGTATCAAGAAGCTAAAACTGATGCAGCTTTTCCAATTATTACATCTGCATGCTAGCAATTGCCATGTTTACTGATGAGATACTACGCAGCAATAAATGGGAACAGCGCTCATTCATGTAGCGCCAGAAAAGGGAAAGGTTCTTTGAACCACCCTCTCCTAAGCCATATCACAGACCTCCCCGTATTACAAGGTCCCATCTTACCCTCCAGAGAGGAACAACCCCCTTTTATGGACAGCTTGTACTTAGTGCCATCATCTCTAATCCCTAGGAGCACTCAAAATTACTCTCCTATTTACTAATACTAATAAGTAAGTAATTAAATAAATAAGTACAGACTTAGTATTTAGAAGTAAATGTGCACATTCTTCAGGCCTCAGCCTACCATTGCTTTAAAAACTACCCTGGTGCCAGCTGGATGAGTTTCTCAAGGTCTTGATTTTTTTACCTTCACATTTGTCTTATGCATATAAGCTACCACACTGAAGTCACCGTAAATAGCGAGGCTACCTAAATCTGGCACATCACAAGATGAATCATACTCTATTCTGCTATAAATATGCTATTATCCTATGATATAGGCTGCTACATTTTAATAGTAGCAAGTTTTATTTAAAAAAAAAGAAAAGAAAAGAATGCACAGTGCGCTACAGTATTTTTTACATAATGGCATATACCTGAATTTCATAGATTTCCATCCTGTAAAATTCCATCCACTTTAAACGAAAGTATTCTAATACAACCTTTTTCATTCCTGCCACTATAAGAGCAACATATTTAGGGAAAAAAAAAAAAAAGAAAATAAATACTAGGCAAATTTCTGTGATTTTTTTTTTTTTCCCCTCTGCGGTCCTCATGAGAGAAAGCCCTGAATAAAAGCTCTTTATTTCTTAAGTTATCATTCTGAGATAATAGGGGATTGATACTCATTTCCCCCAGACTCAGCATGATCTGGTGACTTCAGAACTGCTTCTCGCATTTTAAAGGCAAAACTATCCTCTTACTGAGCTCCTTTTTTTCAGCAGAAACCTTTTCCAGGCCATTATCTTTAGTCATTATATTTACACTATATAAAACATATTCAGTTTTGTTAAAAAGGTGTTTGATTTGTCTTATACTTCTACTCTTTTTACATATCCTGTTTGGTTGTTTTAATGAACATTCCCATATAAATGGGCTACACAAATTTTCGAGAGAAAGGACTTTGGAAACACCCTGATTTGATAGTGGTACTTGATATTTTCCTTTGTCCCAAAAATTATTCCCTAGAAAAAGAAGAAAACTTTAAGAGGATCAATACTTTCAATTTATTAACTTCTATCATTTGCATTATCTTGATAAGTTTTAATTACTCAAATATCATTTACCTCCTGTTCTAAAAAAATATCTTAAAACCTAGCAGATCATTCAAGTAGATCACCAGAAGGAAGGCACGCAATGACAAGCCCTCCAATATACAGAGGTCAATGAATGTATCGGAGCCTACAGAATCGGTTCAGAATCAACATTTAACTGTCACCTGCTATACTAGAGTGAGCAGAAACATTCCGTTTGTGCCTAAATTCCAAGCCTTAATTGAAAAATTTCTCTTGAGCTCAATAAAACACTGAATTCCTTAAAATTAGCTGAAATATCCTTCCAAATATTGCCAAATGCACACAACTGGATCTCTGAACATTTAAAACATCAGTAGAAAATCCTCAAGCTTCAACCTTTTTTTAGGTTATGAATAGAAATAAATTATTGAGGGAGAAGAAACCTACCCCATACCAACCATTTTCCATATACTAAGCAAATTCTAAATTATTAACATCTGGAATATTTGGCTAGCTATTATTCACAAAACTTATTTAACGCTTCCCTTGCTTCTCTTCTGCCCATACCAATAACTGAAAGATGACAGACTTCTGCAAAAAAATTTCTTCTTTTGGCAAAATTAATAACAAGAATGTATTTTAAAAAACATGGGAAATTTTATTAACCATAAAAGCATTCATGGCTATATAAATCCATGATGTAAACAAACCAGATTAACTCGTCCATCAGCGAACTCAAGTGCTTGGTTCTTCTGTTCTAATCAAACTCAGGCTTTAACCTTTCTGACCTCAACCAAGGAAAGAGTCAGTAGAAAGTTTTGTGCTGGAAGGCTTCATGTAACAAGTACATCTGAATACAAAGCACACCCTAGTGGGGGCCCATAATTTACCAAAAAGAAATTATATTCCATTCAAAGAAGTGCAGGAGATGCCCAGAGTGATTTGAGTAGAGTGTTGAAGTCGCGTGAATTCATTTAGCCGTTGCGTTTAAAGAGGAAGTAACAGCGCCCCAGCATGGCAGTTCGGAATGCTGAAATACAACACAGCCTTTGTCTCCTGCAGCAAATTAACATTTTAGCCAGTTTTCTAACACTCTGACCTATGGTGTCTCTCTATTTAATGACACGAGATTAAATCAATTAAACATACATACTGGCAAGATCCAGAATTAGTTCAAATGATGACAAAAATGAAGCAGGCTTTAAAAGCTAGCATTTATTCATCTTGAAAAGCTATGTCCTCACAAGACATAGGTAGGAAGACGACATAATGGTGGCTGGCTTGTTACAGGTCGCGACCAAATGCTCCTGTACGTAGCACTCCATGACAATCTGCTATTGACAATGCTCTGCTGGGCCCTTTATATAGCCCCCACGTCTCATCCTGAGCCAGCGCTAGCCTCGTGGGACCCAGAGGTAAAGACCAAGCAAGAGGGTACTCTCTCCTCCTGCCTACGTACTGCACGCTTTGCACTGCCACCAAAATTTTTGGAGCCTGAAGCCACTGGTCTGATGTTTTCTTCCCAGATAAGCCCTGGTCTGAGTCTTCATAGTTTTACGTTACGTAAACTGCATGTACCCATTCACTGAGAACAACATTCACTGGTCTATTCAATGCTGTAATACAGCTGTAACCAAACAGAGACTGAGGGAGAAACTGCAATCCTAAATATAGCGATTCCCAAAAGCAACAACTGGACATCAAACTACGGGGCCCACTTCTCCAAAGCATCATGTGCGTGCTTCGCATCTCTTGGTGCGGGATCAGGTTCTTGGGGTTCATTTCTCACGTACAATAGCAAGCCGTTCTCCCACCACCTGCCCTGCTAAACCAGATCTCTGCAGGCAGCTGCACACCCCTCTAAGCCTTGCCATACATCATCCCCATATGATATTACTTGTATCTACATTAGTACCATTTGTGGCTATTGTGGCTCAGACTGAAAAGGCAGATACAAACGCTAATGCTTCCCTCAAGTCCCTCCTTTTTTAACTTGCATTTGCCTACCAAATTAGCTTCCTTTCCTGCTGCATGCATTTTTCCTGGACAACAATATTTCTGTAAGAACTGCAGTGAAACAGTCAGTGCACTGCTATTGCAGAAGAGGAACTCGCAGTGAAGGATTATCCCAGCACCACTTTATGGAAGCACAGAGTCTCTGCAGTACAAATACTGTGTTATTTTCTTCCCCTCGTAAAGTACTAGCAAGCAAAAATATAATTAACAGCGGAGAAAGCAAGTTACTCGGTACAGTGCATAATTGGAACTTGCTCATACCACCAGCAGGACTCAAAATAATTGCTTCTCTTTCACAGTACAGGCAGCAAACTGAACTAAATGCTTCACATTTCACATTCGGAGTCAGCCGGCGCCAAGTATATCAGCTGAGTAAGTGGATTGTCAGTGTAATGCGCGCACTCTCTAAAAACTAAGTTTCCTTTTTCCTGTTAGGAAGGAGAAGAACTCTTAAAGGCAGCGCAGTAAAAAGTATAATGCTTTTACACTAGCAGCACTGCTACACAAATCCTGGTTTTGAAATTCCTCTTCGGTAACCACACTGAGATTGAAGGCATCTACAGGTTGGTTGTAGGTGCACTGAAATCTCTAAGTAATTAACATGTAAGTGCTGTTTCAGGTGAGACAATTAATTGCCCTTTACCACAGACCAGATGGTTCACCAACATTAACCTCAAAAAAGTGTTCACAGGTTGCCCTTTAACACACCTCATGGGTTCAATCACCTCTAAAACACAGCTTCCTACCCCAAAACTTCACCACAGCCTTAGCTGAAGGGCCTTGGTTAACACAGAGGCTGACTGTGTATTGTGGAAGCAGAGCCTAAAGAAAATCTCCAAAATCCTAAACAAAAAAAAACCCACCCGCTATAGCTTCCCATTCATCCTATTCACAATCCAAACCACAGGCAAAAAAAAATAAAGGGGGAAAAAGAAACCCTGCAAGCAAGCACACACCACAGCACCTGGAGCTGGGTTAATTTTTACACTGGTGAAACCCATTAATCAAAGGTGATATCAAGATCAGCACAGCCAGCAGCTTCACAGGCATTTCCCTTTTGGGGCCTCATTTCAATTCCCAGGAAGGAGACTACACCGGTCCTGAAGACTTCACAGGAGTTCCCACAGGCAAACATGCTCCGTCTGACAGCATCACATGGTGAGGAAATTGTTGAGGGATTTCACTCCTTTGTTTCTGCTTTTATCCCTCAGTATGAAATGGGAAATCATGCTAAGGCTTCTTACAAAAAAAATCAGGCCCTGGGCATTTTGTCACTACCTTACAAATAATAAGGCAGACAATAGAAACTGTATAAGGCTTAAGTGACATCCGTGAAGCTACATCCCTAAGTCCGCTGCAGATAGGGCTACTGGAAGAAGGAGGAAAAAAAAATGGCTCTACCACAAAAACGTAGAATAATTGCAAAAGGAATAAATACTTTCATGTTGGTCTTAGCTCAGAAAGAAATGGGCAATTGACAAAGAAGCTTAGGTACCTACTTTTGCAGTCATTTTTGCCAGGAGTTCTTGCAAATCCATAATTCCTTGCACCAGACTTAAGAAATCACTGCAGGTCGGGCATGCTCAATAAAGGAAGAGTAGAAAGACACAATAACCCATAAATAATCAACAGTATATCCGACTTGATCTATCTGAACATAAAATGCAATCTGTTTACACAGAATTTTTGCCTTCTGGAAGTCAGCACATGCAAAAATGACAAGCCTGAAAATACTATTTTTAAAACAAAGAAGTAATTTGTATTAAAAAAAAATCTAAAATAGACATAATAAAGAATTTGATACTTACTGCGATTCAGATTAGGACACTGCGTTATATATCCATTAGGTATAAAGATGACTTTCACATCTTGAATAACACCCTTTGTAAAAGAAGAAAAAACTGGTAATATAGATTACAAGCATCCCTTTATATCTGTCCAAGCTGTTTCACAAGTCATTTCCTGAGTGGGTACAAAAAATTGACCAGCTCACTCTTCTTGCAAGGAAAATAACTGAAGGTAGACAAAACATAACACCTCCTCCTATCTTCCTGTGTATTTGGATATTCATTTTCATAAAACAGAAACAATACCTCTTTGTCTTTTGCAATCACCAAACATAAGCCGCTTACATGTCTTAAAATGGGATGAGACTGCTGAAAACGCAGAGAAATAATATCCATTACGCAAGCCTGTGACATACTTTGCCAAAAGAAAAAACCAAAAAGAAAGCACAGCAATGCTCTGTGGTGCTTTTGCCAAATAAGACCGTGAAAACAAACATTACAAAAAAGTAAGTATATAGTGCAAGAGGTAAGTAAGAGCCTACACTTCAGTTGTTTAGTGTAGTTTAACCTGCTAGCTTTCTATCCCGACAGGCAGTCCATGTAATTGTGCCATCAGTTAGAATTAAATCCTCTCTCTAAGCCAGACAGATGGAAAGATCCCCCATGCAGGACTGGCAGAAATCAGGACTCCAAGGTCAGAGCCAGCTAGCGCACGTTGTCTGAGGCCTGAAGACTCAACCGGGCAGGACAGGAGAGAGGAAGGAGCAAAAGGTCCAGTGCCGGCTGCATCCTCCCTTGTCCCTGACTAGCAAGGATATCCCTGACAGAGGCAGCAGGCACGAAGGGTCGCCCAGTACCCCTGCGCAGCTGGCTCCTGAAGAACCCTAAACCCTTCAAATAGCCTAGAAAATGCTGAAGCTCATGTCTGCTCTCGCTTAAGCTCAGTACAAAGCTCTCGCTCCATCTTTGACTGTGTAACATACAACCTCCACAAGACCCTCTAGCTTTAATAACATCACGGTCACTGAGGGGGATGAGCAAGTGAAAACACGGGACTTCTTGTGCTGCTGTTTGCACTTCCCCAGCTGTTAATCAAACATAGTGACATGGCTGTATCTCCTCCCAGGTACAGAAGAATTTCTTTAATTTGAAAGGAAATTCATCATCATGGCAGTTATTATCTAATTAAATTATGGATTTGTAAGATTACGTTTTAATTTTCAGTTAAATTTTAATTAAAGGGTGAATTTTGCAGACCAAGACATCATCACTTGCTCAAAACATTGAACTCCATCTGAAAATAAAATATAGGCCTCAGATAGCCCTTGAAGCCTGGCAAATACAGTAAGTAACATTTAACATCTACATGTTCATTCGCTAAACCAGCAGAGTTAATCAGCAAGCACCATTTCCAACTTACTGTTTCAGGATCAAATATTAACTGAAAATACTAATAGACATAATCAGATCACACTGTCTTTCCTGCAGAAGTATATACATTTATTAACCTTTTCATCTATGAGAATAATGAAACCATCATAGTAATGAGAAGTAATACTGTCACTGGAAAAGGAACATCCCAAAAGCCATTTCATACACTTTCTGCTGGCAGTCATCAGTGAGGAATTAGAAGGCGAGGCATAAAAATATATTTCAATGCTTAAGCCTCTCCAGTGAAAAGTTTAACCAAGAGTAAATGAGATTACCAAGTTTCACCAGACCATACTGCACAGCTAACAAGACATCATTCAGAGAGAAGTGATGTTTTCCTCAGCCTTTTTTTAAGAAGTGCATATCGAACTTAAATACGCTCGTTGCATCAGAGCCCCACCACTCAACTGCCTTTTGGCTAGATCTGCATTTCAATGCAACCTGAAGAGGAAATACAACTGTTTTCTGTGTCTTAATTTCTGGCTACACGAAGGCATGTTACCATGGGAAAATATATGAACTTCAGTTCACTAGTAGAGATGCCTTCTAAGTCTATAAACCCTCTGAAACAGAATTAATACAATCAGATATAGAAATGAACCTTCAAAGAGCAGAAATTTTGCTGATGTATTTTTTTAATAGAAAGACTTCGTTATAGGCAAACACTTATTGCCACCATAATTATTGTAACACGTATGAACAAACTTGGACTATTCCTGCTTCAGGATAAAGTCTAGTTTGCCAAGAGCTTTCTATGGCCACAGCCAGAAGGAGAATTGGGCACGCACATCTCCCCAGGGGAAGCCAAGGGCTCCGGCTCTCTTTGGCACAGCGTGGAGTTCTTCAGTCCACATTCTGTGAAGGGACATCAGCATTTGGCCTTGGCAGGGAGATGTCAGCAGTCAAAATTGTCGCAGTTTTGCCTTTCCCAAGCAGACATCACCTTTATGCTATCATTAAAACATTCAGCTAATTACAGCCAAAGCTTCAGTTCAGTATCAGGACTCAATAGCTTGAAGAGCCTTCATCTGTGCAGGCAGATTACCAGCTACAAGATTAAATTCAGGCCTGCAGCACTAAATATCAAGCCCATCCCATGAGAATGTGATACAAAAGCCCTGTTTATTGCACTTCTCATGTCTCTGTTAAATAGAGGACTCCTCCCACATTCTGTGAAAAGGCTCAGATATTCCATGAGCCATTCCAGGAGCACTCCACTTCTGCATTTTCATTTCCTCCACTGCCATTCACCCTCTTTAAAGCCTACTTCTCCTAGAGAGACAATGCGTGCCGCACAGCTGCGCAACTTGCATCAGCCAGGGCTGGCGAAAGGCTCTGCACGGAGGCACCGGCAGATGCGCCTGAAACCCCGCGCCCACGCCACTAGACCTGCACGAGATCAGCACTGTGCTCCCCTGCCCAGGGCAGGCATGCCCATGCCAGGCGCTTGAACAGCTGCCCCGGCACTGTATGTACCTCATCTTAGTCTGTACTAACGACTACAGAGGCCCAAGTACGCATACGATACTGTGCAGTAAAAATACCAACACGCTTCTGGAGCGCCTACCATACAATCCCCGGACACAGCAGCAGGATCAATAGAGCCTGCTATAGCAGATATGAAAATTGCTGCCTTTTGACATGAATCACCTAGTCAGCAATGCATTAATAAGCTCATTTCTGCAGCAGCTCTGTGGAGGGAGCCTTAAGGGGAAGGGTTCTCCCCAGTGATAAAATGAACTTTGCGGATAATTCTGGTCCTGACAGCAATCAGATCCATCCCAGAGTGAGGGTTCCCTGGACGTCTGGTATCCTCTCCTCCTCCTCTCAGCTGCATTTATTTTGGTTTCCTAATCTGATTATAATAGTATTTTCTACCCCTAAAACAAATCTTGCTTTTGGGGCACATAAAGAAACCTGAAGGGTCAGCATGTATTCTTTGAAGAAAGTAATTCCTGAGATTCCCTTCAAAGCAAACAGATAAAGCTATCTAAAGTCTGCGCCGCATTTGCTCCCACCGCTGCCATGCTAAAACCATTCCCTCTTGCCTGAGCTCCAAATGCTTGGTCGTAGCAGGTAAATTACAACCAGTAAGAGATAGTAGTTGTAAGGGACAAGGCTTCAACTCCCTCGATTATGCCATGGAGCACTTCACTCCCCAGCAAGGCCACAGACACAGCAGGGCTAATCGTGGAATAATCACTGTAAGTAAGGATGTGGAACAAAAGCATAAATAAAAATGGCAGCAACTGGCCACAGTGACTTATATCCCTTCCTTCCTCTTCTGATATACTGAAGAATTACGATCCAGAACAGGCATGAGAATATAGCCCAAAACACGCTTTAATGCGATTCAGTTATGGAGAGGCACAACAATTAACTCTCAAAGTTTCTGGAACGGCATCCAGTGCTTTTTGTTACATACATTATCATGGCTCCAACACAGATATGAAAACGTTAGTTCTTTTTTAAGGCTCTTATTACCCTGGCAGATTTCTGTTTACATTAAGGAAAATAGATCTAATTTTTTACATGCTAAAACAGAGAAACAAATTGCTCTGAAAAAGAAAGGGAGGTCCTGCTGAGCATGTAAATATACAGGAAGAAACGTGTACTCTTTACAAGCTGGCAAAATCCAAAGATTTGCAATGAGTAACATTTAAAAAAAGTAAGATTTCTGAAACTCTCAAGCAGGATTAAGAAAATACAACCAATTATATTTCTGCCCTGAAGAAAGTTAGTAAAATATTCAAGCATGCATAAAGCAAAGTAAGGCACTTGTCGGCTTGCATTATGATCAATAAAAACTGTCAGCTCATTAGCGTATCATTAGCTACCCTGCTGTTTCCAAAGTGTTAACACATAGAAATATTAATTTACAAACATATAATATCCCAGAGTTCCGAGGCTCTGACTGCCTGCATAAAATAAGAATTTAAGATTGGTGAATCCAATATAACTTCTTTTTTTTCCTATGTAGCTATAAACATATGTTTACCATCTGTGGAATTATGGGAAGCAGCTGAGTTAAAAAAACAACAGCTGTAGAATAAAATAATACTATCAATTTCACTTCACGGTGACAGCTCAGCTGCTGGAGGATGAAATGTACTCTAGGTTCAAAGCAACTCTCAGACCATCGCTTAAGTTAAAAGTTTGCTCTCAACTCTGTTTCACAATTAAAACTGTTAGTTGCTATATTTAAATAACTGCAGCATCAAATTATTGGCCTAGCCTGTCGAAATCTGGGGACTTCGAGGAGAGGCCCTCAGAAAAACAGCAACTTGTAAAAATGTCTTATGAACTGACAGCGTCAAAGGGAAACCGAGTGGGTGGTAAATCACCGTGGCAACAAATCCATACCAATATCAAGGCTAGGCTGATTAGCCTATCGCTGCACTAGACACTCTCTTCACTGATCAACACTTGCACCGTTGCTTGTTATCCAAAACTGGAAGAAATACCAGAAACTTTTCTGTAGCTTGCTTACAAAGTAAAAGAATTAATATTCAGGTGGAAGGGGTGGTTTTCATTTGTTGGTGCATTTTGTTTGTTGGTTGGTTCAGCAATTCAGCCTCGACCAGAAAATCATATAGCCTCACCAGGGGCCACACAAAAAAAAAGCTGAACTAAAGCATACAGGAGAGGTTTTTCAAGTTATAAAGTCACTTCTCTGTCCTTTGCAATTTTGGAAATATATTGCCGTTAATTGAATCTGGAATATATTGCCAATACTTAAATCCTATTTTTCCTCTGAAAACCTCCTCGTGCCTATACTGGCCTACTCAATGATGATGACTTGAGGAGCCTCATAAATGGGAAGAGACAGGCTTTCCAGCTAGAAGGTAGGAGCAGCCCGAGTCCCGCCAGCTAGCCAGCCTTTCTGCCTGGGCTGTTTGGAAGCAGCGGAAGCTCCAAAGAATGAAGCAAACTCGGTGACTCACTGTTCACTCTCTGTTGAGAAACACAGCGACACGTTTAGCTGAGAAGAACAGAAAGAACGGAAACTACTCCTGTATGCACTGCATACAATAGCTGTGATCTGCCCAAGCTGGAGCGCTCACAGGCCCGAAGATCATCTCTGCTCAAGAAATCAGTGCTGACGGGCAAACAAGGAGGAGTCACCCAAGGCAAGCAGCAGAAGGGTAAGGGTATTCTGCATGCGAAATCAAGGAGGAAATGGACTCCAAGAGGAATCAAGACCACCACGGTCTGGCCAGGAGACCACAGCAAAGCTGTGCTTCGCAAAGGTTTAAAGACAAAAACCAAGAACAGACTCTGACGCTGCCTGCAGTGTCTCGTTCTGTCCCAAGGAGTGGCAAGGCAGAGCGCAGCAGGTAGGTGAAATCTAATGTAAGAAAAACCAAACAAAACCCCCAAACACTGCATTAAGTGACTATGACACTCTACCCTGCAGGAAAAGACCCTTTGCTCTAAGCGTTGGACCTTCCTCAAACCCCAAGTCCACAGTTTCTACTGAAATTCACACAAATCAGATTTCAGGAGTGTAAGACAACTAATCAGAAATACCTTGTTGACTATTTATTCATTTCTTTCCTCGTGTGCCATTTCACATCTGCTTACCTTAAAGAAACCATGTTTCCTGTTTCTCTGTCCAAGCCATAAATTGCTTTCAGGTGTCAAATTCGTTTCGGGGGGGTCAATGACGCGTTCATAAATCCTGTAGAGGGAATACATTGCCATTACTTGAATCTTCTTTTTCACCTGAAAAGTTCCTCGTAAAAATCAGGTAACAATAGAAGATGGAAAGTACAAAAGAAAAAAAAATTCATTAAACACAATATTTACCATTGATTGTTTTGAAGGTATATCACAAGTTCAAAGGCAAAAAAAAAAGAACAAACAGAAAAAAACTATTAAAATCACTAACACGCAAAGACTGCATAAAATCGAGACTCCCCCCGTGCAACTGTGCAGCACTAGGCTGAAGAAACACACTGCCAGAACCCACCATAGTAGGGAAAACAATAAAATGGGCCCATCCTAGCCTAGGGGCCTCCTTCAAACAACTTCTCATTCTGGAGAAAAAGTGCAGTCTCAAACAAGATCCAACCAGAGAAAAAACCCTTTAGGATTTTCAGACTGTTTGGAAGTTTGAATAGACTTCACAAAGAAACTTTAATCCACCTCTGGGCCCACGGCCTTTTTGCCTCTATGTTTGTGTTATTCATCCCTGCACCCAAAGAGTTTCATCCACTTCATCCCTGATCGCTGCTGTTGCTGAATTCCCTGGGGCTGGGTGCTCACGTGTGCTGCCATTACTGCACATCCAGCTTGCCCATGTCACTGGCACCAGTCTGGTACAGACTGGGACCCCTTGGGATATGTTTGGTACCCAGCGCTACAGGGACATTTTCTTGGTTATTCTTCAAGGAACTAGAAATAAAAATGACAACAAGTAACACGAGGTCCATAAACAAGCTTTATGTACTGCATAAACTTGCACATGAATGCAGTGATCTACTAATCAAAGTTCTACAATTAGTTAATGAAGAATTGCTGTAGCACAGCATTTTTTAAATTTACAAAAATCTGGAGTTTTAAAAAGGTTTCACCTGGGGTTTTTATTTGTTTGTTCTTAGGAAAACTGTAATGAAGTTTCCATAGCGCCTTTTTCAGGAGCTCAGAGCACTAGAACAATTGTACCATCTTTTTAGAATATGAAAAATTCAAGACCAAAGTTACTGACCCTGGATTCTCATATTGCCATGTGACATCGGTGGGAGCCACAAACTTACTGCTTCATAACAAAAGAGCATGCTTAATACAGATTATTGAGAAGATGATGAAATATATTTCTACTACTATGCAGCTCACGGGGAGTACGTATTGCTGTGTAACCACACCAGCGCGACGGCCAAAAGAAAAGACACTGAATGTGCCAAGACCTGTAGCTTAACAGGGTGAAGTTATCTGTATGTTTAAAAGGGGTGAAATTCTTCTTCTTTCTTTAAAGCTATGGCTTTAAAACGACCATGGAAAATGAACACTAAAGAAAAATACAAGTCAATCAACACGAGTCGTTGCAGAGTTCTCTTCCCATTTACACTCCAAGCGTTTCTAGCACAGCTTGCTGAGTGCAATCATTGATTTTCGTGTTGTAAGCTCCCACGTGTATTGGGTTTGCATGGCAAGGTTTTGGTAGCAGGGGGACTACCAGGGTGGCTTCTGTGCAAAGCTGCCAGAAGCTTCCCTTATGTCCGACAGCCAATGCCAGCCGGCTCCAAGGCAGACCTGCCGCTGGCCAAGGCTGAGCCCATCAGCGACGGTGGTAGCGCCTCTGGGCTGACATATTCAAGAAGGAGGTGGAAAAACTACACAACTGCAGCCGGAAGAGAGGAGTGAGAATATGTTAGAAGAACAGCCCTGCAGACACCAGGGTCAGTGAAGAAGGAGGGGGAGGAGGTGCTCCAGGCACTGGAGCAGAGATTCCCCTGCAGCCCGTGGTGAAGACCATGGTGAGGCAGGCTGTGCCCCTGCAGCCCAGGGAGGTTAACGGGGGAGCAGATATCCACCTGCAGCCCGTGGACGACCCCATGCCAGAGCAGGCGGGTGCCCAAAGGGATCTGTGACCCCATGGGAAGCCTGCGCTGGAGCAGGCTGCTGGCAGGACCTGTGGAGAGAGGAGTCCACGCTGGAGCAGGTTTGCTGGCAGGACTTGTGACCCACACTGGAGCAGTTTGTGAAGAACTACAGCCCATGAGAAGGGCTCACATTAGAGAAGTCCATGGAGGACTGCCTCCCGTGGGAGGGACCCCACACTGGAGCAGGGGAAGAGCGTGAGGAGTCCTCGCCCTGAGGAGGAAGGAGCGGCAGAGGCAATGTGTGATGAACTGCCCACAACCCCCATTCCCCGGCCCCCTGTGCCACGCGGTGGGGAGGAAGAAGTAGAGAAAATTGGGAGTGAAGTTGAGCTCAGGAAGAAGGGAGGGGTGGGGGGAAGGTGTTTTAAGATTTGCTTTTATTTCTCATTACCCTGCTCTCATTTGATTGGTAATAAATTAAACTAATTTCCCCAAATCAAGTCTGTTTTGCCCGTGACAGTAATTGGTGAGTGATCTCTCCTTGCCCTTATCTAGACTTATGTTATATTTTCCTCTCCCCTGTCCAGCTGAGGAGGGGGAGTGACAGAGCGGCTTTGGTGAGCACCTGGCACCCAGCCAGGGTCAAACCAACCATAGCACATTATTGGAAAATTCATACACTTGCAGAGGCCTAGAATAAACATGCAGTATTAAAAAACTTCAAGAAAGCGCTATGAAGTTTTTTATGTCAAAGTACAGAGAGACACACATTGTCAAAACCGAATGGAAGCAATCTAAAAAACCAGAGGCAAACTTACTTCACTCTCCTTAAAAAGAAAACAACAACAAAAATCTCAAACTTCAGAACAAAATAACTACATGAAAATTCCAGCTTAAGAATGTGAGTACAGGAGTCGGAAGACTTCTTCTAATACTCATTATTTTATTGCTCAAATTTATTATCATTATCAGCCCTAACTCATCACATCTCATCAACATGGTACATTCAAAGCTCTAGGAAATTTCTGCCTCTACTAGTTAATTACTTCTCACTATCTATAAAATTACAATGCTGAGCTGTTCTACCTGTTCAAACAGCAAAGCATGATGATATTCTTTTAATCCATGTTTTGAGACTTACAGGAATTTTGCATGCACCATCTCTATCAATATTTTAAGGTGTAAGTAGACCCCTTCTGCCATACCTCATGCAAAATTGAAGATTACTCAAATGCAAAACTGCTGGAAAATGCTGAACAAGGAACAAAGAATTGACATGCTCCTGGAGAAAACCAATCACTGAATTACACTATTCAGAACAGGCATTTCTCTCTGGATATATAACACATCTATATTCATTACTTAGGCTAATAATGTCCTCACGCGAAAATTTCTTATCTCAATATTCCATAAAGAACTCCATTTCTGCTAACAGATAAAATCCCAATGCTGACCAGGTTCAACAATACTACTTACTGAAGAATATTACATTTTTATTCACCTGGCCTAGGTAAAGTTTATAAAGGACCTCTACAGTATCCATCCGCAATTACATATAAAAAAACCCCAAAACCTGACATTACTATAGGACGGTTCCACAACAGCAAGTAAGGAAGACAAATCAGAGACAGGCTAAAGTGGTTTATCTTGTCTTTTCTGACAATTTAACACAGGCTTTCAACCTACGTGGGAAAGGCTACAATGACCCTCCTTACCGAGTCTCTTCACAGAAAGTGACAGTCATAAGGCGTAAGCTCAGGATTTCCCGTATTCCTCTGCTGTTCTACTCTAATTCCAATTCTGAAGCAGGTATTTGCCTTAAATTAAGGGATTAATTAAAGGTTGGTTTGTGCCTTATTCCCTATATGTCTAAGGGACTGGTTGGCTTTCTTCTCTGTGGATCTCTCCATGGGGTAACAGGCTCCGGATTCAAGAGAAAGCATGAGATGCGGATCAGTCCTTGCTCAACTTCCTATGTGACAAGATGCTTTGGTTGAGACTATTTGGTTTCCAAACAATGTGAGCATACTTAATTACTGTACACTGTTAAACATCAGCAAAAAAGCCCCAGCAAGCATAGACACACAGCTTATCGCTACCCTTATAATCTCCCCCATACTTTTGGGAAACAAAAAGGTCAGAAAGCACATCTGAATTCCTAACAGTCAAAAAAAGAAATAGCAAAAACATAGTTCACCAGATACCACTTTTCTAATTAAGAAGAATTAAAATTGGGGAATTAAGAAAAGGAATAAAAAAAATAAAAAAAAAAAAACACCAAAAGAAACCCGAGTCCTGCAACTCCTGACAAAAAGGAAGCGTTATGCAAAGCTATCCAAGGGACTTCTCCAGCAAGACTGGAAGCTGCTACACAAAGGTAAAACAGCTACCTGAAGGAAAACTGGAACTAGATGGAAGAAGCTTTTGAATCAATATGAGCAAATATGATAGCATTACTAACTCTCCATCAGTGGATTTAATAAAGAAGAACACAAACGTTTTCAAAGATCAGCGAACAGGGTTTCAGCAGCTACACATGTTGGCAGCTGATAGCCAGCAGAGGTGACCGACGTGCAGCTGGAGTAAAGCCGGGAACGGGACACGTCTCCTGGCTGCCAGGCCCGTGTTTTAAGTCACAGAAACATTTTAAGCGATGCAGCATTCCCAGAGCAGGTTTCTGAGAAGGAAAGAGGCTTCATGGGTGTTGAAGACACCCTGTCCGAACAAAATGATTAAGGTGGCACCTGCGTAAATAGTTGGGGATAAAGTTTCACCCAGACATTAGGACCACCGCATGTGTACGCCACCTACAAATCTATCAAATATTACTGATTATTCAGGTGTTCTTTTCAGGGGTTTTCTACACTGAGACAACCCCCTAGAGCACGAACATTTTGTAGCGTATCTCAAAGTGTAGTGAGAAAAGTTACTACTTAAAGGTGAAATTCTCTTATAACTATTGCTTGTGGAGTGGGAAAAACCCTTGCTCTGCTCCCCTTCCTATATTGGTTCTCTTTTGGAAGAAAAGAGGCGTTTTTCAGGTTGAAAAACTATTGGTGCTGAATAGACACAAAAGGATCCTTCTTTTTTTACAGCTACCTTAAATTTCCACATAATTCTCATTCCCTTGCCTGATTTTCTGGGCTGAGGCGTGTCACCTTCTATGGCTTTATCCACGCTTGACCAATACAAAGTACTTGGTATATGAATAGCTAAATTATATCTGCTATACTTCCAGTTTATGAAGTGCTGGTCTAGAGCTCCTTGGAGATCAGTTTCCAAGACATTTGGCTTCAATACCCACACAGAGAAATGCGCAATACACTTCAGAAGAACAGGAATGCTTAGAAAGAGGACTCCAGGGAACTGTGGTCTCTAAAATTACTGCAGACTGAATAGCCCCTCCAGCATGAGAAGACCCAGGTCTCTAGGTTAATGGAAGCTCTACTCCATACTTTAGACTTTCAGAATTATGATTGCTGCATTCTCTTTCCAAGAAAAATCCTGATTTGCCCCTACTTTATGCTGACATATTTTTACGGAGCTAAACCATAAACCTGGAATAACACAACTGGGGTCCAATCCTCCTTCCTTGAAACGTTCATGCTCAGAATACCCTCACTAACCTCTAATCCAATTAGCCAAACATAGTAAGAAAACCACCTTTTAATTCACAAAGACCCACAGTAGCCTTGTGTTTTGCATCTCTCTACCCTATCTGCACACTTTGGTTTGTTAAGTATTCTTATGCAATCCTCAGACCTTTTTCAAGGACACATTCCAAGCAGGTGTCTGTGACATAATGAATGCAATATACAGAAAACAGAAAATCTATAAAATAATCAGTGGGTTCCTGAAAAGAAGTGTGTATCAAATATTTGCATGCAAATACACATAACACACACCTTTATTGGCATAGAGGAAGGCCCTCTCTAGAAATCAAGCTCTGTTGGACAAGGAGACAGTTCCTTTCCACACACTCAATCTAAAATTATTTTTACCATCGTTATAACGTTCTGGTAAAATAGGGAAATATTGTGATTTTACATGTGTGCAAACTGAAACACAGAAAGACAAAAGAATCACAAAGACTGAGACGGGGAGGAGCTGGATCTTAGCCATCACACTGGGCACGACTGAGGCGTAACTGCCTCGTGCACTGGGCCACATTCCCTCCGGAAAAAATGCGACACAGAATTGTCTCTTGCAGTGAAGATGATTTCTTACATGCAATTTCAACAAGCAAAAGTTAACACCTGGAGAATATCTCCACTTCTGTGGGAATGCAGCTTTACTTCATACATCCAATATCTGTCATGCCAAAAGTATTTTGGAAATAGCTGAAATATTTAGTAGAACATGAAAATAAACTTTGTGTCTGTTTGCATTAGAATACATCAGCCAACACGAACTGATCAGGAGACGCAACTGCCTAAAATTCTGAACAATAAAATACAACTCCAACAGTTACTACAAGTAGCACAGCAAATCATCACACTTCCAGATTCTTTCAGGTCTAAAATATGAGTAGGTTACAAAAACAGGAACACACCCTCTCAAATTTGCAGGCTAGATATAAACCAGAGACATTTATTTCATTAGTAGTACGATTAGGAAACAAGTAGCTGCAGTCTAAATATTCCTGTGGCTGAAGCACAGCAGGAACTTCATTTCTTAGTCCCTGGTCTCTATTAATCCAAGAACAGGCTTTTTTTGCTCCCGATATGGCTGCCACACTTACTCTCTTGAAGCGATAAACTTCCATATAGCAACCAGGTGTTGAACTCATCGCACCCGATTTTAGATGTCTCAAAGGTTTATACCTACAGTGGAGCATGTCCTCTAGCCTCACTTAACGAAGAGCACAAGTGTTTCTCGGGTGTGATTCATCTTACAGTAAATGAATCACTCTCTGAAGGCCCCGCCAATGACTGCACAGGAGCCCTTGCTGACATCCGCGTGAATCATCAAAACAGATTTTTGCAATTCAAAACCTGATCCTCAAAACTGACATTCTCTTGCAACCATTCGTTACCCTGTGTACATCCATCTGGATCCTCAGATCCTGTAAATAAACCAAAGGGTATGGAGAAGTCATAGAAAATAGCGCACTGTTCACGGCAGCGTCTTCGAAATAACACTCTCAACTTTTGTAACAGAAAGTCAGAAAAGAGAGGGAGGTTCCCTCGTGTTTTGGATCAGCCTTTCTCAATGTATTCTGCAGAGGTGTCGACCACCTTGACTACTGTTACCATCTCCAGCTGAGGCTGCCAAAATGCCATACATCTGGAATCACAAATGTCAGGCCTCCTAACACGGCCCGTTGCATAAAAACAGCCAGCCGCTTCAAGAAGTTTGTCCAACACATTTTCTGAATCCCAACTGCAGATTGTTGGGATGATTATACTGATGATTGTACCAGTCTCTAGCTTTAAGATACAATATTGGCATTTGTCTTTACGTTTATTCTTCTGAAGGGGTTAAGAACTGATTTGGAAGAGAAGTACTAGGATATCTTTACATATTTCTCTTTCAACCCGTTATTTACATGCTTCCCAATGAAAATGTGTCAATACCAACGTGACTGGATTTTCTTGACAGTGTTTGCAGATAGGATGCATTTTTTGACAAGCATTCAGTTCTGGAAAAACTTTAACTGAATTATTCATTCAGTTTCCAGTGTTCTGTTTTAGAAAAATAATTTTCCTGAGGGAAATTTTGATTTTTAGCGCTCTCTCCTCTGTCACAGTACAGGAGTTCACAATCACTTAACAGAGGAAAGCAATTTAGATTAAAATCTCAGGAAGGGAAGCCTTTTTTATTAAATTTTGAATATACAATAGTAAATGCCAACTATTTAATCAAAACTTATTGTTCTAGCTCAGGGAAGAAAAAAAAATAGGTGGTGTCCAGTAAGAGTACATGTTAGGTAAAAGACTCAAGGGTGCATGCCCAGTTTTTAAGTTCTCTTCAAACTCTGTCACCCAAATGGTTTCATTGATTTTCCTGTATAATCACAGATAAAGTGAATGTACCCTACTTTTCAGTTTAATTATTTCAACTACAAATCTAAATTTAAAAATAAAAATGTTCCTAAATAAAACTCTATGAGCAACCTCATTTTTTCATTCAAGAGAAATGCAAATTAACTTTCAAGACCCTCTAACAAACAGGAGGAAATTTAACAAATGCAGGTGAAGATGGTTAGAAGAGCACATTTCTTTGTAAGGTTTGGGGGGGTTATTCTCCATATGTAAATTGAATAAGGGTAAATTCACAGAGATATTATCTTCCTGTGTGGGGCTTTACAAAACACATTAGGCTTTTCAGTTTCCTACAAACTTATCTATGAATTTTAACAGTATTTCTTGGGCATTAAACTCAAATCAATCATTTTTATTACTTCAGAGTAGAGAACTGGACTCACTAAATGATATTGCATTGGCCACTTGAAGGGCAGAAATCAGCCTTTCTCAGTATACTGCATCTGTATGGTATCTTTCACCTGGACATCCTGAGGTGAATTCCAACACCTTTACAAACAAGGTCCGTATTATTAACTATAATTTGCAAATGACAAAATAGATACAATTAATTCCTGACGATAACAGTCTTAAGAGCGTCTAAGCCGTAGGCTAACAGCCTGTCTACAAGGCTGGAGTGTTTATCCATCTTCATACAACAAACATAGCACTCCTGAAAGTGCAAGAAACCCAGAAAATAGTTTGGATCAGACTCTATGCAGAAATAGAAATTTGTCCATTTGCTTAGGATTTTCAGGAGTTGGAGGGGGGGGGGGGGGACACACACCACTATGACAAACTACGAGGTCAACTGAGTCTTACACGTGATGTATCCAAAGCACTTTGCACTTTACTGCACATGCACTACCCATAATTTTTTGGACAGAAATACAGGATTTTCAGTATCAAGCCAACTAGTTTTATACCCAAATGGTTATTGCACATTTCAACTTTGGCAACTGCACTGCTTTTGGTTAGGGTAGAGTTCATTTTCTTCACAGCAGCTGGTACGGTGCTATATTTTGGGTCTGTGACCAAAACGGTGTTGATAACACATCCATGTTTTAGCTAATGCTGAGCAGTGCTTCCACAGCATCAAGGCCTTTCCTGTTTCTCAGGCTGCCCAAACAGCGAGGAGGCGGGGGTACGCAAGAAGGTCGGAGGGGACATGGCCAGGACAGCTGACCCCCACTGACCTAAGGGATACCCCATGCCATTCGGTACTGTGCTCAGCAATACCAACTGGGGGAAAGGAGAAAGCTGGGGGCGGGGGCAATGGGACAGTTACGGCATTTGTCTTCCCAAGTAAACATTATGTGAGACAAAGCCCTGTTTTTCCTGGGAACAGCTAAACACCTGCTGGCTGATATGAGGTAGTAAATGAATTCCTCGTTTTGCTTTGCTCGTGCACACCGCTTTTGCTTTACCTATTAAACTGTCTTTATCTCAATTCATTTCCCTCCCCGCCCCAACCACCACTTTCATCTTTCCCATTCTCTTCCTTACCCCGCTGTGGGGGCAGCAGCTGTGCTGTGCTTATAGCTGCCTACCAGCATTAACCACAACAGCAACCTTTTTCTTTTATTAGTGTTCCCGAAAGTTCATTTTGACCTAGTAAATCTGAGGTAAACAGCATGTGGTTCATGGTCCCGGCATTGCCCATAAAACTTGCAAGTAAACTAGAGGTAGCAGAAGCACAAGAGGAACTTATTTGTTGCTGGTTCCGGTGAAGATGCCAGTTTTTACTGTATTCAGCCTGTTTGGCTACAGTGCTTAAGGTGGTGTCTGGGTCAAAAAAAAATGCCTCGCCGTACGTGCTGAGGGAAATGTCATCTACATACACAGACTTTTCTTAGAAAAATCAATGCCCACAATTCTTATAAATTAATATTAATTTAGGTACATATCTTTAAACATCTTCATATTGAGATGAGACCCACATGGTTCAAATACCACTTTTCAAATAAATATCTGATTCACCAAAGGTATTTTGGCATCTTTTTACCATTTGTGAGCAACTCTCTCTATCCGAGTACCACAGCATAAAACATGTAGCAGTAGGTTTGGGGATTTTTTTATGATGCACACAAGTATCCACTACAGACAAGGAGACAAATCCACTTATAAATTAAGACAACACTAAAACTCATGGGGTCACTAAAAGATACCCTTTAACCTCAGCAAGCTTTGAATCACGTTCTAAACCAGAACACTGAAAAAGCAAACTGTTAACGAGAAAGCTAGAAGCACAGCACACTCATTTGTTACCATACCAAACATCATACCAAAAGCCCATCTCAGACGAACCAAATGTTCAGAGTACATCCCAGATGCCCAATATCAGTAAATCAAGACTGAGCAGTTAAAAACAAATTCTAGAAATAAGGAGAAATTAATTCAATGGGTTCTTCCAAGATACAAAAAGAAGAAAAGCTCTTCTCCCACAAATTAAACAATAAGCCCTTAGAGTGAGATGATTATGAGATTTTAAAAACTATATTAAAGTATCTGTGAAACAAGAAGTAGGCGATTAAGCCTATCTTACATGAGAAAGCAAGAGGGTAAAAACGTGCATCATAATAACGGCACAAAGCAGCACCGGTACTTCTAGTCTTGCAGCAAAATTAACCCCAAAATAAAACTCTACCAGAACAAAGAGGTAGAACCATGGTGACATGGCTTATGTCACCTCCGTTTTGTCATGGGGGGAGGGGAACATCTAAGATTACTTTCGGTCTTTGTCACGAGACTTGTCAAGTGAGAACTGGTAGTGCTGAAACTTTGCTTGTTACTTCTCGCTGCATTACACAGGGACGTGCCGGTCCCTGGCCCAAGATCTGTAGCACACGGGTCTTCGCAGCTAGCGATGACAGCAGAACCTGAAGCACAGTAAGGTTACAGCTTAGAAATAGCGCCTCTTCACAAAATATGTGCAGCCTTCCTCTTGTCTGTCGCACGGTACTCTCAACCCCAAAGTCGCTTTGCCTGGTACAGTAAGACAAGTGCAACCACAAGAAGAAGCAGGCTTTTGACTCCAACTCCTTTCTGCACTGCTTCAGAAAATAAATTTAAAAGGAAGCCAGTCAAAAACAACCTTTCTACTAAACAGCTTCTTGCCCCCGTCCAAAAAAATAATCTGCTGAGAAGTTAATCGCCTTACAGTGTATCTTGTCATAGGTTCATCTCATCAAGGGGTTCATGTCATCACTAAATCATTTGCGTATATTCATAAAATAATCTCATCCATATTCCAGAGCCGATTTCCTTTCGTGACTGAAGGTACCTGCAGGCTGAGGACCACAGGCTTTCCTTGTTAACACCCTGCCTTTGCTGCCACACTCCCGCCAGGGCCCTCTCATTAGCCGTGTCTCAGCACCATGCAACGGCGCTCAGCCTGCCCCGGAGCTGCCACTCCTCCCCATTAGCCGCTGTCCCCGTAACCCCACAGTGGGCCGCTTCATTCCGTCTTCCTCAGTTCTTCCTGCAGGTTCAACAGATAACCCACATCTCCATTTTCCCATGGTATTTTCCAGCTGCCCATTTTAGCCTCAGTGGTTTGAAAGAGAACATTGCACTCGCTCCATAATAACTAATTGGCCATGACTGAGGAGGTGTATGAAACATACAGTAAACATAGAACAAGCCATTATATTGATTCTAAAATTAAGTTTTGATGGGAACTGCCAGGCAGACAGACAGAAAAGCACTCTCCAGGGACAGCACTCAGGTTTGGAGCTCGTTTCTCATAACATCTGACATGCTCGGCAGGTGGAAGGATGGCTCAGCTGAAGTCAATGAGAGTTTTCACTGCAGACTTAAACAGGGCCAGGATTTCACCCCAGGGATTCTGCACAGCACATCTTTCAGTTGAGTTTAAGGTAAGTGGCTGGCATGACACAAAGGTTCAGCTATGGCTGAGGAAGTCCTTCTGGTTGCATTAGTTGACACAGTGCTAGTTATTTGCTTTCACTTTTGACATGCTGAAGGGAATGCCGCTAAAATTGCAGCTCAATTAAGTAATGCAGCTTCTGCCGATTCCTTCATTACTGACTGGTCTCAGATATGAACACAACTTACAGGACTGGAAATGGCACATTAACTTACTCCTCTGCTGAGGACCAAACTAGCACTTTCACCTTACTGCTCCTTTGATGTATTATTACATTGGTAATGCAGATCGCAACAATGGTTCTTCATGGCACTGAAATATTTAAACTAGAAGCAGTGGCCAATATCTGATGTTTTATTTTAAAAAAAGAAAAAAGAAAAAAACACACACACAAACACAACCAACACAACCACCAGCTCACTAAACACTTCTGTGTAGAGATGGAGTACTTCCTCAACTCCCAGCAACACCTTACTGTCTGAAACACGAGACTGAACTGCCTTTGCTGTTCTCCCAACCAGCACATTTGCAAAGCAGCTCCCACCCCACAGCACAGAACCAGAAGCTCAGTTGTGTCCACACTCAGTACTGAGCCCACTTGACCCCCTTAAACACTGCAGGACCATCTGGACATAACCGAGGCCCGGAGAGAGCTCTCCCACACACAGGTAAGGCTGCAAATATGCCAAGTGGTTCTACATGCCATGCGAAGGGAGAGGGGACACCATGCTGCTGCAGCAAAATCCATGCCATCACTGAACACCCCAGAGCCACGACAGCCACACACAGCATTTCCAGGCCTTGACACCTTCCACCTCCGAGCACCCCACGTGCCCGCAGCTCCCCCTATCCAAAGAACAACCGTGACTACTCCTGCACTCATCTGTCACTACAGCGTTATCAGTTTACTCTGTCACCACGTGGTGCAACGATGGGGACTGTCGGGTTTTGGGTAGCAATATCTGCAGTCAAGCAGTCTCCACCTCCCTGCAGTCAACTTGAGGGTTTTGACAAGATCAGACTTCCATAAAGAATTACCTTTGGGGAATTATTGCTGTTCTAAATTGTCAAAGACAGACTCCCCAAGAACTAAACCACTTCAGAAAACTCCGAGCTGGTTTCACCAACTCCAGCGGTCTCAGCCCCGTTTGCTGTGTCGCCCTCTCAAGCCCCACAGCACTCGGGAGGTTTCAGATCGTTTGGAAAGACTCTGTACTATTTGCGGTGCGGAGACTCAGATCTCACGTCACTTTGTAAATAGTTCAGAGGGGCTCTCGCCCGCTCTTCAGAAAAGGTCCAATGCTTTTATAGAAAGTATTTAACTAAAATTACACTACCATTTTTCAATTCAGCTCCAGTAATACCCTATGTGACTTCCAGTTCTCAGCTCCAGAGTTTAGCTAAGCACTTCAAACGGAAGAGTTCATTTATGTTTTGGATCTCGGTTAATCTGCCTGGCTGGAGCAAGATAATTGTTTTTATAATCTGAAAGGAAAAAACCCAAAACATTTGCTCTATCTGGTTGATTCTCAAATTACCATGATCGCCTCCCTGTCCATATGACCTCCATCAGCACTCTGATAAATGAAAAGAAAATAGAACCAAGTAACAGGAGATTTCCCCTGAAAAAAAATCCATAGAAAGAAATATCCAGATACATTTCAAACTATGCAGGCTAAATTTTCAGAGACTGCTCTTTTAAGTAAATCACCCCAATTTAAGGGTTTATTGCTCTGACATTAAAAAAACAACCCTAAATGTATATTGGACCAATGCAAAAAATATTTGAGAATGGGATAATACACCTATTCATGCACTTTAGGAAATGACAAAATCATCTGAGGCTTGTCGGTCTTGATTTAAGATTATTTCCTCTACCATTATCCATCCTCTCTCTCTGAGACACCCAGAGCATACAAATAAAATGAATGCAAGATGCCAATGGTAAAGCATAACACATTATTCCTGCCCTGTTGAAGTCATCAACCTGCCTATCAACACTGTCAATTCACCAGAAAGCACCGCAAGTCACCAGTTCTAAATTAGAAAAGAAGAAAAAAACACCGTTAAGTCTATATTCACAAGTAGTTGGGCTTTGCAGCTACCAAACTCTGGCTCCACAGGTCCCTAAAGCTCAGGAGTGCGCCACAAGCTCCCATCAAAGACCTATAACAAAGCCTCCAGAGGCTGAATTCAGCTCTTCAGTACCTGGCATCAGCAGAACCTGGATCAGCTCCTCAAAGAAACCAGAGCAGATGCTGCTCCGCTCTGAGCCGGAGCTATGTGAGGCCTCTGCCGCAGCACAGGGCCCCACGTACTGGTACAGGCTCGAGGTGGTCGCTGCCTTCTAGGGGTGGTCAAAGGACCCAAGAGAGCCAGGCAGAGGTACAGATTGCTGTCATTTGTTTTCTATAGTACTTTTTCAGCACTTCCATAAATACACCTGGCCTTGTCCCAATTCTATCAATGCAGTATGCAAAAAAAGTTCAGCTGATACATCTAGGATGAGAAAAAAATACATTTTCATCCTAATTAGGGTCTGGGTTAAGACACATCATCCTTCAGTCTTCCGTCCCACCTATATACCATTCTGCTGATGCATTAACCATTCAATGAAAACTCCTGACTATTAAAAAAACCTTCTTTTAAAAAAATTAATCTTTTCTCAAGTAATGCCAAATGCATCCTGGAGATTTCCTTGCAGCCTAACTACAATAACTGTAATGATACAGGCCTGACAGCAGCTGACTTGATGTGCCAGCTGGAGATCTCTCTTACGCTCAAAAGTTTAGTCCCTTTTGTTTGATGGAAAGGCTATATCGGTAGGTGAAAAATTAACTTCCCATCCACAATACCACAGATCTGAAGTTGGGTCCACCTGTACTGCACAATTATAGCGCTCTACCCAAGCCACCATTTCTCTGACAGCTTCTGCTACAGCTTAAAGAATGAAGAAGCAATCTGGGTCACAGAATCATATCCAAATGTTGAGAGTAAGTTACCTAGCTGCATAACAGTGCCACCATGCCATCTTCTCTCTCTCGAGAAAGTGTTTTACAGTAAGCAAAGCAGAGAATCCGTCTTTTAAATACATCCCTGAACCTTCTTCAAATTTATTACATTTTAATTGAAGTCATAGGACTTCGTTTAGGTAAGTTGAAAACCTCAGGTTGGCAGCCAGAATACCTTATTTATAAGAACTCAGAGGTCTTGGATTCCCATATTTGGACTATGTTGCTTTAATTTATTTATTTTTCCAATTAAAAAGTTCTCACTGCTCATGCATTTTTTATTCCCTAATGCTCTGTTCTATCAGGAGAAACATAAAAGAAGCAGACAACATGTTTTTTCAGTTGGAGACTACTTCCTAGCCTGCTCCGGTTTTATAATCTATTCTCTTACGCTTTTACCAACCCCCTCCATCAAACAGCTGAGAATATCCATCAAAACCACAGGCTGTATTCATAGTAAGAGGCACTCCAGCACATATTTTCACTGAAAAGCATTAATTTTTGCAGCAAAGTGCCTTTCTCCCTTTTACGTCTGCAGACAGAGTTGGAGTAAAGGAATACTGATACTGTCTGAGCAGGTGAGTACCTTTGTAGCAATGTGGTTAACGAGAAACAAAACAATAAAAATATCAACCTAAACCAAGCAGCCTTCAAGCTTACCTCCCCAGATTAATTAGACACACTGAGAGCAATTTAGAATTTATAGCTCTTAAATAAGTTGTCAGTAAATACATTTTGATACAGTACCTACCACCTCTTAAATTGTAGGCTCCGTGCTACTCCCTCGCTCTTAACACTATTAAACGTAACATTTTTCTGTGTAGTTACTGCTGTCGGGGGCAAGCCCTGCGGCGGACAGTCAGCTACCACGGGCAGCGCTCCAGTCTCTGCAGTTCAAACTAATTCCCGGTAAAGTGAAGACAAACGCCAGCTCTTGTAGGACTACGACAGTCTCCTGGGCTTGTAGGTGTGAACAGCGGGATCCTTCACCTCTGCTCCCCTAAGAGGTCAGATTTAGGAAGGTGCACGGCAGAGTTTATTTCATTATATATTAACCTGTTTTAGTTTCATTATATATTAACCTATTTTAGTGCCATAGGTTATTTAAGGACCCTGTGACAATGACACAGTTGCTCTACCTCAACTGAAACGCTCACTAGAAAGCCCCTTTCCCCTAGAGTGGGAGAACACGGATCCTACACAAACCCAACGTTTTGAAACAAGATTTTTTCACCACTAGTGGACTCGGCATCGGAGATGCAAGGCAATTAACAGTAGCGTACTTAATGTCCATGTTACATCCAGCACAGGTTTTACTTGTGCATCAGTTGTACCTTCATAATTAATACAGTCCTTTCATTTCTCTAAGCTTTCTGAACCTTACTGGAAGGTTAAAAGCATGTTACCAAGCACCCACCCTGCTTATTACACCAGTTGTCCGAGATGTATCCCTGGCTAGAGGGTACTGCCTCGGCCCAGCACAAAGGTTCTCCAAGCCAGTAAGAAGAGTCCAGCGGCATTCAACAGGTTTTTGGTCTGGACTCGAAGTTATCTTCCTGTGTCAGGAGCTCCCAGCTGTAGCATCAACCTCAGCTACAATTCTTACTCCTTCTTACTCCTTGTGCTTTAGGGAGCACCAGAAGGAGCAAGTAGGATGCTGCAGGAGCTGATTTCAAAAGGACATGTACTTCAGCAAATATACCTCCTTTGATACGTATGCCTCCCCCACCATATTACATCTCATTAGAACAGAGGCAATTACACTGTTTTAAAGATGACTCTTAAAAGCACTAAAGGCTTTTACCAGTTCTCAAGTACTTTTCCCTAACTTATCCAGGTCTGAAAAACAAAGTCGACTTTGAACTGAATCCAAAAGACAATCAAGTGCCAAATGTCAAAGCAATTTTACAAATCAGAGTAATGCGGGTGATAACGCTGGGAAAAGTAAAAGTAGATTCGACTTTCTGTTTACAAATTACAACTTTCATCTCCAGTACTTCCTGATCTACTCAAGTTTTGGGAGGCCAGAGGCTAGCTTTGGGTATCAATACAAACCCTGCTGCAAAACCAGGTTGTGGCTGGATATTTTTCCCTAGCGCAAACATTTTCAATGCACTCTCAGATATCGGTTAACTTAAATAACACTGCGTTCACAAATCGCTCACTCAGAATAGCCTTCCAAATATATAACATACTGCCATAGCCCTAAACAAAAAGAAATAATGCATTTATACACGTCCATGCGTAACTGTAAGGAAGCAATGTTGCAACCCTGTTAAAGAAATCCGGTAGGAATCCAAGGGATTAATTTTGTTGGTCTTTGTTTCCCTTTTTGGCTTTGGTTTTTTATTTTTTTTCCTTTCCTTTACACTGGAAAGAAAAGTGAAAAGCACAGAACTTCTTTAACTAGTTAGGTACATTTCAAGTTAAAGCCTTGTTCTGATGACACCGAACCTCTGCAGGAAGTGGGACAGGTGAATCTACTAACTGCGGTCATATTCTCTTTCCCTGTGATTCAACTAAGTCTGCAGAAGTATTAGAACCCTGCTGAGAGGCAGCGACACCACACCAGCCTAAAATGGAGACATTTATGTGTAGAGTCTACAGCTCTCCAGACTGGACTCTGCATACTTTCAGCTGCAGCTTTCCTAGCACTAACATGAGGGAGGCTCAGGATCGTCCACAGTGCCCAGAAGTACCCCTCACCGGCTGGCTCTTCATTTTCACATCTTTTGACGCTTATTGTACCGTCATCTGTAAATGCTAGCACAGAGATGAACGAGATGTTGGCTCCTCTTCTGAGCACAAAGAGGGGTCACAGAGATAATACAGGAAACTGTAATACCATAATATGCTACAGCTGAGTCAGGAACTTAAAAGACTTGCCTGGTTCTTTTTCCTCCACCTTTTAAACTTCTTCTATGATCTGCCCTCAGGCCATGCTTTCTAAACTATTCCCCTTTCTTTTCCCCAGGAGTTGTCATAAACTACCACAAATTCTCAGCCAAGTAGAGGCATTTAGGTATGGATTTATGCTGAGAGCAGCCTTGAGATGTGCCACCTTAAGGGCAACTCTTAGATGGATCAGCCCTGTTTAGGGCTACCTGACAGAGACAGCAATACACATTTATCACCTCCTATGACAGCACAGCTCATTCTGAATTTGTATTTATCTGTTGCTGCCTGCTGCTGTAAAGAAAATCAGGTCACAACCATGACTCTGTGCAGCTCTCTTCTCCCTGGACAGACTGCACCAGGCAGGCTTTTTGTGTTGTCTTCCTCTCACATTGTATGCAAGAAGGCAGCCAGTGAAACAATCTGCTAAAAAGAGTCTTCCTAAAATACATTTGCTGTTCGTAAAAAAAAAACAAAAACCCACCTTGGAGATAATGAAGACTTGCCCCAAAACCCAATATGCAAATAAACAGACAAAAATTATACTGTTGTAAGCGAAGAAATAATAACAGAAACATATAATGGTAAGGTAAATAAATCAGATGACTGAAATGAAGACGGTCTCTACAAATTACAGATTTTATGCCTCAATGAAATTAAAATTACTCTAAGCATTAATTGCTTCGAGGGTCCAAATGAAAGGATTCAATAAGCAACCTTCCTTCAAATTAGATTTTTACTGTCAGTAGTTAATGCAGTTGCAGAAAATGGTTGTAACTTTCTTCTCAAAACAGTATCTCATAACAACTTTGGTCAAAATTAAAACTTTTTCAAATGTTCCTATACCGCACACTTCCATAAAAACCGCATAACTTTATTCTGCCTGCCTGAACAAAATGAACACTTTAGAAAGAAATATCTGCTACCGTCACCCCATCCATTTAAGTGTCACAATCCCAAAATGCATATGCTCATCTTCTCACTGAAGGCAGAAGATATTTTTACATTCATTTCAGATCATTTTCCTCATTCCTAAAGACTATTTTGAAGGTCGCAATTTCAAGTTTTCTAAGTTTCATCATCGACCGCTAAGTTAGCAAAAGCCAAAGTCTTCAATACATTGTGAGATCAAGCCCAAGAGAAGAGAGATTCCAGGGAAGAGACATCCTAGATTTGCTGCTTTTTATTCCTTGAAATCCTGACAATCTGCCATCTTGTTGCCTTCAAGACTTCTAAAGGAAAGAAGTGCAATGACAGACAGAATACCCTTCAGAAAACAAAAAGCACCAGCTCTAGACATGCAAAAAGAAGATTCCGGGTTTTTCCCAAGTGGGGCAGCGGGGTGGGGGGAACCGGTAAAAAGCGCACTTCCTGATTATGTAAAATAAAATTAAAATACCTCTGACATGTCTATCTCTTCTCCAAGTTTTCAGGTATGCCGAGTGAAGCAGCTCACAACAGAACAGACTGCACGCCAATCTATCACCCTTAAATGCAATCACAGTCAAACATAACATCCGCTACTGCCTAAACTAGAGATGCATTTAATACTCCCCAGTCAGCAATCAACCTTTTCCACATTTCTTCATAATCACAATGAATCGTTTCATTTTAATGCTTTATTTTCTTATCCCATGGCAGTTTAAATTAGATATTTTTAAAAAACGTCCTTTTCCAATTTTCTTTCTGTGTAAGCAGAGAGCATTTTTTAAAGAAATATAAATTACTGAACATATTTTCTTACCTGTTGCAGTCCACATGGAGCAGAAGGTGGGATGCACTAAGAGACACAGCAATCTTGTGCCACTGTCCATCTGCCAGACGGTACGGGAACACCTCTGTTCTTGACTTCCCGTTAAACCTGTAGTGATATCTAATCTCATCCCGTAGGCCACTGCTCTCCAGTTCAAAATAGCTGTATTTAAAACATTTAAAAAAAAAAATCCATTCAATTTTTTTTGTTTATTTCTTGCTTCTGTTACTTTCTTCTACATTCACAGACTTCTCTAAGCAAACACCACATGGAAGGTTACAATCTGAAGAGGTTACTCAGCATGAATTAGCTACTAGTTTATTTTTTAGAAGAGAAAGCGACAAGACTACTCATTCGGTGCATTACAAAGTTAGCAATACCATTTATGCGCAAACGGCTCACGTTCAAAACAGCATTTGATAGTCTTGGGCACTGGAGGTCCTCGTTTTACCCACAGAACAGGTTGAACCACAAGAAAATGATCCTGACTCTTTTCGCCAAAACGTTTTGTATGAAGGTAGGATTTGTAGGAGACGCAAAAGTAAAGAATTGCACATATTACCAACGAACAAACAAAAGCCATTAAGGTAAGGGAGCACCAGGTGATCATTAAATTTGTATTTACTATTTCCAAATTCACTTTTTAAAAACTCGTTTGCTTTTAGGACTCCCCCATATGCAATTGTGCTTAATTCCTCTTCTTTTATTGTTACAGCTGTAATTGTTCAGCTTTACAAGGGAACCAAGCCTCCCAGCTAGATTAGGTGTCTCAACACCTGGCATGCACAATCAAAACCATCAGACAGTTGTCACCAGAGAACGGTCATAGGAGAGCTAACAAAGTACGGCTACCAGCTGGCTTCGCGCCGGCGGGAAGAGCCAATCCTCCTTCTAGGGTGAATGAAGCCCTGACAGTGTGAATAGTGAAGCCTTCTCTCGGACCTCAGATCACACAGAGTATTTACAGCATATCAAATCAAGGTGCTCTTTTTCCTGCTGAAAAGAAGGATACAGAAAGAAGGAGATGCAGACCTCCTTTTAGAGTAGACATAACTCTACAACTAAGTGCAGATGCTAGGTTGTCCTGCTAGTCCCTACCTGCATCTACCTCCACGGCATTATGTTTTTCCCTGCTGGACAACACCAATTCTACATGGCAGATGAGAGATGCTAGTTTGGGGTAAAAAATAAAATAAATAATTACAGTAATGAAATCCACTTCCAAAAAAATTAATGTAACAAAAAAAAGGATCCAGGTGCCGATTTTCCTTTTGGCACAAGCCTTTCACACCGCTCGGCTGTACACAGACCGTAATAGCCAGTGTGCACAAGGGTTACATGAGGTGTGAGCACTTCATCAAGAACAGCTCTTACCGGTGAAGTGGAGGCTTTTTAAAACATAACTGAAAAACAGAGTTCTTCGGGAGGAACGCACTTATGAGATAAAACACTCACTGGGAACACGCGCGAAAGGTCACAACAGACTGGGAAGGGGAACACCTAGACGTTCCAACCAATAGATGTTGACCCAAAAGAGAAACCGAAGCCCTCCTCCATCGTGCCAATGCCTTGCCATTACATTTTTCATGCAACATATAAGCATTACAAGATCGCCGGAATCAAAGTCTCCAGTGGCGAACATAACAGTCGCAAGGAGACAACGGCAAAACCACAGCTGAATGAAAACGCAGCAGGCATATGTACAGATAACATGGACGCAGTACGGAGTGGAAAAAATAAGGAAGGCTGGTGTTGTGAAGGAACTGGCCCGCTTCATGCACATAAAGGCACAAGGAGGGCAGAGAAACAGGAATTTTCTAAACAAGAGAGCATAATGTTGATTAGCAACTACCGCCACCACCGCCCCGACTGAGGTACCTAAATTACATTCATAAAAAGTCTGGAGAAGATTTTTTTGTTTTTACTATTATTTTGATGCTCAGTAAGAGCGCAGTCAATATACAGAAGATACAGAATGCTGCTGGTGTTTTCAAGCCAGGAAAGCGCTAGAACAAGTACTGCCAATGAAGTCGTACTTACAAAGTTAAACATTTCATAATTGCCATCTGCTGTGAAAGCACAAAAGGAAGCCATTAAAGAGATTTTCTCTCTTTTGTTCAGATAAGCAGCACTGAGGCAAAAAACTTAAAAAAAAAAAAATGAGGGAAAGCTACATAACATTCTGGTATCTCTCTCACGCACAAAGTATTTGTATAAATATATATATATATTTACATGGTTGATCGTAGAAGCTTAAGAGCCTGAGAGCAAGGCAAGCTCCTGTTGCAGGAAGCACATCGCTTCCCGCAGTCATTCTTCATAATACCTTATAGCCACAGAACTAATCGCTTACTACACACTGTTGTGTTTGTTAATAAAAAGGCAACAGTCCAGCCCTGGAAAGGTCAGTCAGATATGTACTTAATCATGTCTCTGCTCTATTATTTGAGCAGCATAGGGAATTGCAGAGCAATCTAGTTTGTCATCTTTAATGTCAATAGTTACTTCAGGAGTAAAAACAGCTTGTTGCTCACACACAGAGTCAATCTCCTGACTAATTTATTTAATACAGAAGTAGTTAGTTAAAATTTACTCTAAAAGCCAGTACTAATGTTTTCCTGTACATACACCTAATACACTGCTAAGTGCCACAGGACCATATAAAACACCACATTTTACCTCTTCAGTGACAGGAGAGGAGGATGTCAGCAGACAAATTCTGCACATGTTTTTCACCACCCTTCCACAAGTGCAAATAAGCAGCGGTTACGCTCAAACATCAGTAAACAGCTGCCAACAAAATCCCAACAGCAGAAACTCGCTGGATCAGCCCAGCATATATCCAGCCTAAGTATTTAAAAAACGCAAGGCAATATAAACCAACACTCTTGCACTGATTTTTTTTTTAAAAAAAAAGATGCACAAATTCACATCGAAATCTTGACTACACACACTCTTCACAGTTCAGAAGGTGTAGCTGTCTTTTCTTTACCAGAATATAATTCACGTGCAAATCGCTTTCTCAACAGCAAACGTCATCTTTTCTTTCCTCCTCTGGAGGAAAAGCAATGACATAAAGACCATTCACTCCTGGAAATAAATGCGCCTACTCTGTGTTCAAGTTCTAATCTGCAAATTGTGGAATTGAAGACAAATGAGTGGAAAAGCATAAGCTTAGGCGAGAAATCACCAACCTGTGAGAAAGTAATTAGTAAAGCCAGAGAAAATAAATGGATTTTTTTTTAATGTCTATCTCATCTTTGACTCGAAATGCCATTGCACAATTTTTTATCTACTGTAAACTAACAGGTAAACAACAGGGGGAAATTAACAGAAGCTACCATACAAGAGGCAAGAAAAACTAATCTCTAACAGGTGTTTTGTAGGTATTTCCCAGTATTTTGCAAGGAAGAAGAAAACAGAAACAGCACAAGTCAGGGTTCCTGAAAGGACTGCAAGCATCTGGGACCGCCTGAATAAATGTATCATCAGTAGGCAAGTGTGAACTTTCTGTGTTGCCATGAGATCCGTATGAAAAGCCCAAGGGAGATCCCCGAGTATTACTAGTTCTGCTTCTGCATTACATCTGCACGAAGCCCGTGTGCAACTCTCCACTGTAGCTACCCCCCTGCTACCCTCCTCAAGACCTTTTCCGAGAGAGATGCGAGACAATAATCTACTTGTCGGCTTGTTAGCACCGAGTCACGGTCTCTTGGTTTATTTGTTAGTTCTCAATGAGGATGTATTTTTTTCTATATTTTTAAACAGGCGCTATCAAAAGTAACATGCATTTTTGACAGATTAAATTCTCAGAACACGTGTATTAAGAAAGCTCACTGTTTACAGAACGATATAGCATGACCTTGGCTGAAATTTTCCCACCACTAGAATTTCCGTATTTGCTAAGTATGTAAGCTACCACTGGCTTCTTTTACAGAATTATAGAATTCAAATGCTTTTCATAGGTCTGTCCACAGTCTCTCGTTCAAATCCCAATGCGTATGAGAAAAACATGTTGCTAAATTCAGACTAATTTTATGCACATCAGAAAAAGTTGGGATATTTTAAGATCGTGCGATGTGCTTTACAGAAGGACAGCATGATTCCACAATCAACTCAAGATGCTTTACAATTCTTTCTGACAACTTTTGCAACCCCCGTGTACCTCACACGTGAATATTGTTATGAGAGGATAAAGCCTGAGTCAGTGATGGTTAATGTCTTGCCGCCCGCCACCCTTTTTAGTCATGACCATAGTGAATATTTAACTGTGAATTTCACAGCTCATTCCACTTCCAGATCAGGAGAAAAAGGCGTCTAAAAGTATACTGTAAGCTGGAAACAGCTGCTGTGGATGTAATGACAAAAAAAAAATCATCATGAATATTAAATTAGAGCACGAAAGACATCTGAAGCAGAAAAAGCCAAGTGCGTCTATAAGGCGAGTTGGCTTAATCCGCCATCTGCATTAAAGAACCATATTCATCTATTCATCATATCTACCACAGCAGTGATCTTAACCTGTGACAAACACCACCATGTTCCATTCAAGGATTTTACTGCTGTCAGGTTGTGGAAGTGGTGAAAGGAGGGAAGGCTCACAGACCCCAAATAAGACAGAACCCCAGGAAGAGCTCTGGGATATGTGTCCTCCTGAATCTCCTTAGTGTAGACAGCACTTTTTGTTCTTATCTTTACAACGCTAGCACGTATCACGAGACACTAAAATATCCCAGAGTGAAGACAGGGCACCATCTGGTAAGCACAATCCTGATTAAATGCTCTGATAAGAGCTCTAAGAACTAAACCAAAACTACTGTTTGCATTCGATTCGGGAAATCTTCTCATCGCTTTCAAACATAAGCAGAGATACCATTCTGACTTTACAATTTCCGTCATCCCTGATCAAGTGCCAAATGAAGCCCCACAGCCTCTTTCAAGGAGCAGCACCAGCACTTATAGCAGATGCTCTTAGAGCTACGGAACAGATGTCCCAGGGCAAGGCAGCAGGCACAGATGGCATCCCTGCGAATATGTACAAACTTGGGGTTGCCATCTAGTCAAAACACTCGTGCATCTGCTTAACGTTGTGTGGGAGAAGGTCACAAAACCACAGGAGTTCAAGGATGGAAGCACCACTGACCTTGCACATGCTGCAGCAACACTATGACATCAGGTCTCTCAACTGCTGGAAAAAAAAAAATCACTGCCATAATAAGAATCAGGCTGTTATTGAACAGAAGCTTCTGGAAAGTTTTGTCATTCTGGTCAAGGCTTAATTTCTTGTATTTTTTATAGTAAAGCAAATTCAAGGAAAGTTCAGAGATGTCATCAGCTAGAAGTTTGGAAAACTTCTGCTCAAATTTGCCTACTTGGATATGTTTGTGCATATAGCTTTTTCATTTCACAATAGCATCGTGCCAAGCAGAATATCAGAACATTTAATGATGTTTAACAATAAAAAAGGCTTCAGGCAAGACTGTGCCTTAGCATTTTTGCAGAAACTCATTTTGATGTATTCAGAGACAAACAGCCAACGAATCTGCATCCATTATCACACAGGTTTCAGGATTTGCAGTCTACAGGCATTCTGTGATGAATCACAGATCATTACACTTTTGGCCTTTCACTGTTTCTTACCACCGATCGAGTCTGCATGCGCAGGGGTACACACAGCAAATTGCTATTTCGGTTGTACTGCCAAGCGGCTCGGCCTGGACAGCAACACAAAAGAAACGGAGATCTTGTTCTAACACTCCCCAGTGGAAAGCAAGTCAGGCCAAGAGCGTGCGCTGGGTACGCTCTGCCGCAGATAAGCTGGCAGGCACATGCCCAAGACCGTCGCCACTGTCAGGGAAGCCATACAGAGCAAAAGCAGTGCCTCTGAAACAACAGAGGCGTCTGACTTCAAACAAAAGTAAACACTCACCTTGCAGTTGTCACCACGGTTCTGTGCAGATGCAAAATCAGAACAAGTTACAGCCGTCAAGGCAAATATTTCAGTCACTTCCACAGGCACCGTTCTTGTACCCTAGTTACTATAAAGTGACAGGGTAAGATCCCAAGCTCTGAAGGATTACGCATCGTCAGACACTGGGTTTTGAAGGAATGCTCTCACACGCTCAAGAGTACAGATCTAGTCCCCCGCTACACACGCATACTTACAAACCATACAAAGCTACTTGTTACAGCTAGTTTAAATACGGACAGATTGAGAGGATACAGAGCAAAACCACACGTGGCAAATCTTCCCTTGTGTGGCATTAAAGACTTACTCCTGTGGCAGAGATTACGTACTGGTATCATTAAAGCTTATGAGCAAAATCAGACTGCCATCAGGTAGCACAAAAGGTGTCGTGAATAGAACAAGGATCACGTGTGACAATAAAGGTATCTTGCTGAAAAATCAGATTAACTTTCTACACAAGATGCAAAAGCTGAATCCCATATGTTGCACAGACAAAGATTCTATCATCACCTACCGCATTCCAAAAGTATTCCTCCTATACAAGCAAATCCAAAATAAGCCAAAACTTAATGCTTATTTTTCCATTCAAGACCTCTCTGAGAACAACAGGAATCACGTTAGATCAGCCTTTTGTTCTACAAGTCTTCTAAATAGCAGCTGGGCATGCAAGCTGCAAGGCACTAAGCATTTATGATGCTCAATATACGCATTTGTGTACCTGCAACTAGGCAAAGGTCATCCAAATACAAATTTACTTTCTTCTTTGATCATAGAAAAAAGTAACCCCAATCTCTGCCTGCCAGCTAAAAGACAGCTTGAGTCTTAGCTGGTACAAAGCAGCTACTCATTTTCATGGCATATGTTGTAAGGATTGACCTTAAGCATTTTTGTTTCCATTTCATATGTCTAAAAAAAAAAATCTACCTTCACTGTGGCTACTACCTGCCTACTATCTTAAAAAGGCCTGGTTTCTCCCCTATTCATAGTAAATCAAGTAGGTAGTACCACAGTGTACCTAAAATAAGTACTGCATCTTAGCAGGCTTCAGAGCTAGCAGAGCCAGCAGGGCAGAAAAGAATCTATCATTTGAAGTAAGGTGAAGTCATGATTCCTCGAGTCGGGGGGAACCACACCAAAACCAACCGACCCAACACCTATATATGTGTATGCCCTCATACATGTATAGACACAAACACCTACAAGAACCAAGACACCTTTACTAAAGGTAGGTTTCTGCAAGAAGTGGCCAAGTAAGGGAAGAAATTTGATCGTTCGTATTCCCTCACAAGCAGAGGCTGGTCTCGCAGTAAAGGGAAGCCACTCCTGGAAGAGATGGCCTCAGTCTCCTGCCTGCTTATTCCTGCCTCATCCTTTGCACCAAGATTTAGCTGTTCAGTTGCAATAAGGCCTGTCAACCCGATAAACTGGTCTGACAGAAAAGTAACCTGACAAAATAATAGTTTTGTTTTTTTTAATGTCGGCGCTCCACAACCAAGTCACCTTGTACTATCACTGTAACTCTAGCAAGGAGCACAATCCACAGTTACACTCTGAAGTAGTCCTTGAAGGGCTCATCACCCACAACCCCTGACCAAAGGTTAGTTTCCCCAGCACACCCGTGGACCATTTGCAGTCCACAAAGCATTTTTATCTGAGGGCTTTCTGAATGGGGGCTGTCGATTTTTGAAGGCTAACCAGCAACCGGCATTAGGTCAGGGATCACTGTGGGTACACAGAAGCCTGGAGCTGCCAGTGTGACCAGAGAGGCCGCAGCAGAGCTGTAACCCCAGCAGAGCATAGCCCCCGTCCCTCCCTCCCTCCCTCACGCTCGTCAGTGCAGCAAGAACTCAGCTTAGGGGAATCCCAAATCCATAATCTCTAAACACCAGACTTTAATGAAAACAAAAGAGGAGAACATAGCCTTTTAAAGTAATGAGGTCTGTCACCTGAGTCAACCAACAGTATCTGAAAACAAATTACCCTAATCGTTGTGGCCTTACAATAAAGGTTCTTCCCTCTGATCTTGCTCTCTAACTCAGCAGCTTTTCGGTGATTTCTTATGACAAATTCCACACATTTCTGCACAAAAACTTTTTTCCCTTCTACCCTCTCGAGGCCCGGCCACGTATCTTGAGCAAGTCCAGCAGAGAGCTACCAAGATGATCAGGGGGCTGGAGCATCTCCCTTGTGAGGAAAGGCTGAGAGACCTGGGTTTGTTCAGCCTGGAGAAGAGAAGACTGAGGGGGGATCTCATCAATACCTACAAATATCTGAAGGATGGGTGTCAAGAGGATGGGGCAGGCTGGGCTGCTTTCAGTGGTGCCCAGCAACAGGACAAAGGACAACAGGCACAAGCTGGAACACGGGAGGTTCCACCTGAACATGAGGACAAACCCCTTCCCTGTGCAGGTGCCCGAGCAGGGGCACAGGCTGCCCAGGGAGGCTGTGGGGTCCCTTCCCTGGAGACATTCACACCCCGCCTGGATGCGGCCCTGTGCCCCTGCTCTGGGTGTGCCTGCTCACGTAGGGGGTGGGACGGGACGATCTCCAGAGGGCCCTTCCAACCCCCACCATTCTGTGATTCGCTCCCTGCTGTCTGGGGCCCTCAGTCCCTGCCTGCCCGCCAAGGCCTCCTCCTTCCCTCCCCACTGCCACGGGAGCGCTGGTGGCTTTCCACAGCCGGCAGTCATTAGCACGGGCACTGCCACCCTCCTCCCTTTCATGAGGCAGGACCTATGTCAAGGAAAGCACACAGGCATCGTTACTAAACCACAAACAGAAAATAAAAGCCAGACATCACCCAGCCTGATGTCCAACTAACCAAACGACCATCTATGAATAAAATGTTGCGAACATCTAGCCATCTTATCAACTAGGAGAGTTACGTTCTTAATATGAAGAGTGTAATAGCGCGAGTACAAGGCCAAATTCAGCAGACAGTTTTCAGAAAGTTGCCTTCAGTGTAAGTTTGAGACATTTTGGTGCTTTGCCTGTATCAGAGGGTCATAAAACAAGCAAACAGAACAACTCAGCATGTTGGAGAAGACTCCTGCGGGACCCACACATCTTGCTCCTGGCTGACCACAACCCTTCTACACTGTCCAAATTCAGTTTTAAAGAGTTTCAAACTGTCAGCCATTCTGCTCCAGTTGCCAACAAGGTCCAATCAATGTGTTTCAACAGCTGGTTATCAGCAGCATGTTAATGCTGCAGAGAGACAACAATTGTCAGCCTAGGGTACATAAAACACCTGCTCTCAGCAGGGAGCCTCAAGATGGAAGGTAGCTCCTCAAGCAGTAACTCCTCTTTCACAACACTTATAGCAGTGGAAGATGTATAGAATATAACAATTCTGCTTCACTTTCCTCTTTTGCTACTTTAACCCTGAGCACAGAAGCAGGTGGGACCAATTTGATTTCCATTTGTATCTCTACAGACCTTTTCTTCTGGGGGGGTGAGGGTGGAATCTGGAAGAAACAGTGCTCACCTGCTTGTTCCCCTATGACAAAGAAAAAAGAAGCGTGCAGATTTTTCACGTATTTCACCTCACCTTATTCAGAGGGACGGAAGTAAAGCTGGATCTTTATATTCTCTGCACAGCTTTCCAGTTTAGCAATTCTACATATAAATATTAATGAAGATGTGACCTTTACCCTAAAAGAAAAAGGTTAATGGATACATTTGCAGAGTTTTTCCTTCTTTTTTTGAATACTGGGCATCTCAGAACCCAATATGCATATACACATCTTGCAGAGACTTATCTAAAATGTACCATGGAGTAAATCCAATCTCTCACATTTACAAGCCAGGTCAGAAGTCACTTGCATAGGTTTCTTTTCATTAATTAGATTTCACTGTTAAATTTAATGAGCTTGTTACCCTTTTGGGTTTTTAATCAAACATATTACAGCCCTGGTAGCCTTCCAACTGTTATTTGTCAACATACAGCCTTCTGTGTGCTCCTCACCAGTCTCAAAAGTTGTTCATGGTGTTACTGGGGGGAAGCATTCAACAATGCACTAGAGAGTCCCATGCCTGGTTCCCCTCCCCAGCCAAAACTGGCTTGCTAGGAATAAAAATGTTTCACTATGAGCCTAACCCATCAGAATCTCCCTGAATATTTATACCAATACAGCTTGCTGTTACATAGTGAAGGGCCAAATTCTCCATTCAATAAATCCATTTCACCGTAGGGTACAATTAGCTCACAAGTTTCCAAATATCTAGCATGGCAGAAATCTTCTGAAGTTCAGGTCATAGACATAGGTTCTAAGTATAAAAACAAGGACAAAAACCTCAGAACATTTATAAAAAAATAATGTTTTAGTGCTCCTTGTAAGAAAATCTTAGAAACATTAATCTTATGACTCGCTCTCTAGTTCTATCACGGTGGGATCTCCCATTTTGAAACACTCTTCAGAAAGAATGACAACACATTTCCAGAAAGTTAGTACTAATAAACATGAAGGAAACAGAGGAAAGCAACACAGGACACACGAAATAGTAGGGAGAAATAAGCAACTTGGCATTTTACACAACAGTTTTTCATTCTGCCTCTTTAGTAGCCACTGAGAGTAACAAAAGCAACAGCGACTTCTTTGGGAATGCAAGGGGAGCGGGGGGAAACAACACACAACTCAGGGACCTTGAAAAATGCACTTAATGAGACCTTGAGGAGAAGGTCAATAAGGGCATTATCCTATTTCCTATGGGTAATTCACAGGTAACGGCTCCTCTGCTTACTAGTTTTGTTTCCAATATTCTGCATTATAATGCCAAATTTCTCTGCTTTCCATAAAACAAACCAATGGTTAAGAAGAAAATCTTTCTGTGGAGGGCAGCTTGTTACAGAGCAAGTAAATACCCAACAGGTTACTTTCAAGGAGTCAAAGGGAGTTCTGCCTGACGAAAGATTAGAAAACCTGACCCACGGTTACTCCCTCCCTCGTCATGACGGCTCGGCAGCCAGCTGCCCGTTACGTGTAACATGGTAAAGACTGTATTTCCTCCTACTTCCTTTCAAGTCAGTACCAGAGTCCCAGCTGATGTGTACGTGTGCTGCTCGCCTGATTTAAGGAGGTTCAGGTTTGTACATGTCATGGTTTTAGCTGGGATAGAGTTAATTTTCTTCACCCTAGCTGGCACAGTGCTGGGCTTTGGACTTAATATGAAAACAATGTTGATAACACACTGATGGTTTAGTTGTGGCTGGGCAGTGCTTGTACTAGTGAAGGGCTTTTCCAGCTTCCCGTGCTCTGCCGGGGGCACAAGAAGCCGGGAGGGGAGGGGGCACAGCTAAGGGAGCGGATTCAAACTGGCCAAAGGGATATTCCATGTCATGTAACATCATGCCCAGTGTGTTACCTGGGAGGGGCTGGCCGGGGGAGGGAGGCAGCAATCGCGGCTCGGGGACGGGCAGTGTCGGTTGGCGGGTGGTGAGTGGTTGTATCGTTTGTGTTTGTTTTCTCCCCTTTTTCCCTTTTCCTTTTTATTGTATTATCATTATTGTTATTATCATAATCAATATTATCATTATTATTTTATTCTAATTATTAAACTGTTCTTATCTCACCCTACAAGTTGCCTTTTTTTTTTGCCTTTTGCTGTTCTGATTCTCTCCGCCATCCCACAGGGGTGGGGGGAGTGAGGGAGCGGCTGGGGTGGTGTTGAGTTGCTGACTGGGGCTGAACCACGACAGTACATTAGCAGAAGAATCATTCTGGGCTCAATACTTCTTGACACCTTAGGGCTACCATTCTTAGACACACGTAGTGGTTCAATGGTGGCTACCTCCAAAAAATTCGCCATTAAAAAAAATTTTTTTTTATTGTTATTAAAAAAATTAAAAGGTCATTAATGAAAGTTTGGGCAGGAACTGATTTGAAAGTGTTCTAAGCTAGTCAGCAGGGTGATTACTCACCAAAAGAATGCTCTCCACTCTTCTCCAGGTGCCTCACCTATTGTTTCCAGGCACCAAAACCCTTTGAACACATCTGAAGCACAGAAATGCTTTCCTTTGCCACTCCTGTAATTCACTGTTTTTACAAAGTGCAGGAAGAGTTTATGGCTAATTTCTTTTTTTTTTTTTTTTTGTTTGGGGGGGGGGGGGGGGGGGATGGATGACACGACCCAGAACTTCACACAATTTTCACATCAACAAGAAAGGAACATAATACAGCAGTCAGTTGCTGTTAAATTGTGCCCCAGAGTAGTCCGGAAATCATAGTCGGCTCCAGTATTTCAAAGAACGTTAGCCTGGGTACCTGAACTCTCTTGACAGATTTCGCCAGATACTGATCTCGGCCAGCGGCGGGAAGGAACCGTCAATACACCCCCAACCCAGCGAGTAAACAGCACAAAGGCCATGCTGACTCCATCTAATTTATGTTCTTGGGCTTTGGACCATGCAAGGCCAGAGCAGGTAAGGAGCAGACAGACAACTTCAGATGAAACTGTATTAAATCACTGTTGAAAAAGATTCATTATAGGTGGGATTTTAAATATCTCAATGGCCTTTTCCAAGTGTCTTGGTGGTCTGAAGAGTCAAAGAGAAAAATAGCACACAAAGGTCTTCTAGGAAGACCTGGCTAGCATAACTGTCCAATAAAGAAAATAGTTTCTGCCTTCCACATTCCCAAGTAACGTGTTTGTCCATCCCGGACTACATTTTGCTTTCTATAATTTAGAAAAATTATAATCTTCAGATTTACCACCGTATTCCAGGTAACTATGCACACAGTCTGTGCATACTATCAGACTGTTCAATTAGACTTAATCTGTGTTAATTAAGCTCTTCATTTTCCAAGCTGTATTTTAAGACATTTGGATCATGAAAACAAAGTCTTTATCATCATTAAGCTGATTCAACAAGATAAAATATTAACAAAGGTGCATTTATCATCACTGTAGTATAAATCCTGTCCATCAAATGATGATATAAATTAACAACAAATCTCTAACGCTGTTGTGAAATGTCTATTTAGTATAACAAACAGCGTATCTGAATTACTGACTTCAAGAAAAGTTGTATTCACCTTATTTTAATACCTTCGGTTTCGGAGTTCCATGCTATTAATGGAAAATAAAATCCTGCTAAAACTTACTAGAGAAATGAAATATAAACCAAGCATTCTACGTATTACTTACTACCTTATAGCAATCACCTCCACTACACATGTAATGAAAAACAGCCTTTTGAACTAGTTGCGCTGTTATGGTGGCATATATAACTTAGAATATATGTGTGTGTGTACCTATACGCACACCTTTTTGTTGCTTGGAATAAAACCTATTTGTCAAGTATTAAATCTGTGCGCAATAAAAATGACATCTCCTTTAAAGACATGAACTCTTGCACCAACAGCTAACACAGCTTCTTCTATTCAGGTGTTGTCGACCTCCTGCACGTTCTGAAGTCTCAAACTTTTAACTTTGCCACTTTTAGTATGCCGTTAAGTTAAAAAACACTATGTCCTTAACTACAATATCTCCTATTCTGTGCATAAGGGAAGAGTTCTTGGCTTTTCCACAGGCAAAAACCATACTGGTTAGGTAATAAACATACTCTCACACTTGTTCCCATAGGTCTTAATCATGCTGAAACATGATGATGTCTCCTACTATTCTCTTTGCACTGTCTGTTTTCATGGACACGTGGAACGTTGAAAAAAACTTGACAAAAACACTTGACGTCACCAGAACAGAGCCATGATAATTATCTAAAGCTTTGTAGGAGCAACAATTTAAAAAGGCTTCCCCAGTGTCAAGGGCCTGCACCCATTTCAGTTCACGTGCAAAACTAGAGTGGCCCGAGCAGTTAAAGCAACATTAAGAAGATATCAAGCTGAAAGTTCTGCTACGTTACAGTGATGACAATTTAAGCAGGGTCCTCTTCAGCAGCGCCCCAAACCTTTGCTCTCTACTCCTCATCAGAGTTAAAAAGTATTTTCTCCACTTTCATCCGCTTCATTAATTTCTGCCATCACAGACCTAAGGGTTTGAAACCACTATCCTTATCAAGGTCCCAGTAAGCAACTTAAGAAACTAGAGAAATAAGCAGTGACTGTTTTAAGTGCTACACAACGAGTCCAGAAAAGAAGGTGTGCCGGTTTTGGCTGCAATAGAGTTTATTTTCTTCATAGTAGCTAGCATGGGGCTGTGTTTTGGATTTGTGCTGGAAACTCTTGACAACACAGGGATGTTTTTGTTACTGCTGAGCAGGGCTTGCACACCGTCAAGGCCTTTTCTGCCCCTCACCCCACCCACCAGCGAGCAGGCTGGGGGGGCACAAGAAGCTGGGAGGGGACACGGCTGGGACAGCTGACCCCAACTGATCCCAGGGACGTCCCACACCATATGACACCATGCTCAGCACATAGAGCTGGGGAAAGAACAACAAAAGGGGGGAGACATTTGGAGCGATGGCATTTGTCTTCCCAAGTCACCATTAGGTGTGACGGAGCCCTGCTTTCCTGCAGATGGCTGAGCACCTGCCTGCCCATGGGAAGCAGTGAACGAATTCCTTGTTTTGCTTTGCTTGTGCAGGCAGCTTTTGCTTTACTGTCTTTATCTCAACCAAGGAGTTTTCTCATTTATACCCCTCCGATTCCCCCCCCCCATCCCACTGGCGGCAGAGTGAGCAAGCGGCTGTGCGGGGCCGAGTTGCTGGCTGGGGTTAAACCATGACAGAAGGACAATTGCAGTAATCCATCTGACATTCAGAACGCAACAGCAGTCATTAGCAACACTGGACTTGCCTGTTTTGAGTCTTACATAGAACTACACAAACTGAAAGTACCTCGGTTACTACACAGAACTACAAAGGTTTAAGCGAGACTAGCACCCAATCCTTCAACTATGCATGCTTTTAAACAGATGTCTATTAATTTTAAGTACTAGAGACAACCTCAGTGCCAAGAAGGACATCCGCAGCGCATTTTGTTCAATCAAGATTACTCCCGCATAGCACATCCCTCTACAAGCCTCTGCTCTGCCCGTCAGGACAGAGAAGGTAAGTAGCTAAATTCAGAAGAGGCCACATCTAAAATTCCACATGCCTTGTGTTGTATAATCATCACTGCCTGTCTAGTTTGACCTTGGGTTTTGCTAAGTGCATGCACGTGTCCCTACATGTGACAGTGTTCCTCTCTTGATGGCCCTCCTCAACATCCTCTTTCCCGAATTAAAAAAAATTTCAAGTTTACAAAATAAAATAAAAAAAATCCCTTAACATGGCAAACTGACCCTGTTAACCATGACTTCAAAAGGCTACAATGGCCTAGAAAAGCCTGGAGGAATTAAAAATAATGACAAAAGGAATGATAGAGCAAGAGAAGGAAAACAGGAAGAGTTGGAAGGCAGGATCCTTGCGTAATGTAGAACAATATTCTTATATATTTAGACAATGGCCTGGGAAATGAAAGAAGAAATAAAGTAAAAGACCAACAAGAAAGTAGAGGTGACAGAAGAGTATGACGATAGAATAAGGACGTAGCAGGGTCCCCCCCTTAGCTACCCTTGTCCAGACACCTCTGCTGTTGCACTGGCAAAAGCCCTCATTGACCACGTGGTCATAATGAAGCCACCGCCTTCTCCTTTATATACTTTCTCAACAAAAGGCAAGAAATGTGGCTAACAGTTGTGTATCATGTATATTACTAACAAAATGAAATACCAATAGGATTTCTCCCCCCTAAAAGAAATGCTGTGGAATGACCAGTATTAGATTTGAAACGGGAGCAACCAAAGAGCGTCCTATTATTTGTATTAAAACACAAAGTCAGACGAGATAAACAGGCCCTTCAAGCCAGAAGAAATTATGAAAAAAAGCATTCAAAGTTACAAGTAGGAGACTATTTGATGCAACGCACGCTTTGAAACATCAAAACATCATTGGAATTATATTATGGGCAGTAATAGAAGGTACACTTTTTTATTTAAAATAAACTCATGTCTACCACTATAACAGCTAATGAAAGAGACCTCTTTTTTACCTCTACATTGAGAACAAAAAAAAAAAGGGGGGGGGGGGGGCAGGGGAGACACACATGGAATAAGAACATACTGTATTTATGCCAGGAAGAAAACATACCCCTCACCATACAGAAACACAAGTAGCTTAATTGCTTAATAGCTTGATTGCTGAATTTCAAAGAAGAAAACACACTATTTTAAGATGTTATAAAACACAGTGAAGCAGGAAACATTTAAGTTTAACTTTTATGAAAAAGCAAACTCCAAAGAGAATGTAATAAGCTAGTAAGGGAAATTGCATTACAAGGTTTGTAACTTCCAAAGTGCGTTGCGTCGATACTACATTGGTTTTGATCTTCCCGTTTAAGTTAATTTATTTTACAGACCAGGATACATAAATGACGCGCTCCTCCCGTAACAAAAAAATGCTAGCAAAAAGTAGCAAATTGCAAACTATGAAGAAAGGCTTTAACTTATGTGACAGATCATACATATACCATTTCAACACACTGTCAAGATGGACCACTGCGCGCTCAGTATCTTTCATGTTGCTGCTGCCGTAAGAGCAAAACAATTTCCCCTTACCTGTGCTCTAACTCTCGGATGGACAGTATAACTCCAGAAGTCGACGCCTTCTGTTGCAGGGTGGCCAGAAACGTGAACTCGCTTTTATTCCGGAAGAGCTGAATTAACTTCTCGATCACGTGGGGCGCTGCATGGATTTCTCTTTCTATATCTAAGAATTTTATTAAAAAAAAAAAAAAAAGAAAAAGAAAAAAAAAAGGGGGGGGAAACAACAGGCCAGTAAAAATGCTAAGTCAGAAAGATTCAGATTACATTTTTCATTTTCCCCATCAATATTTCTCATTTTTGAGAGTCACCTACCATGCTCCACCGCTGCATTTGTTCCATTAAAAAAACCCAAATGCCATCTCTGTCAGCAAGCCCACTTGTCACTTTGACAAGTTCACAACTGGTCAGCTACTGATTTTCTGACAGAATTTTTAACAAGATGCTGAGCCATTCGTGTCTGCTGCGAGCAGATTAAGTTGCTGTAAATAAGGTATGCTGCAGTCAGATAAATGGGCTCCTAAATTCTGAGAAATCTCAGGCACTGCCTCTCCCAACACATTTCACCAAGCTCCAATTTCAGTTTTTACCACTGGCTCCGTTACCACCTCTCCACCGCGCATCAGAGGAAACCTGTCCTTGCACTGTGTAAGGCAAAGATGTATTATTGCTAATAATGCTATTCGGCTGCGCTTCTGCCCGAGAAATAAATACAAGACACGCTTGCAATCCACTATCATTTCAGGGATTTCTCAGTTTAAACAAGCAAAGCGTGACAGCTCATACAATATTTATTAAACTACAGTCTGACCAGGCAGATCCAGAAATATTTCAGTCTCGTTAATCCTGCTGATGTCCAAGCAGCAGCGTGCCTTCTTATATTTGATCTTCTAAGATTCAAATGCGCTGTCTCCCACCACATTCATTTTTATCTCATCCTTTTGTTCGCAATATATCATCACTGCGAAAGATGATTAACGACAAAAGGGAGAAATCACAGCATTTCACCTTCCCACCCCTTGCCACGTCTCTCATGCTGGGCCTTTGTCACACATTTGCAAGACCTGTGCCACTTGCGGCTCCTGGATGTCATAACCAATTAGAAACCCGGTGCGCTTCCTTTCGAAAGGTTTACTTTGAAGCCAGAAATGCTGGCACAAATTCTCAGCTGGTAGGAAACCATATACCTCTACTGAATCCTGAGAATCCAGCCCAGCATGAATGCTGCAACACACAAAGGAGTGATGAGATTTACAATTCAGAATTTCACTGCAGGGGAAAAAAAAAAAAAAAAACAAGCACCAAAAAACCCCCACAACATTGTGTCATTAAATGAGGCTTTGCAGACAGAAAGAGGAGAGACTGGCTTGAAAAACAACCTGAAACTCAGAAACGCAACAACTGAGGGAATGCCATGGACTGAAACCAAACTCCAAGGAAAAAGTATTCAAGCATGTTTTGTAATTGGGTGCCTCAATTTTTCCTGTGCAGCTTAAAGCCCTTCAAATGAGCCTACACACTCAGAATCCATAACACGCTTGAACTCGGAAAAGCCCACCTCTGAGAAGTACTGCAAATTAGACATCAGAAATCTCTAGTCTTCATTTAAAAAGAAAATCTTTGCCAGAGGCTCAAATTCACGTGATAAATATAATGCCCACTTTATAGCAACAAACTATTTGTCTGTCCAATGCCACTTTTATCATAGCAGAGGATAAAGCTTCAAGGCCACAAATCATTTCCACTGCCATCAGAAAGGGGAATGGAGGAAGAGACAATCCAGCACAGAAGACCAGATTTTGTCTTTATCTACAAGATTCCATTATCTGCATCACTATCTTCACCTAGCAGGTGTTATTACTGGTCATAAATACCATATAGTTTCTTTAAAAAAAGCTGATGCAGGAGACACGAGACTATGTGTCCCATGCACCAGAAGTACTCCGATATCTACACAGACAGACAATCCACTGGTACTAAGCTCCAAGGCACAAGGAAGACTCAGAGAATAAATGTCCAGGAGCTGACAGGTGAGGATAATTACCCTCGTTTTGAAGGTTAAGAACCTTAGAATCTTACAAAACATTTCGGGTTTTGTTGGTTTTTGCTGATTTTAGTTTGTGGGGTTTTTTTTCTCTTAAGGGTGTCACAATCACTGGAAATAAAATATGACTTATCAAAGCTTTCAAAAATTCCTTCACATGAAAGCTTAGGCAGTGCTGTCAGTGGAACATATATGGTAAAATTTCAGTCAAGCCTTGTAAAGTCCAACGTTTTCTCTTTACAGGGGGACCCAGATTAAAGCCACATCCTGCCATCTATCCACCAAATTTTGTACAAAAATATAGGTCTCCTTGCTCAGAATCATGAATGAATAATCAATGCACTGACTACTTCAGATGGAAACATACTTTGAAATATTGTGCTATGCTCTACCGCCTCTTCACAGTCATGAATACCCCAAAACCGCACGCAATGCCTTACATTCAGACTCTGTTGATTAAAATCAATAAGATACAAAGTTCTGAAATTCCAGAATCTTGGGTTCAAGCTATACTGCTTTGTAATGCCATTCTAGTATAATTTGTACTAAGGAAGGTATATGACTAGGCTTCTGAAAATTAACACACTTCTAAGTATGGTGCTATTGATATGGAGTAGATCTACCCATTACCAGTGCCTAGGAACACCCCACCACCACCAGACAACAGAAAAACATCCTTGCAGATGCAAAAATGGCTACAGAAATGCTGTTCTTCATAGCTCAACCTCAGCAACTACGAGAGGAGTCTCCCAGCAATTCCACGGCGAGCGGGCAAACGCGACCCGTCAGCCCACGACTGGGCTTGCAAGCTGCGGAGCCCACCGAGTCTGGCGAGGGTCTAGAGGGCACGCGATCTGGCATTACGGAGATGACAAACCTGCCGGGGTGCTGAGCACAGCGCTGGGCTCGCCACCTGGGGCCCGACTGCTGGGAAGGAGCTGCGTGAGGCCTTGCTGAGGGCATGGCCCAGCCGCACTGCACCACCCCAGCTCCCCGGCCCCCCGGGGCAGCCCCCCGAACCCTTCCGGCAGCGTCCCTCCCACTGCGGCGCGATCGCCGGCTATGTCCTCGGTTTGCGTTTTGCTCGATTACTGCAGAAAGTACCACACAAATGAACGGGGAGTACAACCCATTTCGAATAAGAGCTTTCTATTTTCAGGTTGATTTTCACACTTCAAAATAAGAAGAATTGAGAATATATACATCCCCTCACCACAGGTGCCTGAAAGGGAGAATACTTTTTATGCTCTCCATAAAAATAACTGTCTGCTCGTAATGAAATGTCGTATTTCCTACACCATATAGAACAAACAATATAGGTTTGTACAGTAATCTTCAGTGAAACATCGCTTCATGCTTGAATGATAATGCAATCTCAGCAAAGTAAATAAATAAATAAATAAACACAGATATGACTTTCACATGCCCTTCTATGTGATTATATTTGCTTAATTTGAAACACTGACTGTCTGGAAGGGGGTTTTAAAACATACCAGACTGTTTCTAAAATAAAACAAGCAAAAAAAGTAAGCATGCACAGTTATTTGAAAGTGCAACAGATACAAATCATCTCAGAGCATCAAGTAAAGGCAACTTTCTACCTTCAGCAAAACAGAGAAGCGGAAGACACATCTATGTCAGAGAGTGCATATTTGTTGTTTGATTTTAATTCCTTTTCTTTTGTTTTTTTTTTTTAAAGCCACAGGTCCCGGGAAGAAGCACCAAACACAAAGCAACGGTGCGGTTTGCCAGGACAGCCAAACCCATTTAATCCCTGCCACCTCACACTTCCCTGCCCGGCGCCATCTCCCCCGTTCCTAGGGGCACCACCTTGCCTCCTCCTGGCTGCTTTGTTCCGTGTGAGCCTATTCAGCCCCCAGCCATCACAGCCCTACCGAGCCAAAGGGAGCTATGAGAAGAACCGGCACCCAGGGCTGCGGCACCTAGGCAGGGGCTCAGCAGCTGCGGCACGACTCCGGCCGGGCCCGGCAGAGGAAGACCACAGCACCCCCGCTTAGCTGCGGCAAGCTCCTACACGCTCGGCCACCTTGATGAATCTTACCTGCAACTGCAATTACTCACAGTACTCATTTCCAGCACCTTCAAAATAAGCCTCACATTTTTATTTTAGCATGCATTTGTTTTCATTCCATTAAGACCAGTCCAGATGAAGGGTAATGCTGCACTGGGGCCAGCGCTGTCAGGGCAAGCTTTACCCTCTACGTATGAATTGTACAGGTATTTCGGTACACAGTAATCCTGCGCGACAAATGGAATTAAGAAGGTACAAAAGCTCAGGATTAAGATCGGTCCTTACAAACCTGATTTAGGCCCTAAGTCACGCCTTCCCGCATGAATCCTCTGCTCTATGCATCACCAGCTCTGGCAACTAAAAATTAAAGCCTCAGGCTTTTGCCACTTGTAGCCCAGGACATATGAGAGGCCCCAATTAAGAGGAAGGGAGAAGTTGGCTTCAGCTCCATTAGAAACAGGGTAAGAAAATGATCACCACACAGAAGCAGACAAAATGAGTGACAGAAATTATAGCGCTAGGAAAGTTCTTGCCAAACTTACTTTGATGACAGTGTCAACAATGCACTGTAGAAAGGGAAGCATGTGACCATCTGCACTAGAATTTTAAGCAAAGTGTGCACCAGTTCTTACAAGCTGAATCCCAGTCCATCCAGGATATCATTTTTCTTGAATAGATGCTTCCATCAGAGAAAAATACTAAAATTCAGTTCTAAATCAGCTCATGTTTTCTGAAGCAACAGATATGTTTCATCATTCACAAGCCTGCTTGAATACCTTTCCCTCTTACTTCCTTACTTTGGCAAGGAACATCCTGCAAAACACATTGCTTTATTGGTACCTTCAATAATTTTAAAGCTCTCTGTTTCAACGTGCTTTCAGGAGAACCTTTGCGCAGTCACTCTGGACAAGCAAGTAGAAATCAACCCTGCAACAGCAGAGGACCTGGACTTTAACTACAGCAATTATAGAATCGAATATCGCAGCATATTGGGTTTTACCTTGCTACAGGCAAAATCCAATAAAACCAAAATCTCTATTAAAAAAAACGCAGTGCCCCATTTTTTTTAATTCATCAGCTTTCCAAAAATGGAACCAAGAGTAGAAGGAGGATCCAAAACCAGCAACTCTCAGTGTAGACGTTTCTAAAACTTGCTCAGGATGAAAACACATGATAACAATGCAAAACCCCTCTTGCTCGATGAAGGCAGGTGCTTCATCAAAGTGGGATCCAGTGCACAGACTCCTTTCTCCACACTGGTCCCACAAATCGTCTTCTGAAGAACTGGTCAAAAAACCCAAACCAAGAACAAAACAAAAAACCCAACCAAACAACCCAAAACACTACTGGTGATAGACACCCACTCCTTCCTGCTCCTCTGAAACCACTTCTCAGCCCACACAAGTCACAAACAGATCCAAAAGTTCACAGAAGTATGCAAACACCAACCATGGGGATCTTCTCCAGAAAGAAGCTGTTTCACTGCCAAGCAGGGAAACACTTCAGGTAGCTGGCCCTCCCCGCCGCGCAAGGGCCAAATGGATTTCTCTGCAGACAGCTCCGATGTTCTATTTTAAGCAGTGGGGAGAAAAGTCACACAAATTTCTCCTTACAAGCAAACGAAAGAAATAAAAGACTTTGCAATATGTTCCTCTCACAGGAATAGGCACAGAGCCACGTATATCCCCCAGAGCACCTTGGGCGCTCAGTATCAACACTGAGGCTCAAGACAGCCCACACCCCGCTGCAGAGACCCATCACCCCAGGAGCAGCACACCTAGATATCACCCAAGCACAGACCCAAATTCATCCACCGTGCCTGCCGCTCGCCTACACTGCTTGCCAGCCAGGCTAAAGCATGGGTTTTAGCAAGCTCTCACGTACCGCCAAGGGAAAAAATAAATACAAGCTTACATTAAGGTCCTGAGCAGGCACCGTGCTGCTCTCGGGGGCCCCTGCACTGGCACAGTGGGGACAAGCACCACCTGCCCTACCTGCCAGCAACCCAGGGAAAGGGATGAAAACGCCTCACCCTTCTCCTTAAAACTATGCTACCAAGGAAGACTAAAGAAGGTGCAATGTTTTCTCATGAGTACATCTCTGCTTCTAGGTATTCTCACCGGTACGAAAAGAGATTGTAAATGCTTCTGCCTTGCTAGCGCCGCTCAGAGTCAGTAATAAACAGTAGGAAATCACGTTCAACGGCACGGCTTTCTAAATTATGATTATTCATTATAAAACACTTTTTACATGTTGCTTCAAACACTGTTTCTCACGAATAAGATCCGTCTGCAGTGAAATGCCTGGTGATTTTAATATGCAAACCTCCTACAGAGATGATGTCTCATTTTAATTATTGTTTCGGTTTAATGGGTTTTCATTAAATTAGAGGATGGAGCAATTACCAGGGTGAATAGCTAATGTTACAAAGGTAAGTTCCCATGACTATACAGCAAAAGCAGTTCTGCTAGAGAAGGTGGAAAAATAGTATAATTCAATGAAAACTCTCCTTTTGCATGATGCAAAACTACCCTGGCAATAAGGGTTCATATATTGCTGTCATTTTGATGTACATGTTTGTAAGCTAGTTTACAACTAGGTCTCTCCTAACAAAATTAATCTAGCATTTAAAATTATATATATATTTCATTCCTTTCAGGAAGCTATTGCAAACCCAATGCTAAACCTCCAGATGCCAGGGACAGCAGAATTTTGAGTCACTAAAGAAATCAAACGGAGACTACTTATCAAATCACAGTTTCTCCCCAGCCAACAATTTAGTTGATTTACTGGCTTAATGTCGGACGCTGCACTTCTTGAAAATTGGCCCGACTTGAGCACTAGCTGGAATGACCACACTCACGGTAATTAAGTAGTTGTCAGAGAGTCTAAGTCCTTCGTTTGCTTTATCAGCATTTCAAGCTGAACACTGGAAACTGAGTACTCTGGAACAAACGGAGCAGCAGATATTGCCCAAGACTTGGAAATGAATACATGGCAAGAGAGGAGGCGGCCACCCACGTTTCTGTAGCCCCAGTCAGCGAAAGGTCCTGAAGGGGACAGAGAAACCACAGCAGCAGAAAGCTGTAGCAAAGCCCACTTGAGAGACTGCCCCTCTTCTGCTGCATGTGGGTTTCATGTCTCCAGGGCCCGCCCTTCCTTGTGTTTTCCACCCAAACGGACAGAACGACCAAGGAAAGCGCTGGAGTCATTGCTCCAGCAGCAAGAGGATGAGCGGCAGGCCCGGGCACACGCATAGCGCAGCAACCGATGCCGTCTTCAAAGCATTTGGCCATTATGGAGCAAAATCAGAAAACTGGAGTGAGCCAAATGGCTTTGTAAAAAGCTTCCAGCCAAGAGCAACACTGCTCGCCTTGCTGAGTGCTACTTACCACCTGTTGTTACTCAGGCAGCCACTTTTCCTCGTTTAAAATATTTTAAGCAACTATCGAGCTCAGACTCGCCTCCTCAAGTAGGCTCTGTTGTTTCCTCAAGAGACTCATGCTGAAATCAAGACTATTTACAAATGGATGATCCCTTAAATTAAATGCTTGGTAAAAATGCTCCAGAAGTTACACCACCACTAAAAGCACATAATTTGCTCTTAAATCATGTGACTTAATCAAATTACATGCGTTGTTAGTTAATTAGTTCAGGAGTCGCCGATTCTAACATCTTCCCCACTATTTATCTAAGTTAGTTAAGGTATCACTCACTGCGACTAAAATGTTAAAGATTGCTCTTTGCAAATTTGGAAAACAATAACATTTTAACAGAAAGAGCGTGGACTGCACTAGCAACACCGTCACGTTTGAACAGAGCCGGCGTACGCAGCATTGGGAAAAAGCAGTAATTGCTAAGAATCACTACCAATATGCTGTCTGTTTTGCAGGACACGTCAGGGATCTATTTTAGAGTATGTCAAATGCTCATGCCACAAAATAACGAGCCATCCAAAAATACTGTTTCTGGCCTGGCTTCGTGCAAAAGCCAGCTAAGCAATTTTTTCCTCCGCTTCTACAAAAGGTTTTCAGGTATGCTCGACGTCGCAGACACAAAAAAATTAGAAATTAAAAAAATGATAACACATACCGAACCTGACAAAACACGTTCTTCAGCCATGTTTGTTTAAAAGAAGCTTAAGATGGTACCAGAAGGTGAGGACCAAAAATCAGATCGAGAAGCCACGTTTTACAAACAACTGCTAATTGTAGTTCGGTCTGATTTCCTCCCGCTGTAACCTTTGCTGTGTTTGTAATCTAGAAACAAAATACAAACTTTTTCAACAGAGCATGCAGAGAGATTGATCCATTTGTACTTTTAAGCTATCATGTAATAATTCTCATTTCCCATTGAGCACTCTTCCTTCTTACAGGCAGTAGTAAATGCTGCTCATCCTTTATGGCAACTGTGTTAAAAATAGATAGTACTAACAAATATTTCTGAAGTGCTTTAGGATTCCTAAGTTTAACATGAATATGACAGATACAGTCAACAAGTAACCCATAACCTGAATTTTCAAAGAAATTTTAAGTCCCAGATAGTGCTGAAGCAGGAGAGAGGCTGAATGCCTGAGCTCTGTTGAAAAACCCCAGTCTAACATCAGCAGAGCCACACAGAAATGAGGGTTTGCCTCCCTGGTGAAAACCTGCATTCTTAAACGTGTAAATCAAAATAACGGTTTTAAGTAGTTTAACAACAGGGAAGTTTCAGCAAAACAGAAACCTCCGACCCAGTTTCTTCACTCACAGAGAGAGGTTACAGTGCCTAGTGCTGCTTAGGGCAGCTAACGCAGACCTGGCTACACCTACACGAAGGTTTTACTTTCCAGCCCAGTAAAGCCTTTTATCACATGAATAAGCCAACTAAAGGCAACAAAATTATCCGTAAAGTTCAAAGCAAGCATATGCTGAAGGGCTCTCTTGGTTCAAAAACTTCCAATGATTTGAGACTCTAAATAGTTTCTTAATTACTTTTAAAGCATTTAGCTCACTTATCACTAAAATCTTATGTTTTTTTCTTTATTCTCTATATACGATTTGTACAAGCATTAAACAAATGTGTTTCATGAACTAATTCTCCCCTCTGTTTTCTTTCCCTCAGAAAAATCACTTCCATGTTATTGCTAAAGCAAATTAAAGCCTGGGTGTCTGTTTTATTTATTAACTGCATGATAATAACATGAGGCATAATACATTTGTCAAAGCCCTTCTCTACTGAAGTATAATTTCTGCTGTCAGCCGCTTTACATTTATATTCAATATTTTAGTTGTCTTTGTTTCTTGGAACGCATATATGCACACATTCATATATTCTCCCAAAATATGTATAAATTCTATTTGCGAAGTGTTCCACACCCCACCCCAACAAAGAACTATAAATACAGCTAACATACTTAGTCATTCTCCACAAGTTTTATATGAATTATTTGAGAGATTTAAGAATTTTCCAAAGTGTCACAATAATAACTGTTTTATCTTTTTACACCATAATTATGATTTGGAGCATTGCTTTTCTTATTTCACCCAAGCATACCACAACTCATGAATAAAATATGACAACTTTGATAGCATCCATTGCTGTGGGTTCATCCGTAACAGCAAACGTGCTTGGGGTACTAAGCACTCCCTTTTGCTCCATAAGCCTTTGTTTCTGAAAATAAGCTTTTATTTAAATAGGACTGCCACATGTGTGCCCCATTTTTGCATTTCCTGCCGTTAGCAATAACACCAGCAATAATGTTTACTTTTTTTTAATGACTACATTTTGAAACAATTAGGATGGCATGAAGCTAGAAAGGCAGAATATCCCATATGAAAGCTGGTACTCGCAAGACATCAAAAAACACCAAAAGCACTGCCAGAATCAGAGGACAAAAAGCTAACACGGAGGACCATGACTTCTAAATGTGCGGGCAATACTATTGTAAAAAAGAAACTTAATTTTGTTCTGGCTTCATAATTAATTAGAATGAAGTAAACCTAAACCACTTCTACCATTTCCCTAATATGCTTCCTAACACTGCACAGAGTCCTCCCACCACAACTTGGCAGTAGATTCCCTTAAAAGGAAGGCTGGAGATAAAGTGCAGTACGCGAGGTTTCAAAATCATCAGCATTTACCAAATTATTCTACAAATTCATGTTTTAAGGCTGTGCTGCTTCGTTTTCCAAACAGCATGATGAACATCCATAGAGACCTCTACAGACCAAGAAAAATCATGACACACACAATCCCCACTCTCCTCCCACACATCTTGGCTTTGTTATTTTCACCAGCCCCCAAGAACAGGCTTTAAAATTTCAATATTGTAATTCACAATGAGCCAAAGTGGAGAGAGAGAGGGAGGCAGAAGCAGGTCTGTGTGCCATCTGTAGATAGGCTTTCATCAAAGCAGCTACGGGCGTTTAACTTCCAAGATCCAGTTCTATACGTGTTGTGCTCTCAGAGCATCTTTGCTGCCTTCCAGTTTAAAAAAGATTTTTAAAAAAAAAAAGGGAGGACACCACGCAGAACTAAGTTTTACAACACAGACTTGTCTGCTGCAGGAGGTGTCTGCTCCCGCTGATGCCAAATCTCACAGCTTCAGAGGGAGGAGTCACCGTATGTGCAAGGGGAGGACAGGCTCAGTAAAATAATCCGTGCAGCTGAAGAGATCCTATACTATCTTTTCCTATTTATAGCACGGAGGACCAATGGCAAGCTCAGCTGTAACTACGTAAGAAACGTTATCCTACAAGGACGGAGGATGGGGGACAGACTGAAATGAAAGGGTTTTTTAGGAAGTCAAAACACAGGTGCTCAGCTATAGTATTTATTGCTCAAAAATAGTGATTCACAGATCCCCATTGTCAGAATTACAGAACCAACTTTGCTCTTCTAGCAAGTACGCAACCCGCATGACTGCTGATTTAGATTAATGTTTTAGTGGACATCCGGTGCCAAAACGAATTTTTTTTGTCCATTCTATAAAAAAAAAAAGCTAATGTTCTGCATTTTCTATCATTGAATAGGCCACAAAAGGCAAGGCAATCACATGATATAATGCCATAAACCAGCACAGTATGACATGATTACTTCACACCATTTATGTGGCAAAAATGAAAAATAAGAGAAAAAAACGTTCCCCTCGTGTCATTTATACACCCACACTGCAGGTGGCAAGATTAATCTAGAATTTGGCATAGAAGAAGTAGGTTGAGGCCTCAAGTAGTATCTAATTTTTATTCTTGATAGGTAGTTCAAGACAGCAGGGTTTTTCACCACAGGAAATGGTCCATGCCTGGCTCCTGCATTAGGTCTGATTATATCTGCCTTTGTGTACTTTTTAAAGGTACAAAATCTTAAAAAGAGAGAGAAATATCACTGTATGTGTTTAAATGCGTGTGATAGTAATTTCAAATAACACCACTTCTTTTTAGGCAAAAGATGCATCTCTGTTTAGAGGTAATTTAATCAAGTTGGATGAGCATAAATATCCCGATCAAATGGATATTAACACATTTCTTCTAAAATTGTTTAGAAAATTAAGAGATCCCTCTTGGGGTCAAAACCAACCATAATGGGCCATTTTGTTTCATCACCTACAGTGAGAACCCAGTCCTTCAGTGTTGCTTTTTCCCTCCCCCTCTGCATTTCAAGCAGTTTTAACCCAGCAGTGCCAAGTCACGCTCCGGTTCTGCTCTCTTTACCCCAGCATCTGTCCAGGAACCCGGGCTTACCCTGACCTTGGGCAGGATTCTCCACCCAGGGATACTCAGTGCTGTGCAGGGACTCGCCTCAAGGCAGCACAGCTCAAGGACCGACTCTGCTTCACCTCAACTTCCCAGGGCTCTGACTAGCACATGGGCCTCTTTGACAAGATATTATAGAACAATATTCTTACTCCAGTTTGATATTAGTTTACTAAACAAGTAGTTAATAAAACGTGATTACGTGCAGTATGATATGACTTAAGAGTATCAGTTTGCCAAAATACTTTGCAGGAAAAAGGTCTTTTTTGTTCTACTTCTGTTCTGATGAAGACACAAGAAACTCCAACTGTTATTCTTACTTATACCTAAACTGATGTACTTTCATTGTAAGGACATACACAGCCCACGTCGCGTGGAAGCATGCAACGCTTACCAGCAGTATCAGAAACTAATTTCTGCATCCCCCTCTCTGCCCACTGAAGAGCAGAGACCTTTTGTTTCTTTTCTGCTTACGTTCGTTACAGAACTTTGTCAACAGAAGCATTCGAGGCTTCTAGCATACTACAGAAATACTTCCTGAAGTGCTTATCCCACTTCCCTTCTGTACTTACCACCATGGCAATGAATTTAGACAAGTAGCACAATTATTGTCTCGCAGGAAAGCAAAAATAACTGCCAAGGACAGAGGCAACGCGTGCTCAGAATTCCTTCCTAATCATTACAGACATGATGGGAAACCCAAAAAATGTCAAGTAACAGAAGGCAGCATGACAATATTCAGGATTAAAAAAAAAAGTTGACATTGGTCACTTTCATTTAATGTGACTAAGCTTCTATTTTAGTCTACACTTACCTCAGTGGGGGTAGGGATGTTTGAAACAAGAGGATATGGAAGAAGAAACTCTATGAGGATTTACAAATTATACCTTCATATCAGCGTTGGATAAATTTTACTCCTAGCCAGGGTTCTAACACAACTCAAATACTAAACAAGAGTCAAAACAGCCAACACTGCGTGGGTATATGAGTATTTTTAAAACTACTTCTGGGAACTGACAAAGTTAACAGCAGTTTATGTATCTTCAAAGCCTCGAAGCATTGTGCAATAATTATGTCTCGATTGATCTTTAATTTCTTCCATTGAAGATGATTCATCTCGTTCATCCCCTCCTAGCTTATTGTATTCCAACTCCAGATCGTTTCTGTTCTGAAAATGGTCGGGTTTGCAAAGAAAAAAAAAGGCAAAAACCAAACACCAAACAGACAAAAAAACCCGCCACCAAGCAAAAAAAAAAAGCCACACTTTGCCTAATGATTTAATTGCCAAAAGAATTTACATTGTGTATACAAAGCACATTAAAACATCAGATATATTTAAAAAAAAAAACCAAACATAAATGAGAAGTTAGACAGATGTTAAGGTTAAAGTCTCACAAGGCAAACCTTGCTCAACCCTCCAGGGAAGCGCATTCCAACACGGTTCTTAATTACAGGATCACACAGGGACTTTCCAGAGGGCCCCTTGTCTCAGGCAGTGCACAATGTAAAGAAGGAGGAGGAAAAAAACCCATATTTATTTTACAAACAGGATCGGAAAAGTTTTGCTTTATTTTTACTGTTCAAGGCTCACCTTGCACAGTAGATCTACCATATTCATATCGTTCTCTGAAGACAGAGCAGACCATGACCAAGTTAATTATTCCAGCACAGTATCTGAGACCTCTACAAATATTAATGAATTCTTTTCACACCACTGTTGTTAGAGGAAAGGGCATTAGTACCTCAACTTTACAGGTGAACAACCAAAACACAGCAAAATTAAGGTTCTAAATCATCAATAAAAAAACACATTAGCCAAGGCGTATCCTCCAAAAACATTTGTTAAAAATTAGCACACATCTTGGACACTTTACAATACTACCAAATCTGAACTTTCAGTGTTTTTCCCTTCTATGCTGCCTCTGCCATAAGCAAACCTTTACCCAGCCCTACCCACCTAGTCTAAGACCGCGGTCCCCGGGTCTCCCATCCAGGCCCTAGCCCCTAGCCCCTCTCTCCAGGCTGCTTCTCCCAGACGCTGCCCAGGGCTCCCCTTACCGTGCTCTTCACCCCTGCACCTCGCTCTCCCCCTCAGGTCAGAGTCCTTGTAGCATCCTTGTCACAGCTTCTCCGCCTGGCCATCACCCGCTCCCTTCTTGGCCTCCAGCTCCTCACCACAGCTGCTCCTCTTCTCTCCCCTCCACCTCCCCATCTGAGGCCCAGTTTCCTTGCCCTGCCTGTCACAGCTCATCTCATCTGACCGCCTCTCACCACCCACTGCCCAGCACCAGCCTGCATCAGTCCTTGGCTCTCAGGGGAGCCCAGTCATCCCAACTATATTATTGTCACTTTACACACCCAGTCCTTGTGCCTAAAGTTCCAGCTTTACTTCCCTCTCCTTCCCAGCTTCCACAGAGGTCTGGGAAGGAAGGGGGGCAAGGAGGAGGAGCACTTGAGATCACAAGAAGAGATCAAGACCTTGCTCTCCATCCTACTGATGGACACAAGCCCAGAAACCACCCCCTCCAGAGAAGTCACACTTTCCTCCATCCTCTTGAGCACAGCCAGCCCAGCTGCTCTACAGGACCACAAGTGTTCAGAGCCGTGAAGGTACAACACGTGCCCAACCGCTCAGGCACACAAACGTCCATGGTTTTAAGCTGCAACAGACTCTATCCACTAAAACTCTCTGGTATCTTAACTCTTGTTTTAGCAGTGCTTTATAGACCAGCTTTGACAAAGGGCTGAAAGCACTGAGGGAGCTCTCTGGCAGCTCTCTAGGATGGTGGGCAGCTGCCACAGCCCCTAAGGGCCAGGCTGGAGCTCATGAAAGCAGGTGGACATCCCAAGAGGTGAGCGTGGAGGGCAGGTGAGGATCCCGCTCTCCTGAGGGATGGGATGGGCCCTATTTCTCACCACCCCACAAACCTCCATCATGGGGGAAGACAGACATCGGCCGGGTCCCCATCATCTCCACGCAGCCGCAGGTTGAGAGCCACCACCACGGGTGAGCAGAGGTCCCCGTAGCTGCCCTCGGAGGCAGCGAGACCTTGACGTGGATCGGCTTTGAGTGAACCGTCAATTCTGCTGTTCCCCCTGTGAAAGGAGGATCTCAGAAGGGAGATCTTAGTGAAAAGAGAGGGAAATAGTAAAAATTTACCACCAAGGAAGCAACAACACCAAAGTGTTACCACACAACCAGGACGAGAGGCTGACCCACACCTCGGACGTAGATAATATTTTTGCTTACATGTACAAAGGCTTTTTATTTGGCGGCCTTGCCCTCCTGAGGTCCCAGGAACCCGGGGCAGGCACCCCAAGGGCAACACAGGGTAAAACCCCAAATTCACCCCACCCCTGTGGAAACCAGCGCAGACCTGCACGGAACGGGGAAATAAACATCACTCTTCCCTTTTTAAAATAAATCCATAAATAAAAAGGTCACAAGTTTGAGGAGCTTGCAGAGTTTCCATGAATATCTACCTGTACCAGGTGGCGACGAGCAGGGCACCTCTGCGAGGGGAGGTGGGGGCTGCCAGACACGGCCAGTTCCAGCTGCCCCACTGCAGGGCACAGCGCGGCCCCTCATCCTGGCTGGTGGCACCACAAGCAAAGCATATTTTGAAAGGGAAGAAAACTTATCTGGCTGGAGGAAAGCAGTGAGCGAGCAGCCGCACAGGCACTCGGCTGTGAGCCCAGGCAGCTGGTGGGCAATACCTGGTAAAATTTTTTTAAAAAGTAAAAAAAAAAAAGTTCCTTTCTTTTCCAACAGCACAAGGGTCATCATCTGCTTTGCCAGCCAGGCCTAAGCGTGCAGAGGAGCAGGACACCGGCAGCCCAGGGGTTTGTGCCCGGAGGCTCTGCACCACTGCTGCCCCAAAACCTCCCAGCCAGACGCAATGTTCAGATACCACCAGGCACGGAGAAGGTACTAGAGCTACTCACTTTTACAACAGTTGAAGGAAGCACAAAGATTTCAAGCCACCCATGTTGTGCCTTCCTAATTTTTCTACGACCGTGAGATTTCTGCTCGGCAAAAACGATACTGCTTATACTTAATATTTTCTATAAGCATGCCAGGAGAGATCACACAGCAAGCAATGACTCTCGTTTCGTTATCTCATGTGAAGAGGGACCAATGACCTGAACTCCAAAATTAAAGTTTATCTCTCCTACTCGCTGCAGACCTCCCTGCCGCCCATCCCAGGAAAAGTAATTGCAAGTTTCCTCCTCCAGCCGTTATCTGCTTCCTCTCATTCAGTCCCCAGCTCTTTTCTGAGTTCTGCAGCTCACACACCCTGCACATTACGCTGGCATAACTGAGCTTTAACACTTGAAGTGGATTAAAACCTAAGCCATAGCACATGGGTCACTGAGACTCAGGCAAGAAGACGTTCACACGCGGATGAAGGAAGACAGCAGCCAACTCACCTGGCCGAGCTACTGCCCCACATACATAGCCAGGGCATAACAAGTGTATCCTAAAGACCGTCCTGGCAGAAGCAGAGCTAACATTCCCGATATAAAGGGTATGTGCCCACAGCTGATGACAAGACCAAGTTATGCAGTTTTCCTTACCCAACAAGCTCAAAACACAGCAAAGGGGGCAAGCAACCAAACCCCTTCGACTTTGGCACCGCAAAAGCTGATTTTTAGGACTTGGACTCCTAGCACAGGATCTGGAAACACCTCCATTCTCTAAAGGAGGAGCTAGCAAGTCAATGAGGAAGGTGTCTAATCCAGATCCGTAACACACTGAAAGGAAACACCGACAAAGAGGGTTGTACAGCATCTGGAAGCTCAAGTGAGCCTGGGAGGCACCTCTACTCCCCTTGGGACTGCATCTTTGCTCTCTCTTTTGGCCCTTCTGTTTCAGGAACAGCCTGTTTGTTTCAGGTGACAGCCCTTTTGTTTCAGGACCTCAGCAAGGTTCACTCTTTTCTCACAAAAGCATCGCCTTTCTCTGTGCTTTAAGATACTTGTTATTTCTTCACCTTTCCTGCTGGAGCCACGGAAGTACAGAAAAGAACTCGGCAGTCACCAGTACAAAGTGGGAAGAAGGAGCATGACTGACCTCCGTGCTGCAGGAGATGCGCGCCACGGGTTTCTCTTATAAATCCCCAGTGGTCATTTAATACAAACAAAGAAACAGTCAAGGAAAAAAGGACTACATATAGCTAGACTTTTAACAGTACTTGGTGGTTTATTTTACTGAGTGCTATCCACAGTATACATAGTAGAAAGACCATTCCTAATTTAACAACTAAGTTGAAAAATACTGCCAGACTGCTAGGAAAGGAAATAGCAAAGCCTTAATAAACTACTTGGGGGAACTGTTTAATAAGTAAAGGCCTTAAGCCTCTGTTAGCTCAAAAGAGATGTTGAGACAAGAAGAATTAAAAAGAAATGGGCATAGCTGACAGGCTGTAAAAGGAATAAAATTTTACTTCCCCAACGAGAACTGAGCACAGAGCTGAAGTCAGACTGGTTAAGATAATCACATAATGTAGCAGCTAAGCTAAAGACTGGGCTGGGTCTACCTAGAAACAGGGCACAGGTTAAGCACCTCCTCTTGCCTTATTTATAATAAGAGCCTTCCCCTGCCACTGAACTCAAGATCCTGCCAAGGTTTCCATCTACAGGGTCAAAACAAGCCCTGCTTCCCTGCTATCTGTAACACAGAACAGGACTGAGCCCCACTAAGTGAGCCACGGTTCAATGTTTCTCAATGTACTAAAATTTATACTATAATCCTGTTCTGGGAATTTCAGTGTCATTGTCATGTTTCTAAGATACTATTTGCAGACGCCTTTCACTCAGTGTTTGTAAGATGTTGTTGTAATGCTTTAGGTGGACGATTAATATTTTCAATACATTTCTTTGAGGTAGGTTTCCCACCCACGCCCAGATCTTGAATTCTTTGGACTCGTGGTTGGAGGTGAGGAGACGTGGGGTCAGACACCAGGATCTTGGGTGCCCTGCTCTCCAAGAGCACTCTAGTCAAGAATCTCCACTCACCCTCCTTTGTCCCTTCATGCTAGAACAACGCACCTGGACACAAAGACTTTTTTTTCCCCACTCTTGTTATCATAAATAAATAAAAGATAAATAATTACGACACCATAATGTTAGAGATCTTAAGAGTCAGACTCTTTGGAGAATTGCAATTACAAGTTATCTATCTACATTTCATCTAATTCACACTGTCAGCACTTACACTGCTTTTAGGATTCCCTCACCCCCATTTCACAGAGAATGCAACTGAAACACACAAATAATGGAACTGATCAATCAAAAAACCCAGCCGAAATACTCTAATAATCAAAGCCCATGTCCAACAGGACCGCTCAGATCACTACACTTAATTATAGGTTTCCATGCTTTTCTGAATTAGTAGCAGATTCCATTGCCCGAAGGCTGGCCACATCTCCCAGTTGCCACTTCGGTTCTATCCTGCTGTCACAGAGTTTGCAACGGAGCTGAATTCGTTTCTTTGCCTGTAAAGCCGCTTCACACAGAAATCTGAGTTTCAGCTGTTACAACCAATATTATTATAAAATCAGAATACTCCACTGGCTTCACTGAGGTTGTCTCGGACTGAAATTGCTAACTCTCCGGGAAAAAAAGTCCTACATTTTCTCTAGGATAAATCAAATCATGACATCATGCCCCAGAAACTTTGCAACAAACAGTATGTCACTTACTCTAAGACACCACTGGTCAAATATCTAATTAAAAATAATAGTTTCTCCTTTTCTTCGTGCGTATCTTCCCATCACCCCCCTTCTTCATTTCTTCTTTTTGCCTCTAAATGCAACCAAAAGAATGAAGCAGAAGGCTTTGTAAGTTTTGGGCAAATGGTTTAATTCACAGAAAAAGAATCTTGCTTAGGAAAACAATCTATATTTTCACTACAGCAGCACACATAACTGTCTGGCTTGGGGAAGAATTACTATTTCTCTACTAAGAGGTGTAGACTTCCAGGGACACGCAAAGGAACGCTCTCAGTTTGAACAGCTTTAATAAAGTCATTTTAGGAAATACATCTTACAAGACAAAGTGACCCACAGGGAACCTTCGTGTAAGCTCAGAGCCCCGTTACACTGCTGTAAGGACGCTGCCAAAGGCAGCGGGCGAAACCGTCCCTGCGAAAACCACACACCAAAGAACACACTGACACACTCTTCTCATTTCCTAAGCTCGGAAACCCTCAGCGATGAAAGCCTATGAGTGAAGAGGTCTTCTAACGTGGCTCCACGTTCAGCAATCAGCCTGCGAGGTGAGGCAGGTCCTCCCCTGCCCCGAGCGCCGGAGGCAGCACCGGAGCAGCGCGGCGCAGCCGGGACAGCGCGCATTAACTGCTCACACATGCCAAGAACTAATCAAAGCAAAGCTGCGCTCAAAGGACCGCATCTTGGAGACTGAAATAGCTGGTCTAAAAGGATACAGCAGTTTGAAACTAAGCGCTATCTTCCAGTCTTTTCTCTCCTTTGGGAGTATCATGTTGGCTGGGTTTTTCTATGAATCTCTGAGAAAAACTATTCCTTCTAACTTAGACATAGCAGCTGCCCATACATCGCCCCGAGTTCTATATTGGTTTTACTGTCCGGCAAGAGAAAAATCGAAGTTAAATATCTCCCTGTTCCAGCCAAAGTACCTCGCACACACCCAAACCGTAGTTGTAAAGTAAGTCACCTCTGTTAGTAAAAGGCAATTCATACAGCTGCTGAGATACTGCTGACATTTAACAAATAACAGATACGAACAAGAAGGGAAGCAGCCACTGGGGTGGCCCCGGCCTTCCCGTCTGACAGCAGCAGCAAAAGACCCCTTGCAGACCTCTCTCAGGATGGAGTAATAGACCAAAAGTCTTCAGTCTTCTCCCAGCCCAAGCGCTGATGAGCTAAGCCGAAGAGAACAATTTCCCCAAGCCACCTTCCAGTAAGTTTTATACTAGCGGCGATATCCAACCACAGGGCTAGTCTTGTGCACATTAGCAAGAAGAATTTCTGTTTGGGAGTTTAAAAAAAAAAGCTTTATTTACCTAACTACAGATTTCAAATTGTTTATTCACTTCATTCAGTGATTTTTTTGTTCATTGCTTCCCATGAACATCTATCTTCCAATTTATCTGCTCGTGTGATTTTTACAAGCTCTACCTTTTCTACACTTGTCACCTCTTAAGTTCGTAAACTACAGGTGGAGTCCTCCCAGGCTAAAAGAACTGAATATCCATAACATCTTCACCATTAGCCTTTAAAATCTACTTTCAGTACCAATGGTTTCAATCAGCGTCCTGAAAACGCATCTGACTTCTGCCCTGCAGCTCTGGCCACCAGTCTGTGAAAACTCACCACGACAGTTCGTCGGTGCGGTTGCAATTAGCTGCAAGGAATAGCAATTGGAAATACTAAAATATTTTAAGTCAGATGGGCCCTTGCAGTCCTTAGAGGAACGACTGCCCTTTAATATTGTTGGTCCATAATACACAAACCTGGAGTCAGGGTATCGGAAGAAAAACAGCTGGTATCTTTAAATTAATAAATTAATGCTCCTCTTCTGGACGTTCATCTGGGAACCAGTGAAAATTATGCTACTTGTTGTACCATAAAAGATTGGAAATATGACTAATGAAATCTGAGGTCTCCAGAAGTGTCTCTGCTCTGGCTCCTAAACTGGCCTCGGCCAGACAAAGAATGAACTAAGATTATAGCCCAGCTTCTTTTATTACTTACAGTAAAGCCAGTTAGCATTGCGGATCCGAACTAAAGCTAAACGAGATCATAATCGTTTGCCTCTAAAAACAGCTCCAGAGGACAGATATCAAGACGCGAGACGCTAACACGCACACTTCAACACAGAGCAAAGCACAGTAAAGAAAAGCCAGACATAGGTAGTCTCCACAATAACTGTTCCCAACCATGCTTTAAAATGCACATTAATCTCAACTGATATAAATGTCTCTCTCACCTAATAAGCGTGTTGTAGCAACGCAGTGCTTCCACCCCGTGGGGTGTTGCCTCTTAATCCGGACCTTACTTAAGGCCATGGTAAAATTTGTTAATTCATCTAGAATTTCACTCACTAAAAATTTAAAAAAAGAAAAAACACCAAAAAAAAACCACCCCACCACCACGTTAAATAGCTTCACAAGAGTTTATCGTAGAATATTGAATGAAAAAAAAAGTCACAATTCAAAGCGACTCATTCTGTAGCTGGCACTCCGCTTGGACAGTTAAATGCAATACTGTTCAAGTTTCTCACCTTAACAGTTTGCACAAAGTCAGTGACAGACTTGCCACATGTTACTAATCAGTGTCAACACATTAAATGCTCACGGTTACGTAGCTTTGGCTGCGTGTGTAGTCACAGAAAGTACAACCGAGTCCATGTCTTGAACCCGCTTTGACATCTTTAGTTAGAAATAAATATTGGGAAGCATTGAAAACCTACCCAAAAATCCTTCCCTAATGATCTCTAACCTCAGCTACTTGACAGCACACTAAAAAACAACCAACCAACAAACCCAGCCCATACATATTTCAGGAAAATAACGAGGACTTTTTCCAAAAAATAAAAATAAAAGAAGGCGACAGTTAAGTAAAAGCACCATTACAGGGAATCAGTTTGGCATCAAAGCTCTTACGAGCTCATACAGACACAAGCGGGATAAGAGAGTTGAGGATGTTTGTCTTACCTTGGAATAAAAATGCTTTGCTGGCATTGTGTAGTCCTGACACTTGCGTTACCCCGAGGGTTGTATTCACAAGATCCAGTTCCGTGATGATATCAATTTGTAAGTCAGGATCCATTCCAAATCCTACAGCTGTTGGAGGCAGAGAGAGGGAGAGATCAATTTTTATTTCAAATCAGGTAATGAAAAGAATGGAGAAGAATATCTAGTGCAGACGTTTCTAGTACCTTCACACTCACACACTGTATACAATAATCACTTATAAGACTAACTCTGCCGCAGGAAAGGGAAGATATTCTTTTCCAATTCTTTCAATTAAAATGTTTCCTTTCCACAGATTTTACTACACACAAGTTAAAACATTCTAAAACTGATCCATTAATCCAGCATCTTCATAAGGCTAGAGAGTAATAAATAAATACAAGCATAACCACCTCTGCAAAAAGATGAAAGATTTGCAGCATTCATCTATTGGCCACACTATTTCCAGGGAGACACGAGGACTGAAAATTCCTCTCACATTTCATAGCCAGCTGCGCCTAACAGACCAGGCCCCACAGCTCACAGCCTGAATGGAATCTATTTTCCCAACGAGACAAAATGACCCTGGAGCAGATAGGGTAGCAGGGCAAAGGATGCCATCCCGTAATCCAAGAGCCCTGGGTGACTCACAAAAGCTGTTTGAGATTGCCTCGGAAGCTCACCTCCGTATTTCAGAACGGCCGGTGGAGCACCTTCTGGTCTGCAGGAGCACAAACCTAAACCTGAACTTCAGAAACAGCTTATGCCCAGGAAAAGACTGGGTACTCCTGGAACGAGCAAGGACCTGATGGGACTGACAGAAGAAACACACGCTCAAGCAGTTTGAAGTTGCTGTGCTCCAATGTTCAGGGCACCTTGACGGTTACGGCACACTGTGGTGGTGTAGCTCCCCAGGCCACTCTAGGATCCCAGCATAAGCCCTGTTGTGTTGTTATCTTGGTCATAACGACTTGGGCATGAGGCAATCTCGGTCCACGCCTGGGCCATCTGCTCCATGACTTGCGTACCAGAATTGTGGCCAGAATGTGAAATATTGACCAAAGCCAATCATCTTGATCCCACAACCAGCGACGCAAGAAGTAGACCCGTTGAGCTCTCGGGGACCGCAGCAGGCTGTGTGACCCTGTGTCTCCCCCCAGGCTGGGACGCCTCTCAGGGTAGATTTCGCGAGCACTGAAGGATTGTCTGCGGACGATTTTGCACGGACTCAAAGGCCTGACTTTGCGAGGTTCGCCGGCCACGCGCTGATGAATGCCAGCACGCAAAAGTGAGTAATTCATGAAACTCACTAAAAGGGAAATTTTATTCACAGGTTAGCCTTGGGACGTGTGTGCAATTTGAACATACATACGTTATCCCTATTTACATAAACTGTTGACCAAGTCTGAGACTAAGATTGGACCTAGCCGCACCTAGACTTCTTTCTGAAAGGAGTATAAAGAGCAAGGGGGTCTGTTCTGAACCTCGTGATTCAACGGGAGGGTCCTCCTTATCGCCTGCATCCACAATCCCTCTGAATCATTCTAACTCGAGTATACCTCAACTTCCCTTTGCGCACTTCTTCCATGTAAGCAAGAGAGTCAACCTTGCCATTCTCGAATCTTTAAGTCACTATGTTGATTGTAACAGATTCCATCAAACTGCTGTTTTAAATTGGCTGATGCTGTTAAGAATTATACTGCCTAATAAACTGGAATCTATCTCAAAATATTAATAAATCTGAAATTGTCAACCAAAGCTGTGTAACAAATCACATTCCCGACTACTTGGTGTAGTCGGCAGGATACACAAGGTTGCACTCACGACAATTTGGCGTAGTCAGCCATATCCACACATCTGTATTCGCGACACACTCCAAGTTTCCTTTTCTAGGGATGGGAAGAGGCCAGCCTGACCACGGCGCCTCTCTCCCAACAAAACGATAAGTGTGGCATGAGACCTGTGCCTGAGACATAGGTCAAATACCTCGTGGGGGATCCAAGGACTTTCCTAACGACATTTTTCACCAACATCAGTAGCAACGGGAACAGGCTCCAAGAATGAAATCCTGACGCAGATGCAGTCAATGGTAAAACTCCGACTGGCTTCCGTGGAGCAAGGACGCTATCTGTAAGGCACGTCCAGACCAGTTTCCACTGAGTGGACTTCACGTTCAGGTCTAAATTGATTCATCTGTTATTCCACGACTGTGCTTCTGGATCAGTTAAGCAGCAATTATTCTGGTCTGATTCTTTTAAAGGCTCTAAGAAATTACTGAGGTGTACAGAACGAACAAGAAGTTACGTATTCTACTCATAAATCATCTGTACCACAGCATTTTCTCCTTTCCTTTACTCAACTATTAAAACTTGCTGGAATAACGTGTTGGGCTCACGCAGGGTATACTAGTGCACAAGGGGCAACGCCGTAAGAAAAAAATATTGAAAAGACAGCTTTAGGTCTCCAATTTCCACAATGCAAATTAAGATCTGGAGGCATCTGGCAGAACTAAAGCTCCAAGAATGCCGACATACCCAAGTGTGCACATACCCAGTGCTTTCATACGGATGTGGTACTTATACTTTTTGTAGGCAATTGGAGAGTATGAACCCGGATGAACTTCTCCAAAGGTAAAAACTTCCCAGACAATCACCAACATCATCAGGCTTTTAGTAGTACCTTTGACTTGGCCCACCCTAGACACTCAGGCGCTGAACGACCACAACCGACATCGGACCAACTGATTGACAGGGAAGAACTTATCTACCTCCTGATTCCCAACCTACAGCATCTCTCCCAGCGCAAGGGCTGCAACCTACGAACTCCAGACACAAACGTGTATAAAAACAGGCAGCAGCCTTTCTAGGAAGAATAATAAAAAATAAAACACCACACATAACAGCAAAGGCTGTTTTAGAAGCAAAACAGGAGGACTTATTTCTTCCAAGGTTTTCATTCAGAAGAGAAGCAGCACACTATAAATGATGTGAACTTATCTGTCGGGAAAGACGGTGTCCACTACCCCTGCCAGGAACGGAGTATGCTGTTCCTCATTTGAAGTGGGTCAGATCTATTCAGATCAGCAAAAAACCTACTAATGCAAAGGGAGATCAAGTAGGGACTAAAACTTGCTCAATGGGAAGGACAAACTACACCCAGTAAGACAAATCTTGACCCCATTAACGTCAGCGAAAGCTCTGCCACAGACATCAACAGGCTGAGGACAGAAACCACAGCTAGCAAGTATAGGCACTCCCATAAATCACAGTAGCTCCACTGCTCTATTAAAGCTGTTTATTCCAGCCTGAATACCCGAGGCTCAACAAGTATAGATCACTGTAGCTCTACAGGCTTCGATTTATGCCAGTGAAAGAACGCGTGTGACAACTTCTGTGTGCCCCCTTCCAGCTTTTAAAATGCTTTCAAAAACAGAGACTATTTCTAATGTCATTGCAACTATTTAGCAAGAGCCTACGCAGCTTTAAATACCTAGTCATTTTCCTGTGCTCGCTCTTCAAACTGCAGCAGGCACTCAAAAGCCTTGTTAATAATTAATAAACAACAAATCAGCAGCTTCAGTATGATAACCAAGTCTCTTTTTCCCCTGTGGTCTACCACAGTCTATCAGAAAGATACCACAGGCATATCAACCGCACTTGCGTCTAGTATTTAATGCTGCCTCTCTTCAGTGGAACAAGAAGCTGGAAACACCGTTTCTTTCTGAAGTAAAAATGAACCATCGACCCCGCCTGCTCTCACTGGAGAGCTGTGCAGAGCTTGGGCCTGATCCTGACTGATGTAGTTTTCAATTCCTATTTAATGTAACTGGGCCATTCCCTGTAAATCAGTGGCTCACACAAGCAAAACTCCAAATTATTCAGGCAGGTGGGTGGGAATAGAAATCATCTCAGGACTGGCTGGATTTGGCCCAATGTGAACTGGAGGCACTGGAGTAGATTAGAGGATTAAGCCATATAATTACGAATTATGTCACTAAGACATCCCTAAAAAAAATTAATTCCGCCTTACAGCTCCGACAGCTTGTATTCTCTGCTTGCGCCTTTATCACCTACACCCAAGCCCCAGCAATCATGCCACGCTCCACCTCGCTAATGTGCGGCCATGCAACGGATGCAGCGCGTTTATAATTCCCTCGACATGTGTAACGTGCTATTTGGGGGTGGAAAAACTTTAAGTAAGAGCACACGCGCGCAACCGAGCCATTTCTGTGTACCCATGTGCCATCACCCTAACGGTACGGAGCAGGCTCGAGGAGAGGCATTTTGCTCTTTCCTCTCACAGCTTCGGCGGCAATTGTTGCACACAAAGAACTTTCCGAGTGGCTTCGCAATTCCAAGTAGTGGAGTTTCGGGTCCTACTGACCATCACAAACGTCTGTGCGCGCTACTGGCGCTAACGCCACTACGAGAGGGACAGGCGGTGTTTTCTTCCACCTGTTTTTATATCACACCTCTCGAGATCTGTAGATTTTCATAAGATAATAATTAACACCAGAATAATCATAATTTTAAAACACCCGTTCTTTTGCACTTCTGATAATCGTGCCGGGTAATTTCCTTGAGAATAGCTGCAAGCACCACCGAGAAACGTCCCCCTCCCGAGCTCCAGCCGAGGAAAAGCGGTACCCGGGGCAAAGGGAGAGAGAACAAAGCCTCCGCAAGGAACAAGAAACGGTACTTGGGTCGCGCAACGGCGAAGCAATAACACAGCGGGCAGAGCATCGGCAGGGATAACGCTCTCAGCCCTCCTCGCCCGGAGCGCGCCTTCCCCCAGCCCGCTCCGCGGGGAGCGCCGCGCACCGCCGCCCGGGGGCCCGGGGCCGGCACCCCGCACCCCGCGCCCCGCACCTCGCTCCCCGTCCCCGCGGGGCGCAGCGCACACGCCGCTTTCGGAAAAACTTTCCCTCGCCTCGCCCCGGGCAGCCGCCCACCCGCGGCTCCCCGCTCGGCCGAGCCGGGCTGCGCCCCGCGCCCGCTCCGCTCCCCGCAGCGAGGGACGCCCGGCCCCGCCGCCGGCCCCCGCAGCGGGCACAACCCGCCGCCGACCCCGCAAAGTTTCCCGGCCGGCGGCGCACGCCGCGCCCCGCTCCCCGGGGAGGCGGCGGGGGCGGACACCGGCCCCGCACCCCCGGCCCCGCCGCTCACCTGCCCCGGCGGCGGCCGCACACGCCCAGAGGAGCAGGAGGAGACCCATCGGCGCGGCGCGGGCGGCGGCGCCCGCCTCCCTCCCGGCAGCTGCTGCGGAGCCGCGCCGAGCCCAGCGGAGCCGAGCCCAGCGGAGCCGAGCCCAGCGGAGCCGAGCCCAGCGGAGCCGAGCGCAGCCTCCGACGCGCGGAGCGGCTCCGGCAGGCGGCGGCGGCTCCGCCCGCTGCCCAGGCGCAGCCCCGACGCCCCCGCAGCGGGGGCTCCCCGCCCGCCCCCCGCCGTGACGCGCGGCCCCCCCCGGGCCTCGCCAGCGCCGCCGCCCGGCCGCGGCCACGGAGCGTGGAGCGGACCCCCTCCGCCCTCCCCGGGCGCCTCCCCGCTCCCTGAGCGGCTTCTGCGCGGGGAGCGGAGGCTGGCGGAGCAAAGCCGGCCCTTCTCCCCACGGAGAGCGAATTGCCCGGGGCGGGGGGGGAGGGGGAGGAAATCCCCACCGCGGTGCGGGAGGCGCGTCCCGCAGCTCCCGGGTGGGTGCGAGGTGCGGCCCCGCACCTCTGCCGGGGGCGGCGGGCGCTTTCACCACCCCCTCCTCCTGGCTCTACACATAAACATAGTAAGAATCAACCCTTATTGACTATTTAGTCTTAGTAGTAATTTATGCCTGGTATTAATAAAGAAAAAGAAGTGCTGAGGTATAATAGCGAAACGCATACCATTCCTCGGGCCTCCTGCACGTCCTTACTCAACTCACTTAACTGCTCTTTCACACCTCAAAAGTGTAAAAGGGAGGTAAAGTATTTAAAGATACTTGTGAGTCACCTGCTCTGATGGCTGTTTTAAAACCTGTCTTCCAATATTTCTTCCCTCCAGCCTGTTTTAATTTGGCTCCAGCCTTGGCAAGAAACAGACCACCACGTGCATCCATTACACGCAATGACTCCCTCCTCCCCCTCTGTAGAACACCTGATTTAAATCTGAAGTAGGGATTAAGGGCCCCAGATCAAGTTTCTCTCCCACTGACCAGGAGCAGAGTGAGATTTCCAGCTGATCTAGCTTTGCTACAGTTCGATTCAAGTCATTTCTGCTGTAAAGCCAGAGGATCCTCCTCTCTGCTGCCTCCCCTCATCACATCGTGGTTTGGTGCGGCACAGCGCAAATTCCAGCCATCTTAGATATAAAATAATAAGCTGTACATTTGGATAAAGTTAGGGTGACCCCCGACCCCCCCCCCAAAAAAAAAAAAAAACCACAAAACCAACTCAAAACCATGACTGTGTGAGAGGGCAGTTGCGCTCGCCCACCTTTACATTAGCAAGAGCAAAAAGAGTAACTTGGTAGCCTAATTACCTAATTAGGAAGCTCTCCGAAAACAGCTGCTGCTGGCTGCAAGCAAGGGCATGCAACGCACTCCAGGAAATCTCGGGGTGGTCATTCCAAAAGCATCTCAGAAATTTCTCTCCAGTGTATCAAAAGAGCTTTTACTCAAATATAACTTTTTACCTTCTTACTTTTGTTTCGGGGGCTGTGTTACTAGCACCATTCTTACCCGCGGTGTATGGGTACGTGGGGCGTGGGGAGAGGTATGTACGTGGCATACAAGCGTATGTGTATACACACAGATGCATATCCTTAGCAACAAGGCAGAGAGGCAAGGGTCCATCAGCAGGTGAAGACACACCCTCCTACCCCGTCCTGATAAAATCATTTTTCTGCATAGTATTTACTCTCTGATTTAAGAGATTTCGTTCTGTGCAAGAGGTCTGTACATCCAATTCATGTCAGCTTAGCAATGTTTGTGCTTATCTGGTAGTAAAACCGGGGTCTATCTACGCATAAAATGGAATCTAATTCAACTCGAGTTTTCCGTTTTCCACTTGGTGCAGAGCCTTAGTGGATATACAGTTTAAACTGGTCATAGATAGTTTCTTAAACAGCCCTTATATTAGCTCAACCTAAATCTGGATTGAATGCTATTTAAAAAAAAATTTACTGTGGGTACGTACCAAATTTTGCACTGAGTTATTGGCTTTAAAGCAGCAGCCTCAAACACAGCCTGAACAATCTCATGGATAAAGAGGTGGTCCCACAAACGTGGGTCCTCCTATAGTCCAGCTCGGTGCCCAAATGACCGCACATGGGGAGAGCGTTAGTAATCTTACGTGCATTTTCAGCTGTTCATATTAGAAAAGGACAGGACAAATGGATGGGCAAAAAAAAAATAATTTAAAAATCACATTCTCCCAGCCAACACTGTTCTTACACGTCCTCTAATGGCAACAGATCATCTTCCTTTACCACTGAAAAATCTGATATTCCGATATGATCTTGCTGGAAGTATAAATAGCTGAAAGGCATGACATTCGGATAAGAATTAAAACTGTGTTCCTGAACACACTTAGCAATTAAAAAAAAAAATCTGATGGCATTTTGCAAGAGTAAAGCATTAGTCCTGGCAAGCTAGCTGAATTTCAGCTCAGATAATACCCCTGTGAAAGATTGTTCTTGCGCTCTCGGTTGGATGGGGAACGCTTCTTGATTTTTACCTAAATTATTGTGATGTGGCTAACTGCGTGGCGTTAAACTGTTAGTCCTGTCAGCCACGAAGCTTGTGGCATTTTGTAGTTTTTGAGGAAGCATTTCTGACTAGGCCCAGCATCTCTCAGAGAAGCTGTAAGGTTGTTCGCATTCCTTGCATGAAAGGCAATTAAGTGTGTTAAGTGTGTAGCTGGACGTGTGGACTCAGATGCCAGCTGAACTGCAAACGCTGGAAAGCAACTGTGCTTCCACCTGAAAAAAAAACCCACCTCGTAGCTCACGGCATAAAAAAACTCCTCGATTCACAGATAAGGCTCGCATCCCGGGAAAGCCTGGCTCCTAAGGGATACTTGCCATCCGTGTGGACAAAGTTTCCTGTGCAGCCAGTAGAGGGCATGAATTAACAGCAACGCTTACACCCAGATACTAAGAAAAAGAGTAGATGTAAAGGGGGGGGGGGGGCGGGGATTCTGTGTGCCATACCTGTCCTACCAACTGATAGATAGTTGTAAAGGACTGTATAACACCAGTCAAGTAGGCTGAAAGTATCCACGTTAAGATTTATAATTACATAAATAAGTAACAAATGCACCAGAATGAGGCCTTACAAAGAGAAATCATTTGTCTACTTCTGTACTCGGTCATGGAGCAATACCTACCGCTTTCGTTTAATTCCCAAAAGCGTGGTTATCTAGTGTTTGAAGACTCCAAAGTCTAAATTAAATTCTACCACTGATTAATCTATTAGGTTGGTGAAAGATGGGCCCTTTGGTCTACAGCCTGACCATAGGAATTTCAGTATCTGAAAGAGTATCATTATTTCAAACTAAACACATCTGCCAGGACTGCAATAGAAGATGTGTCTATCTTCTAGTCATTTAAGTAACATACATTCCTTTAAAGCACGGCCTGGGTGAATCTATACAACAGAGTTAAAAGGACACGGGTTTTTACCTGTTCCCATGAGTTTAAAGATTTAAAGCAGTAGCGCCTCATGGTGACAGCAAAGGACTGTCTCTTACTCCAGAATCAATGTGTTCTATCATTGACTCACATTGGTCAACTCTGGAGATTTGACAGATTCCACGTGCCTCAGTTTTTCCTCCTGAAAAGGGGACTAATGACACTCACCTGCCTCTCTGGACTCTTACGAAGCTCACTCGTAACTTCAGACTTCTCCAAGATGAAATCTGCCTCATACGTGCAAAGAATTACTGTAGCCTTCCATCATTAGGTCCTGCCATCTCCTTCATCTGCACACACACATCTCAGATAAAAGCAAGTTCAGAGGCAGAACAAAGTACGTCTTTGGGGGGAACCGACTACCAGACCTGCCGAGACGGTCCTGCCACATAGCTATTGAGCTGTCTTTAGGATTAGGCCCTTGCCTGGAATCGCTGTCACGCCCTCGGCACCAACGCTGGTATCTCTTGTGTTACCACATTTGACGCCACACTGCGACCAGCCATCTTACTTCAGCTACTGAATCTGGGGAAAGCTTGTCAGGAGCTCTTGCCTGCCAACAGCGAAGCAGGCCGGACCGGTACCGTTTCCATAGCAGGCTGCCGGGAAGGGAAGACCCTGCTTACCACATTGGTGCTGTGGCACATTGCCCTCACCACACCGCTGGGATTCAGCTTTAAACAAAAGGTACAGTAACATCAGGAGCCGTGTCCTTACGCTTTCCTTCTTCACCCGCTCTTCCCTTACATCTCCCATTTTCATCTCCAGCTGATACGAACCTCCACTGTTTTTAACAGTTCAACCACTTTTGGGATGATTGAATTGATAGGATAAGAAGACTTCAGCAAATCCGGCTGGTCCTCTGATAAGCAATCAATTATTCCACAAGCTACAGAGCACTCAAATAGTTAAGAATCCGACCATTTAATTGATACTTGTTTCTGCAGCTGTGCAGTATCTCCATTTCCCAAGAGGCCCGTTTCTAGTTGCTGCTCAAGGTTTCTAACAATCAAACGGATCAATTCTGCAGATACCTTAAGGCTGTGTGTTAAGTAAGAATGATGTTTGTGGTGGGTATTGGGTGGGGAAGGAGGGGGTGGAAAAAGAGATGTATCATTCACCAGAAAAACGTCAATGTATTTTCTGTTTTAAACACTGGACATTTATTTTGAGTCTTTAGAGCCCATACATTATTGAATAATTTTAATTTATCACATCCAAATATAATAGGCAAATATATAATACAATAAATTGCATTTGTACACATGAATACAAAATTTGAGGTAGGGCCTCAAGAATAATGGTTTCTTAAATTAATAACATACAGCATTATAATATGCACTACATGAGATATATATGATGCATCCTTTGTAACGTAATATATCTTCTCCATGTATAGCTAGTGAAAAAATTATGATGACCTGGTTAGGGTACAAATCTTTATCCATAGGCAGCAGTACCCCATAGAATGCCTGTAAATATATATATATATTTATATATGACATTACGCAAGTAATTAAGATTTAACCCATCAGCGATGGGTCCGTAATAAAGTGCCATAGGACACAGGGCGCAAATTCTCAGCTGGTGTAAATGGTCACAGCTCCAAACAAAGCTGTGACCATTTATACCAGCTAAGCATCTACCTCGCAAGGTAATACTACATAATATAAATGACAACATATTTTAGTCGATCGATAATTTTTCCTAACAATGGAAGATAGCTATAAGGCAAATGGTTACCTGAAGATGTATTTAAACATTATGGGCAAATAATAAATATTGCAAGCAGTAAGGTCCAGCCCGGTTCTCACATTACACTAAACCCGTCAGGAAAACCTTCTCTCTTTGGCGATAGGCTGCCTGAGGGTGACAAAGGCAGAAACCCCAAATACCCCCACCCTCCCCCCTCGTGTCGTCAACCTGAGTTCCTCCAGAATATCAAGCTCTGACCATTTTACAGATATCTTATATGCACACCATTTAACTACAAACTAAGAAACAAGTGTCTCTTACAACAGCGTTACTAGCAAAACAGAGAAGCTTTCTGGGATGCCGCTTGCCGAAGCTCTGCAGCCTGCAGCCCACAACCCTAGCCAGCCTTTCTTTGATTGCAAGAAGTGGAGCTGCAGAACAAGAAACCAACAGGAAACCAACGTCTGCCATAAATGAGCAATTGCTTTAGCCAAAGCAACAAGAAATCATATTATCCATACAACTGTACATACATTCAAAAAGATCAAAAGGTATTTAAAATAAATCAGGTGTCGGAATTTCATGGTAAGAGATAGCCACACAGTGTATCAGAAGCAGTGATCTTTAGTGCTGAGGCACATCTAACGTGGTCAGTGGAGCAGAACCGAACCAAAAGACTACTTTGACCCAATTGAAACATCATATAAAGACGATCCAAGTCTTCCTCAATTAAAGGTCATTTTGTTAAACCCTTCTTTTGGAAACAAAGTGCTGCCAAGTCTAGCTGAAACACAGGTTTTGAAAATTGCATATTAAAAACACTAGGAAGACCCCAAAGGATTTGAAGATGGCAAGCATTTGCATTAGGTATAATCTTTAATGCATACAATAACGCATCTCAGCCCATCCAGAAATTCAATTTCATTTCAAAGAAAAAATATGCAACATAAGTAATTTCACCAAATTCGAACATTTTTTACTCACAAGATAGATAGATCTGCAAGTACGTACATCACATTTTTACTAATATGGCTTTTTCCCCTCCTTTTTTTTTTTTTCTTAAAGATCTTTACTGGCATTTAATTAGTTACTAAATTTACTTTTTAAAAATTACCAAAATACATGCAAACTTTTCCTAGAACATGGTAAATGAAGCGCATTCCCAAACTTCAAGGTTACTTCTCATTTAAAGAAGACACTGCTGGTTAATTTAATCTCAACCTTCAGCTTCAGCTGGTAAAATACTTTTTAAAAAGTTTAACATGGGAAAAAAACCCCTGCTTTTAACACACAGCAAAAACTTCCTATCTTCTGTGATTTTGGTATGCATTTCTCCCCCCTCTCCAAATGTTTTTGCAAGCCTAGTAATGGAAGGCAAAGCTGAAGACTGATATCAGCTAGAACAAAATCACTATCATCTGTTTTCAGAGTTTCAAAGTCAAGCCTAATCCTGTGCTAATGACTTAGCAGGCACAGGAACAACATCTAAATTAAAAGCAAGCAGATTAATTACATAAATCATGGAAAGCAATTAAATTTTTCATATGCATTCTGGTTTGGTAATCCAAGCCAAAGAAAAGATACCATAACCTAGCAGTATTCCTTCAAATGATATCTCTTTTATACTTCACGTAGACAGTAACTGACATCCTTACGCTGAGGTAATTTTATTGCAATTAGTTAATCCCAGTTCCAATGCATGTCCTGAGACAAGTTAGTAAGTGAAAGGATTCAGAACTCTTAAGTGATTTGAGTGTGTTTTCTTTTTTAAAAGAGGAACAAACCTATGGATTTTTTTTTTAAAATCACAGTAGTAGTGAACAAAAACTGGCCTGGACTCCAAAAACCAAACCAAGATGCTAGGTAATATTGGTAAAGAGAGACCTAAAGCTATTTATCCTGACAAAAATACCTAATTCCCTCTAGAGATGCTGACTTAGGGTTTTTTTCTTCACCCACAAAAGGCCCTTCAGACCCACGTAGGCATGGGGGCCGAATTTCCAGCTCGTCTTTATGGACCTTCATTACATCAAACAGAGCGTAGCTTCTCAAACCTGCCTCTGCCAGGAAAATAAAAACCAGAAGTAAGAATAGCAAGCCCCTTATTAAAATAGCAGGCGAAGCTGAAACAAGGGGGCACAGCTTTAAGGCAGAGAAGCTCACAGAAGGGTCCCATCTTGCTGCCATGCGAGACGGGGACCGACAGAGCCCGTGGAGTGGGGATTCAGGGGCCAGTACAAAAATGTTGCAAAATCTGGCCTCGCTATGCTCAGTGACAACCCCTGATGGTGCTTCACGTGTCCTGCATGAGGATTAAAGGTCTCCAGCAGTGCCTAGAACTGGCAACACTAATTGCCCCGTGAAAAAGGAAGTTCAGCAAAATGATTAATATATTTAATATACATATATATATACACACACACAGAGAAAATAAGTTAACAATCTGTGGAAGTGTAACATTAAGGTTTAGTTTTTGTTTTGTTTTCTTCAACGGGATGAAACAACATGTCTACTGATCTACGGACACACATTAACTGAAGATTTACCTGAGACCCTGTAGTATGGAGACAGACGGACAAAAGAACGGGATAGAAACTCTCCCCTCAAAGGAAAGAACATTTACTGGCTACTACAGTAGTGTGTGTGGGGAGGGAAAAAACAGGCTAAACTACTCTAAGCTCATCATCTCTACACTGATTGATAAGATATTTATAAGGACATAAAACATCACTAGTACACACTACATGAACACTGATCACTGTTAAAAAATATCATATATGTATGTATAGGATATAACAAGATAGTAAAGGTTACAGTTTTGCCAATTATTGAAGATATATTTTTCTCCCTCATTCTAGTGCATTTACAATAAACTGGGTTGGTTTTCTATTCAGGTAAATAAATGTACTCTTAAAAAGCTCTATTTTTACTCCCCCCAATAGGTAACAAAACTATTTAAGTCTAACATTTCATATCATCGCTTATATCTGACTTCTAAAATGTAATGACTTTGAACGTCCTATTGCTGTGCAATGCTATAATGGCCATTTACTAAAGTGTCCTCTCCCCCCAACCCTCGCATTTTGTATATCTAAGGTTGCATCCATGTGGATGACTCCAGTGGTTAATTGTTGGGGGGTTTTTTGTTTGATGTTTATTTAATGAAAATGTTTTAAATGCCAATAAAAAAACCAAAACCCTATGTACATTTCAAAGAGAATACTGCTTTGAAGAATTTACGTGCTATATATATATAATATATAGGCAAGTGGGGTTCTGCTATTTCCCCGTTGGCTGAAAGAGAAGAATACATCTAGAGGTTATATAAAGATGTTTATAGGAGAATGAACGGGGAGTCACAAAGTTGAACAGCACATCTAACTTCTAACAACTGTTGTCAGGTGGTAACTAGACTACACTTACCACTGTAAGAATACAAAGTTAGGCACAAATTATATGATGGCTTCTTGAGGAGATACTGTAAACAAAAGCAGAGAAACAAAGAAAACTATGTTCAGAGTATTGGAGCGAAGTGAGTACAACCACGGTTGCACTTAGAGTGGAGCAAGGTTTCAGACACTTTGTATAACTGAGGCATTTTTGATTGAAATGACAGATATCGAATGATCAAAAGAAACGTATGGTGGTACTTTAAACAGTGATGCCCACGCACCTCCGTCTGGCACCATTTCCAAACCACTTCTAGCCTCAAATGCAGTTCAGTCCCAAGCTCAGTTGATTAGTTCTTTAAATTTTGCTTTCATTTTCCTGCTTGAAAAGATCAAATGGATTATTGTGTTTCTGTTCTGATGCCACGTATTGCCTCCACGTGTGCTGTTTACAGGGTCTCCGCTTGTTTAAATAACAAGTCCCCAAAGTTAGTATAAATCATATAAGAAGTGCACAGACACAAGGGGTCAAGGTCTGCTGTCAGCATAGACAAAGCGACCCCGCTTCCTGCAAGAGCCTTATGCTGGATTTATACGAGGACTACGGGAGATCCCCTTTTTTGCTCGCTTCCATCCCATCTGAGGGCTGAACTTCCCTCTGATTACACCCGTAACAAAATCCTCGTGCCATCATAGCTACCTGTTACAAGGATGCTTGTGTGAAAGGGGTAAAATTCTGTACATAATTTCCTTAAGTTTTTTCCCGTTGCATTTTGTTTATTCCTACGTAACCTGACAAAACCCGGTAAGTCACCCGCTGCGCAACACACTTCTGCTATTTCACCGGGTACGGAACATGTCGTGGGCATCACCCACGCCTGGAAGTGGTCTAGCTAGGTCTTCCCTATGGCATGCAACAGTAAGTCCTACTTTCCTAAGCAACCACTTTCAGGCACTGTGAAAAAGAAAAGAAGAAATGGTGGGGAAAAAAAAAGATCAGAAAAGGCTGACAACGTTATTGCCACCCATGTAATAGTTATTAGCATTGGGTCCCCAGTTCTATATCCTTCACTGGCAGTTTAAGTCCCAGGGAAGAGGTTCCCAGCGGATCAATCATATTCATGTAACGTTCACCGCGGTGCTTGGCCAAAAACGGGCCCCAGTCAGGCTGTGGAGAGCACACCAACTTGAGTCGCTGTAATGCGGGGGAGAGAAAAGAGAGTCTCATTTGAAGTTACAGAGCAGAATTACAATGCAGAAGACATGAGGATAGGCTCATTTGGGATTATTGATGATGGCCCTGCAATGCTCCACTGCTCAGTGTTTGTTTTGCACAAAGTTTGCAAGATTAATAGAGGATAAATTGCCCAGATTTTAATGATACAGCCTCCCCTTCACCATATGAGGGGAGCTCGGAACCGCTGCTACAGTTTGCAAGGCTCATGTACTGAAGGACATGTGCACAATTTCTTAGCCCAATGGTCTAAGCAGTGGGTAACTGCATTAAAATAATTGGATTTCTGTTTAGCATATTTCCCCAAAGTATACAAATGACCAAAAAGAAGTACATTGCTATGAACGAACAAAGATTTTAATTTTGAGATGACAAAATGCTTCATTTCTATCTGCAGGAAAAAAGAAAGAGGAGAACATTAACCTGGCAAACAACAAAAATCTTCTAACGTTTCCGCTGATTTCTTTATTGAATATATAATTTGATTGGCGCATTTACAGATAAAAAGGAAAGAAAACATATTTCTGATGACTTAAGAGGGAACAATTATATGTTTATTACCTAATAAAGTGAATCAGACCTCGATATCAGTTATTTTAATCTCTGCTTAATTACCAGCTTGCAACTCTTACCTCCCAAATCAACCATAATAATTTTATGCAGCAGACTTGGTATTCAGGAAATACCATGCTACAGCTGAAATAGCTTCAGCAAAAGCCCCTTCAAAACAGACCCAACCCTTTGGTGTTTCTTTGGGTGCACTACTAGAGGGACAAGTAAGGAGCGTACCCTATTTGTGCGGCAATTTTTATGCCAGTACTACACATCTAAGTTAGAAGACGTGAAGCAGAACAATTTGTCTCAATGGGAGAGACTTAGGAGATGATGAACAAGCAAGTCTAAATTTCACATTAGCTCATTTCCAGTAGGAGCAGTTGTCCCCTGACCTGTGCGCTCCATTGCGTGCTACACAAGGCCCTTTAGACAAGTGGCCTCACTGCCTAGTGCCAACCGTCTACTCAGATGCTCTCCCTGGGGCATCCCACCACTTAATATTAAACTCCTTTTCTGCGTGAAGCAGAAAAGCATGGTCTTTTCCCTTAGGCACATGTAGTGTGATGTATTGAGAGACCAAAAGATTATTCTAGTTTAGTACATTTTCTCTCCTTTTCATTTTTGAGGCATATAACAGCCCTGACAGGTTTTGCAGGAGAGCTGAAAAGGGGAGGCAAGTGCCTGTTCCTTGTGCCGAGAAGGCAACAGCACAAGCAGCGTGCCATGAGGGCAGGACAGAACTGAGAAAGCCTCAAAGGCCGAAAATAAGACCGTTGAACTTCTTCAGATACCAAGGCAAAGGCAACGAAGGGATGAAACGCTGACATGAGAAAGGCATTGCTGTACTGCGCCCGGCAAGGAGCCGAGGAGCCAGTGGGATGGGAAGAGCTGGGGAGCGGCGGTGGTGGCAGCTGGGGTGGCAGGCAGGGCCAGGGCACAGAGGCGGGGAGCAGGAGGGGGCTGCCACGTTTCTGGAGTGGTGGGGGGAAGCAGCTGGAATCTGATTTGCAAAATAAACAAAACCAGCATAAAAATCAAGGGCCACCTAGATTTTTTTAAAGCCTAGGTGCCAGAACGGATGACCTTAGTCAAGACAAAAAAGGAGATGAAGAAGGGGGGAAAGAAAGATTGTCAGCTAAGTATTATAATGAGCGGTTTGAGCTGTAGAGCATGAGGTCTTTCCCTAAACAACTTATTCCTGAACAAGGCCAACAAGTGGCACAACCCCCTGGAGCGCATCCCGGATGGCTCAGATACCCGACCATCTCGCGCTCCGCAAACAGGCGACTCCCAGTTGACGTCTCCCAGCACCGACTGCCGGGCTCGCTGCGACACGATGCACACCAGCAGCTGGTGCTTCCTACATCTACACACTGCTTTTGCAAAGAGGCCAACAAAGCTAGGAGAACAACTTTCTCTCAGTAACACCATACCAGGGCTTATGAAATTTGTACCTCCTTCTAGTTCTCATAAAAGCAATCACTTAACAATTTTGGAGCATTTTTTTGAGGAACAGGCAATAGAAGGTCTGCATTTTAAATCAGCCAAGCATCTCTCTGCAACACAATGACTAGCTTACCGGAAAGTAATCTTAGCACTCTTAGGCATTCAATACCACAAAAATCAATGCAAAATAAAACAGTCTCCTGTGACTGTATTTTTAAGCAGCAAAAAAAAGACAGAAGAATTACCTCAATAAATTTGCCTGGGGCTAGATGCATTTTTATCACAAACATAACTGGGATCCAGATAACTGAGCAGGCCAGCATCAGCCATCCAAGCACCATGGACCAGCCTGGGTAGTGGTAAGCTCCGTAAGTCATCGGCTCCCATTGGTAAAAACTGAAGCAAAGAATAAACTGGAAACAAGGAAGGAAAACAAATATGTTTGAATAAGCAAACCAAGCCTGCTATGCAACAAATGGTAGGTATCCGCACACAAAGAGTTGGTTTATATGGAACACAGATGAAAGTGCATACACCTAAGGCAAGGAGCTCCCGCAGGCTGCAATAAACAGGTCAGAGTCTGAATCTAATGAGTTTCATGGAAATCTTGCAAAATCCCACAAAAATCACTGTATTTATGGCAGTGGAATTGAAATTAGAATCTTGCCCTTAGAGTAACATGCTTTATTACATGGTCTATTGGCAGTTTTACCTAATGTGATTATGCTAAGTTACTCCATTTCACTTACTGTATGAATAGCAATACAGCTGCTTACATTTGTGCATAATTCAGTAACTTTTGGGAAATGCCTATGCTTGCAATAATTGCACACAGAAGATTTATAGTGGTATAACTAGGTGAAGGCACATACAAAAATGATCAGTTTTATTTCCAGAGATGTGGAGTAATTGAAAGTCTAATATTAGACTATCCAAACGTATCAAATATTAGTTTTACAGAGGCAATAACAGAAAAGAATGTATCGCTTGGTTTTGCTTTGTCTGTTTCCATTGTATAAAAACTGAATTACAACTGATCAGTGTCAATTTATTTCTCACCATAAGTTCACTAAATATTACATTTGGAAGGAACAACAACAGAACATGCAAGCTTCAACTGACCTCATTTGCTTCCCAAATTTGCTTTCCTTAAAAGACAACATAATTTCCTATTCCCTGGGTGTGATTACAGGCAGTAGCTAAGAGTGCCAGTCTGATCAGTAAAGGAACCGAGCAATTTGCAGAAAAGCCTTACAATTCCCTTCAGAAGTGTTACAATGGGTCTAAGGCAGCACCTTGAAAACAGCCATTGGAAGAAAAAGGGATTAAAAAACCCCATGCCTTAAAAAAACACATGCCTTCATTTTTAACAAGGCCCTCAAAAGAAAAAATACACTCCTGTTGATGCTATCCTGACACTGTAGATTAAACTGGGTTATGTTGAGCCCAAACTTTTCAAAATAGATTTCCAAACTATACCTGTATGTTGTCCGCATATATACCTGTATATCTGCCACCGGATAGGTAAGACAGATCTATACCTGTTTTTTCATGCGCAGTAATTATAGACTTCAGTGACAACAATAGGTAAAGAAAAATCTATGTGGGAAGGTAGAATATCCTCATCATGCCTGTTGGAGAAACTGTTCTCTTTGTAGAAAATTTCTTTTCCTCGCAGCTCAGGGTTTTGTTGAGGTCACCAAAACTCACTGGTCCCTTCGCACATGCATTCCTGTCTACAAAAACTAAACCTTTTATGTGTTCAGGAAAAAAAACCCTCATTCCTGGATCAACAATATCAAAAAGAAATTACTAACTTTACCCAGAGCCTTCCCCACTCCACCCCCCGCCGGAAATAAAAAGATTTGCAGACATTTATGCTGCACTAAAGAACAGCACAAGTAGGAACTTCCCAGCACATCAGCCAAAAATATAACTTCTCTGGAAGAAGCGACTGCAAAGGACCATGGAGGCACCGTTTTGCTCCTTCACCCACCCAGGTGACACCATACTTACCATTTCAAAATGTGCATCTTACCAGAAATTCCATTAACTTTTCTTATCTCGTACCTAAAAAATCTATGAATACTTGTAGGAACTATTTAGCCCTGCTGTGAAACGATGAGTTTTTAAACACCCGACGCAAATACGGATAACCTTGCTGCGCCTGCGGTGCAGGCCTGAGGAGTTTCAGGCCGAAGTATGTTCTCTCGAACGTAGAGGCTGGCGAAAGAAGGCTCGGTTGCTCTGTGCTGACTTGTCAGGCTCAAAGCTTTAGAAACGGCTAAAAGAATTGCTTTATTCTTGTGCCAAAACATGGTGTGCAATTAAAGACCGTATCTGAATTTAGGTTAAAATGTAAAGGAAACACTGTGTTAGAGAGCTAGGCAGTAGATGCAGATGTAGCTATTATACTTTGACTCTTGGCCTTGAAAAACAAGTGCAGGAATGGTAATATTGCAAAATTTTTAGAAGCAACGGAGATCTAAGCTTGAAGTAAATAATCGTTTGAGGTTTTGGGGTGGAAATCAAAATAAAAAGGAACCCACAAAAATCAGCCGAACGCAACCTTCCCTGGAGCTCAAAGCCCCGCGCCCCGCCGCGGCAGGCAGGGCCCCGGCGCCGCCAGGCGCTGTCGCACAGCGCCACCTGCCGGTGCCGGCGGGGCAGCGCCGCGCTCGGGCCGGGGGCGGGGGGGACCGGGGAACCCCCCCATCCCTCCGGCTCCGGCCGCCCGGGCTTGGCTGGGCGCGAAGCGGCGAGCGTTCAGGCACTGCCTCAGTGCCAAAGGTTTGGGAAGAAAGGTTCCTTTTTCCTTTTTTTTTTTTTTTTTTCTTTTTAGACAAACTGAAAGGATTCATATTTGTTTCCGAGAAAGTAACTATTTTGACCTTTGCAAAAATATCTAGACCTTTGCAGCTAAAACTTTGTCAAATTTCCATGTAAGCCTTTCCAAAAAAAAATCATAGAATCACAGAATGGTTTGGGTTGGAGGGACCTTTAGAGCCCATCCAGCCCAACCCCCCTACAGTGAGCAGGGACATCCCCAACTCGATCAGGTTGCTCAGAGCCCCGTCCAGCCTGAACTGGAATGTTTCCAGGGACGGGGCATCGACCGCCTCTCTGGGCAACCTGGGCCAGTGTTTCACCACCCTCACTGTAAAACATTTCTTCCTTATATCTACCCTCCTTTAGTTTAAAACCGTCACCCCTTGTCCTGCCACAACAGGCCTTGCTAAAGAGGTCGCTGCCACCTTTCCCATAGCCCCCCTTTGAGCACTGAAAGGCCGCAATAAGGTCTCCCCACAGCCTTCTCCTCCCCAGGCTGAACAACCCCAGCCCCGCCTCGCAGCAGAGGGGCTCCAGCCCTCGGAGCATTTCTGTGCCCCCTCTGGCCCCGCTCCAACAGCTCCACGTCCCTCCTGCGCTGAGGGCCCCAGAGCTGGAGGCGGCGCTGCAGGGGGGTCTCCCCAGAGGGAGCAGAGGGGCAGAATCCCCCCCCTCGCCCTGCTGCCCGCCCCCCTGGGGATGCAGCCCAGGGCACGGTTGGCCTTTGGGGCTGCGAGCACACATTGCCGGCTCGTGTCCAGCTTTTTATCCCCCAGTACTCCCAAATCTTTCTCCACAGGGCTGCTCTCAGTCCTTTCATCCCCCAGCCTATATCGATCTCTCTCATGACTCTCAGATTAGTTTATGGCTCACTAAAATGTTTTTCCCTAGCCCAACCTGAGAAGAAACAGGAACCTCATGTAATTTCCTCTCCCCTTCTATGTGTACGTAGACATACATACATGCTACACATCCACACATCTGTACAATACTCAAACATGCTGCTATGCAATGGTATGCCACACCAGCATTTTGCAGACAGAGAAAGGCTACCATAGCACCATGTGGAGACTCAGCAGGCCTCTCTACCAAAAATACCGTTACTTACGCTCGGTTTTGTCTACTGCACGCCATTCCAAGAAACACGTGCTCACACACGCGTGTGTCTAGATATCTGCACCCAAGATCTAATTACTGCTATTCAGAAACATCAGGAATGACAAAGAAACAACAACCAAACTCTTTGAAGAAGACATTAAAAAATTTTTGCTTACTGTTAAAATAGTTGGGGTCACAAATGCCCAGCAGACTCTCCAGAATTTACTAGGCTGGAATCCAATCATCATTTCTATATCTTCACAAAATCTTTGCAATCCTGTAAACAGCAAACGTAAATGCAATTAGGTGTGAAAGAAACCAGCTGCAATTTGCAGCATAGCTCTTGTGACCTCCCGCGTGTCTAATTACAAAAACAAACTCTGACTTGTTGGTTAAAAACTTCAGTGGAGGACCTAAACACACAGTAAAAACTGAGACTATTATGGTGGGAACCATTCCAAGAAAATATTTACTTCCTAAGGAATAAGGCAAAATTGAGCTATTACATGGAGATTAAGTGTTCAGTACATTGTGGGTTAAAGCATTAATGACATGTACCGGTTAGCTGCAATTATGTGTGTTCTTGTTTTATTTTACCATGAGGATGAGCCCTATTAATATCTGTATACCTGTTTCACCACAGGCAATATCTGACTGGGGTACGACTGTATCGCTTAGCATCGAAACCGAGAATGTCCTGCTATATTTCAACTGATGTGTAAGCAATGCTTAGAGAACACCTGTAAATATTTTAAATTATATTCAACGTTGTTTGAACAAACAGATCGACTGAGACATTAATTCTTCAGATTATTGCATTGATCGCATCTATAAAGTTACTTGAGTTAATAAAAGCCACAAGGTTGGAAAATGGTATTTCAGCCACCCCTGCAGCTGTCTCCCTGGCCATGCCATGCGGCTGGGAAAGGCGTGCTGGCCCAGCAGCTGCTACTGCCCATCTGATAAAAGCCAGTCTGCTTTCAGCCTTGTTCTGCAGGGCTGTTTAGGTAAATGGCCCCTACTCAGTACAGCTATTAGTAATTTACCCAAAAGTAATAAAAAAAGAATACTGAAATTTGTTCCAGCTTTTCTAATGATGATAAGAAGAGGAAGATCTGGGGTCCAAGGCTGAGCTCATCTGTCACACAAACATTTCAAGTTTGGGCTAATTTTATCTGATAAAGCAGGTGACCATCTCTGTCATTTAAATTTTACAAAGCATTATTCTAAAGCATTTAGTCTAACTTTTATGATGTGGAGACAAGGATGGAGCTTAAATATTGGAGAGAAGTCATTGAGTGATGTCCGGGTTTCAGCTGGGATAGAGTTAATTTTCTTCCCAGTAGCCGGTACAGTGCTGTGTTTCGGATTTAGGATGTGAGTCACGTTGATAACACACTGACGTTTTAGTTGCTGCTGCTGAGCAGCGCTTACACGAAGTCAGGACATTTCAGCTTCTCATGCTCTACTGACGGAGAAGGCTGGAGATGCACAAGAGGCTGGGAGGGGGCACGGCCAGGACAGCTGACCCCAGCTGGCCAAACGGATATTCCATACCATACGGTGTCATGCTTAGCATATAAACTGGGGGGAGTTGGCCAGGGACACTGGTCCAGTAGGTGGTGAGCGGTTGCATCACTTTGTTTTGTTTCTCTCTCTTTTTTGTTGTTTTCCTTTTCACTACCATTTATGATGATTGTTTTTGCTGTTGTTGTTATTTGTTTTATATTATTAAAATATTCTTATCTCAACCCATGAGTTCTCTCACTTTTAGCCTTCCAATTCTCTCCCCTATCCCACCAGGGCAGGGAGGGTGAGTGAGCGGCTGTGTGGTGCTTCGGTGCCGGCTGGCGTTAAACCACAACACTAAGGGGAGAAATACTTGGAACAAAGGTAATAAACTGCTGTATGTTCTTATTGCCCTTACAGCCAGCCACTGCAGCTGCTGAACTTAAGAAGGGATAATCCCCAGGCTTGACCTCCTAATTTTGAAGCCTTTCTGTTGGTAGCAAGGAGAAATAAATCTATCCACCTGACTATTCCAAGAAGCAAGAAGGTGTAAAATAGCAATGGTTCATTATTCAGCATCTTCTGATGCACCTCTAAGAAAGCAGCAGGGCTGGATGATGCTAGGGCAGCCCTCAAGGCCCAGCTCAGGGCAAGCACAGAGTAAGCCAGTTCAGGCAGATAGCATGTCAGAGAAAAGCCAAAAAACTGTGGTGTGATAAGAAATAGAGAAGAAAAACCCAGAAATTAGACAAGAAGATGGTGTTGCAAGAACTGTATTTAGGGGAGGGGAAAAGTACAACCTGCAGCGGATGTAAGCTTAGAAAACTAACCCAAGGTGACCCAGACGTGACATTTTTCTATGTAGCTGTAATTTCTCTCCCTCTTTTTCTCTTTTCCACTGACTAGAACAAACGCTCTTCTTCAGAAAGCCTCTTGTCTGTAAAATACGTGTCATTTTTACGACCCACGGAACCACCGTACTTCAGCACCCATTTGAATCATTGCATGCTCCACCATTTTGTCATAGAGCTTTGTGTGCCTGGACCGACCGTAACCCCCGGGGTCACTGTGTTAGGGACCCAAAAGGAGATCTTAGCTGCAACTGAATGGTTTGCCCCTGGGTTTCACTGACCTGCTTATTACAGTTCAGTGCACCGTCTGCAGCAAGCTACCTGGGAGATGCTCACACAGTGGTCATCCCTGCAGCGCGCTGTGGTGGGAACGAAACGTTTTAAACGAGTTGCAGTGGCACAAGGTATGGGCCGATGGGTCTTTCCACAAAGTTTAAAGCTCATCCGAGTGTCTCTACTTCAGCCACCCTTGCTGCTGCAAAGGAGTTACACCTAACTGGACAGTTACTAGGGGCTTCTGCCTCCAAAATTCATGCAAGCTTCATGCAAATCTGCAAAGATTTGTTGGAACTCCAATTAAATAATTTAGTTCCTTCTTGAAATTGTCAGTAGATACTCACAGCTTCAGGCACTTTTAAATATTAGCAGTTCAGAAGTCAAATGCATGTAAATAGATACAGGGATTACAGAGTACTCATCTCTTTCCCGGCAAAAGATTGAATAGGTTTGCCAAGTTCCACAGAAAAATGCAAAGGATGCTTTAGTTACCCGAAAGCTGATTTAATCTCAGTATATCTGGTCTCCCTCTCAGATCTGTCAGGCCTGCTGAATAACGTTGGAAAATAAACAATACATGATATTCTATATCTCAATTTCCACTCTCTAAAGTGGATGATGTATTCATAAGTGCTGCAGATATAAAAATCCATTAAAAAGGAGAATGCAAACCGAGACAGACAGCTACTTCAATATTCTGCTCAGGTAAAATGTTCAAAATTGCTGTAACTTTCTACAAATACACTGCAGCAGTTACCACTCACTCTGACAACGAACCTTCCCAACAACAGACTGTCAAAAGAACAGATCCAGGAGGAGCACAAGTAAAGTTAAGGTCATCCATTTTCAGTTTCCAACAGTGTTTTGTTCATGCAGAAGGATCTTTGTTTTTAGCTTCATGTTGCAGAAATGCAACAGTGGGAAATTTGCTCATGATTAAATTAATTCCCACAGATCTAAGCTATTCTTTGCCAATTATGCATCATCATCCAAACACCTGGAGAATAAACATCTACACCAGCATGTGAAATAAAACCCAGCATTTGTCTGGATTATGTAGCACCGACTCTACTGAAAAATAAATTATTTCAAGGAAATAACCAAGTGTGCCTCTTTTTAATTTAAAAATCTCAACAAGCTCAGCAAGCAGAACATGTAACAAGAACTAAAGACAGATTTATTTCATCATAAAAGCACCTGCCACTATTGTGCCAACCTGCTTTCTATGAAGCATACAACCATACAGAGAAAGGTGGCAGTGGAGTGTAAAGCAGCAATTGTCAGAGCTTGAAAATATATTATGCCAGTTTTAAGCATTGTTTGAAGGAATATAACAAGAAGAGCAGCTTCACTTGTATTTACAACATGCAAATCACAAATATACAAGCTGTATTCCTACGAGCAGGCCTTAAAAAGTAGCTTTAATGCAACAGAAGTAGCTATAATAAATTAGTCAAGCAGATAATGATTGTAAAGTAAATCTTGCTTTCTTCGTGCTGAAAAACTGGAAGCTCTTCAGCCTAGCAAAAGGTTAATTCCAGGGAATAATCTTTGAAATAGTTTATGTCAAAAGCTTTACTAACATCTGTTTATTAACAAGCAGTTGGTACAGAAAGCACGGAAAGAATGATTTGTAATCAGCAGATCTTTTCAAGTCTGATTACAGTAAAGTAACACATAACTAAAAAAAAAGTTGTCCTCTATTCAAGTCCTTCCTGTGCAGCACTATAACTATTTCTGTATCATTTTATGGTTTTCATAAAAGTCAGTGTTTTAGGGGATACTGAATTTGTTGGGCAGAGCAGGCACCTGCCAGAGCGATTTTGCTTACAAGCCTAATAAAATGTTCCACAAAGGCAGGTTTGTAGTGCTTCTGCCACACAGCGTTCAGAGGAGGAACAGAGCCAGTATTTGCTCTGTGAAGTATTTACCTTCACCCTTATTTAAAAACATACAGAACAAAGAAAATTCTATCGATTTAAGTACTTTGGGAGGTTATTTAAAAATACCCTAAACAAGGAATTTTTATCTTGAACACTGATGGCAATGGCTTTAAAGGGGGCAATGTTTTTGGCACAGACCAGGTGATGCTGTGGCTACTGCTGGCCAGGAAGAGTGACAACATCTAGTGCTTTAGCACAGCATTGTTCGGGCATGCTCTCAGCTAGCAGATGAGGGAGAAGGGGAAAAAAACCCAGCAAACCGTTTACTCTTCTCAAGCTTTCCTACTCACCATCTCTTATGGAACTGTAGTGTTTTTAAGAAAGCTGGGAAATTGGTCAGTAGGATAACTAGATGCTGAAGTCTCAGATGGTGTGTACCTGGTGATGTCCCCACAGGAATGGGTAAATGCTAAACCAGGTGCTAACTGGAAGGAGGGGATGGGCAAGCCTCGCATGTCTTCAGGGAAACTGAAGCACAGAGCAATGGCACAACTTGCCAGCATTGATTTTCAAACCAGGAGTTCTGCTAAATAATCCCCAAAATCTGCCTCTGGACTGGACTTCAGGAGATATCTCAAAGTATTACACTCAGGTTCTTTGAGAAGACTGGTTGGCTGTAAAGCTGATAGCCATTAGCAACAGCATTTCACTCACAGAGATTACAATTCTAAGCCAACTCTAACTAAAATACTTACATTCCAGGGATGTAAGAAACAACAAGCATTTTGATCAACCAAAACGTGATCGGTGTAAATCAACTTTTCTCTCGGTGTTTTAACTTTTTCCATTGTCTACTGTAGCATTTCCTCACTAGGTCGTATCTGACTCAGCTTACAAACCACTCAAGCCTGCTCAGTGGATTGGATGTCAGTAGAGATAAAATACGCTTCTGTATTTCCATGAAATTAAAGAAGACAAGGAAGAACTGACCCCTTGTCCTGTCTATAACATTTATTTCTCAAGCAAGAGCGACAAATTTTGCATGTTTTGAATTATGGATTTTTTTTAATGCATTTGCATTACAGAGAGGAACCCCCTCAATGTAGGTAGATCTAAGTATCCTGTGCGCAGGACTAGAGCCCAAGATCATGCTGCTAAAACACACCTTCAACAGATCATCTCAGGATCGTTTCTGTCTAGCTGATAGAAATTATATAATTCAATCCTGTCCACAGAACAGGGGAAACAGCCTTCTCATTGCTGTCCTTAACACTGAGATTCAGATATTCCTTTGCTTTTGAAGACAAGTCTTAAGTGGCACCACCACACTCCAGACATAAATTAATCGCGTTATGCAGGGAGATCTTCACATTTCCTACTACAACCATCTGAGATCACACATTTCTAAGAATCAATCTCCTGAAAGCACCGGACAAGTTTGGGAGCAAATCACTGGCTAGTATCAATCGCCTTAGCTATAGTAGCACCAAGGTAATTGCACTGCTTTATACTACCTGAGGATCTTCCTCCTAATTTAGTGTACATCAACATGGATCGATATAACTGATGTTGCCACTTTGCGTAACTCTGAGCAGCTGCAGAGTCTTGATTCTGTGTTACAGACAGATGAGCTGAAGGGAAGGCTGGATCCGTACATGGAAAATAAATCCTTCAAAAGTTGTTAAATGCAAAGATACCACCTCTGGCTCAGGAATTCTCTGAGCCTAAAAATGTTGGAGAGTGAAAGACCCCCTGGAAGAGTGTCACTAAATGCTTGGTCTATTCTTATACTCATCTCCATGCACTGGCTTTAAGCTACTGGTGGAAAAGGGACATGAGACAGATGAAAGTCTTTTGAATACATGTATTTAAAGGAACCCTATAGTAATGAAGTCCCATTATGCTTCCATTCGAAATAAGAAAATTCTGAGGCTTTATTAAAAAAAATAATTAAAATAAAGTGTTTCTCCTTTCCTTAAGAGTTTCATGTTACCAGCTACTTTACCATATGCTAAAATGTTGCTTTGGCCCAGGATGTCCAGTAACAGTATTTTTTCTTACCATATATATAGGAAACTCCAACAAGCTCGAAGATGGCAATGATGACAAGAGAATAAGAAGCTGCGTAAGTGTCCACAAGCTGTAACATATACATTCCCCCCTAAAGAAAAAAAGGATAAAAGATCATATATAGCTGGCGTCCATTCTGTGTCACAATCCTAACTGGCACTAAGGTAGGCAAAAGGGACAGGAGCAGGACCCAGGACCTTCTCTCCCAAGTAAGCATCCAAACATTGGCCGGGCACAGGCTCATGCTGCACTATAGTTTCTTCCTTCTAGCCGAACGAATATCAGATCCAACAAGAAAAAAAGCAGAGGGTACACTTGAGTCTGGTAGCTAACTCAGCTTGGGAAAACGTTGCTTTCAGGCCTTTCAGATTAAGGACTGAGCTGTGGCCAGACTTTCCACAGCAGCAGTGTCCTGAACCACTTAATATTACAGCCAAAGCAAAATCACCACTGGAACCAGGAATACTGTAATAATGAGTCCCATTCATCTCTCTGGAAAGGATATAATGCCCTACCTTCAGGGCAGAGGTTAAGCAGTATAATTCAAGGGAGGGAAGGCCTGAATCCATCCTAGGCTTTTGAATAGCAAAGTTGGGCTGATAGGTGATGGGGTGAGAGGAAAGAAAGAAAGAGGCGGGGGAAGGATGAATAGTAAGATAAATTTTGTGCAGCTTCTCTTGAAATTGCCGAGAGTTTATAATGTTGAAGGAATTAGCAGAAAAAAGGCACTGAAGACTATCAACAGTAGACGAGAATTTCATTATTATCTCCACAGTTTGCCAAGACTATCAGTATATAGCTAGTCTGAAATTTTAGTAGTCTGATTCTCAGAAGGATTTGAACAGCCAAGTCTTTTAAATCTACCTCAGTCAGAGCACCCATAAAAAAAGAAAAACCCGCTCGGTGCCTTCGCGCATGCGGCAGAATTCAGCTTAATCTTTTGCAACTTGCACAGGAGGAGAACGGCCACCAGAGGGGGACTGGGGACAGACAGTGATGCTCGAAGACAACATTATTACCTGAGTGATCATAGGAAATCCCATGATGAAAAAGGAGATGCAGCACCCAAGAGTGAACAGTGCCTTGTGCGTACGTAAGTATTTGGGGAACTCATCTGAAACAGAGGTCACTATAGTCTCGATAGTGGCAAACTGAAAAACAAAACAAAAGGGTTCATTTCAGTGCACACCATGTACACAAAGCAATCCAACTGGATATAATGGAATATAAGAGTATTTTGAACCCTAGGTGTTAAATGCTCAGATGTCAACACCAAAGCTTCACCCAAATGATTTCAGCATTGGTGGCCTTACTTCATTCCTCTTTTTGGAAAGCAGTTCACTGACCACATGGAAAATAGCAACTAATCTCATGGTGCCCCAGACAAATCAATAGGAAAAGCAAGAGGAGAAGAACGGGAAACAAAAGCAGTTTACCATCGTGTCCAATCCAAGTGTCAGAAGCATCAAAAAGAATATTATAGCCCAGAACGGAGAGAGGGGAAGCCTAGTTAAGGCTTCTGGGTAAACCACGAAAGCAATTCCAGGACCTAGAAATTAGAAAAATAAAGGCTGTGATACCTTGCATTGCATTAACATTGTCGACTGAATGGTAAAGAGAGAGATATAAAGAGTCATGTTTCAAAGTATAATACAATATTACTTTGCCTGATAGAAGTAAAAAAGGTCAGATTCAGTCTTTCCTATTTACAGAAAGATTTGACCATTGCAGAATTTAACCTCACATGATTAATTTCTATTTTGGCTATACGTTTCACAACACTCATACACTCCTACTTTCCAAGCTGCAGACTACGTATTTAACCAGTGTACTAATATACTGACCCAAATATGAAAGATAAATAAAAATAGTGTACTGCAGCTATGCTTCTTTCCTGCTCTGTGATCACACTCCTGCTGCTGTCCCCGCCAGTTAGCAACCCAGCCTTAGGTCAACGTAGCAATCATCCACACCACAGTACTACAAGGGTGAACGGAAAAGCAAATACTCTTCTCTAACTCATCAGCACACAGTCAAATGAGGAGAAAAGAACATGACAAATGCACAGAGCTGATACCAGACACAATGTAATATCTACCATAAATCTAAAGAAATCCACAAGAAATTCTGAAAAAAGGCACAGCAGAAAAAATAAGTAGGTTAGGGTCTTTTAAAGTCTTAACCAGGAATTTTCCTTTCTCTGTTGGTTTGATATCTTGGGCTATAATATTGACTGTAAAGAAAAAATATTTTTACAAGTATGCTTAGATTTGCCTGGGAGACAAGGCTGCAGGAATGTGGTGGTAGCATTACAGTACATGGCACTTCTCTGTTTCTCCCAGCAAAAGCAGTGCCCACTTCAAATGCTCGAAAGGATGTTTCCTGTCAGGAGAGATACAGATGAAAGCCAAGTTGTACAGATGCCATGACCCATGCCACGAGAAGGGGCTCCAAACTCACTCTCGTCCTGGCCATTTCTAATCTAGGTTATTGCATCCCACTTCCTATGGCTCCCCACGCTGTTTCTGTTCAAAAGAGAACTGATGCTTTGTCACATACTGAGAAAAACAGTTTTAGCAGCATGCGAAATTATCTCCACAGCCAACCTGTGAAGTGTTTGGAGTTCCTTCTGAACAAAAGACAAATATGAAAGTTAACAACGCGGTAAAAAAATAACACTGTACATGACTCAGAAAGTGCTGCTGCCTTTAAAATGTGTTGCAGAAAAACAGCTTTTTGGAATAGGAAGGTGCATGTAGAACTACTGTGTATTCACAAACACATGCTTTTGTCTCTTGATTAAAGATTTCTTCTTGACTATTAGACAGAAGGGCTCTGTTTGCACTAGCTTCCTGCATGTAGAAGTTTAATTAAGTCTCAGAATAATGAGTTCCCATTAGTCACAATTTTAGAAGTTTAATTATAGAATATGAAGTGCACATCTCTCCTCCTCAGCCCTTTGTAACCCTCTGAGGTATCACGTGCCATGGAGCATCCAGGCACAGGTAAACGGACGCAGAGAGGCTGGCTCCCATCCTCTCTGTCTTTGGAGATTTAGGCAGATATGAACTCTTTCTAAAGGGCTATTAAAGCCAGGAAAACTCCAAAGGTTTTAAGTGTTGTAACAAAAAAGTCAAATGACCTTGAACTTTCATTTTAAATTACTACAATTTTTCAGCTGCAGTATGTTCTCAATCAAACAGAGAGTAGAACAAAAATATATTGTCCTGTCTTTCTCTCCATGAAAAGTGTTTTATGTGTTCATCAGGTACATGAGTTTTTTAGCCCAAAAGGAAGATTCTAAATTAAAAAATATTATTTATTTCAGATTAATATTTTAGGAGGAAAAAAAAGAAAAAATATCCATTTCCATTAACAGTTTCATTCAAGGTTTTAAAAACCGGAACGGAGACCATCACCATTTTTGCTATTTTCTCCATCACTGCAAAAAGAAATACAACTTTAGAATAAAAAAAGGTGGACAGGAACAAGGGCTGGCTCTTTTCCCTACTTGCTAAGTCTGCTTTTTAATTCTATTAATTCAATGTGCTAACTCAGTCTGCAGTTACCCCTAATCTTCACTGTCTTCCTACTGTACAGTCTTCTATGAAATTTTGTTTCCCCCTATCACGGAGAGCAGTGAAGCCTCACCTTCATAAAATATTTTTCAATGGCCTAACTGGGCTCCTACAAACACACTGACAGCCCTGCAATAAGATTGTCTTGTGACAGCTTTTTCCCACATCCCCTGGCACAGCTGCTGAAACAGCTGGGAACAGAGAGCTCCAGCCTGTGACTAGTCGCTCACTCAAAGACCACCAACAAGCACTCAACAGAACAGGGCTTGCCATCCCCTGTGCTAAATATTTTGCCGTCTCCAAGGAGATGAACCAGCTGAACAACGCAGTTCCTCCACCATCCCTAACAGCTACGTCTCCCTGTCCCCTCTCTGTCCATCCCTTTGAGCTCTCACTGCAGCTTCACTCAAGCACGGCTTCTTTGACTCTAACTCCTTACAAATCACTTTGGTGAGTACACTATGGTTTAGATTTTGGGGTTGGTTTCATCTGTTTGCTCCAGGATGGAGGCAAAGTCTAAACTAAAAACATTAATGGAAACATTACTCCTAAACCACCTGGCCTCAAACTGAGTTTTTTCAAACATAATGGTCTAAGCCAGCCAGGAAACGGGGATGAGAATGTAACGTTTCTGTTCCCACTTAGCTGACTGGCAGACCAAAAAGAGGAGGTAAGGTACTGGAGATGAAATTGATATTACATCGGCTTGCAAGTACAGTATCCCCTGCTACTTGACATCAACTAAGACACGGACCTGTTGGGACAGGTCTGGAGATGAGACACAAAAATGCTCCGAGGGCTGGAGCCCCTCTGCTGCGAGGCCAGGCTGGGAGAGCTGGGGCTGTTCAGCCTGGGGAGGAGAAGGCTGCGGGGGGACCTTATTGCGGTCTTTCAGTGCTTAAAGGGGGACTATGGGAAAGATGGGGACAGTCTCTTTAGCAAGGCCTGTTGTGACAGGACAAGGGGTGATGGTTTTAAACTACAAAAGGGTACATTCAGACTAGATATAAGGAAGAAATATTTTACAATGAAGGTGATGAAACCCTGGCCCAGGTTGCCCAGAGAGGTCGTCGATGCCCCGTCCCTGGAAACGTTCCAGGCCAGGCTGGACGGGGCTCTGAGCAACCTGATCGAGTTGGGGATGTCCCTGCTCACTGCAGGGGGGTTGGACTAGGTGGGCTCTAAAGGTCCCTCCAACCCAAACCACTCTATGATTCTACTTGCTATGAAGAAACAGTTTGCTGGCTGAGCATCCTATGAAATTCTCCTCTCGGACCCTCTGGCTGAATCCACAGCCCAGTTAGCAGCCCATCCCACCACCGGTCAGCTGGTGCAAGCCCCAGACTAACTCCCTGTGACTGAACTACAGCTCACAAGCTTCCCCTCACCTCAACATCTGGGCTGCCACGTACCAATCAAAGGAGCTTGCAGAAATTGAATGTGACCCAGCACCCTTATTTGCATCTCACTGAGGTCAGAAGTACCACATATTCTGTGGGATTATCCGTGTTTCAGTTTACAGATGAGGAATAAGCAAAAGGAAACTAAGAGCCTTTTCTTTTTCTTAACCAGCAGCAAGACCTTGTTCCCGCCTCAGTTGTTCTCCCCCTTTTACCTGTAGTAGCTTGTTTCTAATAAATGATTTGAAACATTAGAGTTCCAAGAAAAGGTCTTTTTCAAGAAAATAATGCTTCATCTGCTTCACTGGCTCTTTTTCCTACAACTACGGAATTTCTGTGTCCTTAGCTCATGTTGTTGGTTTTCCATTTAGCTCCCATAACATGGTTAAATGCAGATTAATCTTCATACCTAATTTGTGCAGAATTATCTATGACTATTACTGTACTGAAACTATGCAAAGTTGTCTCGATTTCTATCCCCTATTGTCAACTCACTGCTACAATTTCTGAATCACGATTCGCTGTCAGTCAGTCAGGTACCTTACGCTACATCTAGCGCCTTGTGGGATTGAATTTATCCACACAGCAAACCTGTCACAAAAATGTTTAGTGCCCTCACATTGATGCAGACAGTGAGACATGTCACCTATAGAAGCCAGGAATATGCAAGCTCCATTTTTTTAACTCTGCTGTCCTCCTATTCAGAGCCTCCTCTCGCTCTGCGGTCTCATGGATTGCAGAGGTTAACATTGGGAACCATCCCCTGGCTCGCAGAGGTGCTATTAATCACTCTCCTTCAGTGCTTGGAAATGACCATATCTGTGCTGGACACTGATGCAATACACCTAGCACCCACGTGTGCTCGCAGAAACAGCTATGGAGGGGAATCATAAATACCTATACAAGGTATTACAAAGTTATTAACATTTTGGTTTTTAACACAGTTCAAAATCATCTTAAAGATCTGGAGGTTGGTTGGCTTAGAGGTGAAGTGCTGCACATTTCACAGGAAATGTACGACTAGGCTAAGGTAACCATTATCCCCTCTATGATCCCAACAGATTTTTACAACCCTTCAAACCTCACAGATTCTTACCCCAAAAGCTCCTCCCTTCCTGTCTCCCGCTACTTCATACCAAAGCGTACATGACAGCACCAATTCTTCCATCAGTCACGCTGTTCTCACTTATGTTCAGCTCTGTGAATTATGACCTTTCAGATCCCCATTCGTAACCACCTCACTTCACTAACCAAACTCTTCTAATCGGTTCTTCAGAAATCTTTTACTCCCCCATGGAGGCAGCTTCTTGCTCCCCACAGTTCAGAAGCTCGATCTACCTCTCACACCGTATCTCTCCCAGCCTTACAACATGAAGCCCGCTGTCCTTTCATCCAAGATTCCCACCACCAGGAACACCTTTGACCTTGAAGAACGTTTGACAAACAGCAGCAGAGACAAATGAGAAGACCAGTCACCGCTTCGAGTATGTGAAGGAGACATATCACCCTACCCCCCCACCACCACCATTTACATAAAGATGCGAAATGAGTCTCAGCTTGTTTCCTTCTCTTACCAAACAAGTGATACGGAGGCTTCAAGTAATATCTTGACTTCCCAGCGTACCTTCTCCCATACAGAAATGCCTACAAATGGTTTACAGATCTACTTCCAGTTTGAAGCCATTATTCCCACCTCCAATGTCAATGTCATCATTAAGAACAGAGCTGAAGGTGTCATCAGGTGCCTAAGTAACGGAACGGCAGCGTACCCTACCTTGGTCTGCCACGGCTTCGATATTCACTTTGAGCTCATTTGCCATGAAGCCAATAACTGAGAAGATAACAAAGCCTGCAAATATACTTGTGGCACTGTTGGTACACGTAACTATCAATGTGTCCCTGAAAAGAAAAAACAAGAAGCCACGTCACCTTGTTGCAATACATGCAAGGGAAGGGTTTGTACACACTTCAGGAATCTCTCTGATGAGCACACACATCCTGCGGGAACACTGATGAAGGTACACTTTTACACTTTTCGGGTATGTTTGGTGCCGATCAGATGACAGAAGTCTTCGCACCATCACTAGTAATCAGCTGCGCAAGTTTCCATCACCCACGTGCCACGTAGGAAGCCACAGGCCACGCAGGAGGATAAGCATTTCCGCTCTTGGCCTTTCCGAAGACGGTAGCAATGATGACGTGATTTGAAACGCAGTGCTTTACTCTTTGCCTGATGTGGATATCTGCTCACTATATTACATACGGACTAAAGACCATGGTCCAAGTAAGGTGATTTTTGTCCTGTATCTTTCTTGTATTTATACACAGAATTTCAGGGTTAAGCTTTCTGTACCTTGCAGCGCTCACTTAAACACCCGCCCATCTGTAGAAGAATCCCTGGTACAATTTATCCATTGGTGGTGGGGGTGTTAAGGGAATCTCAGGAAGCCCATACCTGAATATCACACTATACTGGGTAAATACGTAGGACTTGACAGGAAACCAGTCCTCATGATCCCCATCCATAATTATTACATTCCTGATAGGATTTTTAACTTTTCTTCACAATATGTGTGTCCAGAAGACTTCCCCTTAAACTATGACAACTGAGGAACAAACAAGTTGGCTAGAATTGCTTATCCTTACTGCTCTTTGTTTGTCAGGAACGGGATGAACTACAACCTGAAAAGCTGTCAAGAAATTTCCAGAATCTCTAACAGAGCATCTCTTAATAGGAATGATTAGGTTAATTCTTCAGGTCTACAGAATAATATGACAATGTTCTGTTTGGAATCATCATGTGTTATCTTCGTCCAAAACAGATAAGTTTTAAGTAAAATATTTTAGGTATGCATTACAAAGTGAAGTTATGTAAATTTACTGCAGTTATAGATTATTTAATGACATTTAAAATTAATATGTAACTGAACACTGCAATTTTACCTGCAGTATTAGAATGTAATGAATATAAAAACTGAAAGAGAAAACAGTCATGCTTCATCTCAATATTCAAGTTGTGTTGTAAAATTAAAAAGTTTAGAAGTAACTAAGCTTTTCTCATTATTTCTGCTTCAGTCTCCCATATCCCTCTCTAACATAGGTAAGGAATGTGTTTAGTATTAGACTTGTAAGATTTTTATACTTCATTACCATGTGTTTCATTCAAAAATGTCATTAAGATTTTCCAAACTCCACAAAACATTGCTAAATGAATGCAGAAAGATATCATGATGTTTCTCCCATTTTTTTGCCCCAACATTCTTAATGTAATTCATTCATCAACAACAAAAAAATAAAATAAAAATCCCCTGTCAAGCATTTTCAAAAATAGGACCCAAAGAATTGCTGGGTCGAAGTTACTGAGCACACAACAGTGTTACATATTCGTCCATATTTTAGGACAATTATATTAAATTACTTTTGAATGGTCATAGGAAACATTTTTTTAAATTCCTTTTTAAAATTCTGGTCCATGTTGCTTTTTAAAGCTAAGTATTTTGTCTACAGTACTCAGAAGTCATGGGATACGGGAGTTCAAATCCCAAGGAGCATGTGCTTTGAAGTCTTGATTCAGGAAAGATTTTCAGCATGCCCTTGGGACAGTCCCTGTACATGCTGCTGGCTGTCCTGAATCAGCACCTGTCATGGCAGGAATCAGTAAAGGCTTGCTTCAGTAGAAACAAGATTAGCTTTAAAGACAATAGAATAGCAGTGAAGCATTCAGCTAATGCCACTTGCTTTTGATTTTCCACCTGCAGACATTTATCTGGCAGGCTTTTTGATGAAAAACACTACTATGCCACCAGAAAAATGACTTTTTTCCTTGTAAAAATAACATTCAGGGATTTCAAATAAAAACGATTTTACATTTCACATCCTGAAATAGCTTTGTACATGTAAAAGTGCTATAAGAGTGATTGGAAAGAATAATAGCATTTAGGAGAGATAGGAAACACATGTATAGAAATCGTGTGTTAAACTCATGCACGTCTCACGATGGCAAACTTCATCCCGCTCTACACATGGGTTGCTCTTCAGCAGAGGCTGCCAACTGGCACGGTCTCGTACCACTGCTCGCAGCTGCTGACAGCTTCCCAGAGTGCCTTTCAGCCTAAACCTGCTGACTCTGAAAATGAAGAGCCAATAGGGACTATAAGCCTAAGGCTCATCTTGAGACTAGCAGATTAGGGCCTGGGGAGAAGATAAAGTACACAAAACCAAAAAACATTAAAGAAACAAAGCAAACAAAAAAACAAACATGAAAAGAAAAAAAAAGAAAGGGAGACCAAAAAAGAAGGAAAGGGGGGACCAAAAAAAAATGAAAGGAAAAACGAGGAGGTCTTTCAAACCCAATTTCTGCAAGTTGGAAGATGACTGATTTGGGAGAAGACCCGTTTAATAACACCGATGGGTATCACTCTCACGTACCTGTAGCAATTATTATGGAATTTGTTGTAAGAAGAGAGAGTAATTAGACCTCCCCATGCTGCAGAGAGGGAGAAGAAAATCTGAGTGGCAGCATCCTTCCAAACCTAAGTAAGATGGAGAGGAAATAGCATCGGCTTCAGGAAAGGGTATTAAAAAGATCAATAACGCTGTTAAATGTTACTGTTAGGGGATTAGCACGTAAGCAGTTTAAATGAACTTTAGAGAAATGGATGTCAATCAAACATTTAAAAGCAAAATCCTGCCCATTTGATGAGGAGTACCGTTCTTCTTGGGCCCATATAAAATGACAGTATAACCTTTGCTGTATACGGAAGGCACAAATATTCAAACTATATTGCTTGATACATATACAAGTTCAATTAAGTTCAGCAAAGAAAATACAAATCAAGAGGAAAAATCTGCATCGGGTGCTGATGGTTTACGTACCAGTGGTCCTAAATAATACTTTATCTTTGTGATCAAAATAAGAACCTCAGCGTTAGTTATGAATGAGATTACATTAAAATTAGGGTAAATTTCTGTCATTAGGTGTACACCAAACAGCAGAGCATAAGTTAGGGCTATTTAGACACCGGGGCCCAGTGTCCTCCCATCAGAAGATAAGACGTGTTCAGCCAAGCCTCTCTTTAAAAAAACTAAACGAAACAAACAACCCTGTTTGTTCTTTAACAAAGTTCTTCGAAGCCCTAAATGCATTTCGATAAAACATCTCTAAATTGCCTGGAATTTCAGAGGAGTTGGGCTTACTTATCACTCACAAAACGTTCAAAGCGTTGGTATTTCCATTTACAAGCTTTCCCAAAGTCTGATTTTCCACCCAAGTCCTCAGCGCAGAAATGGAGATACATGTACATGCACAGATATATGGGGTGGACGTACACACGCGCTAACCAGTTTGAAGATATTACTCAAACGCTACTTTAAAAGTTACCAGCCAGCAAGCAGTCAATCCTTCATCTGGTTGAGTGTAATATACAGCTCTTAATTAATGTTAAAACTGCAAATAAAATTAAAAGCAGAAGCTCGCCTGAATACTACCGAACACTTACCCAGGGTTATAGAGATACTTAGTGTATTCAGCCAGCCCCATTTCGCAAAAGGCATCAGATCTCCTCTCCTTTATTGCATAATGTGGGAACCAAAAATGCTCATATTTAATGCAAAATTAATTTCTGTATTGTTTGCAAAAGATTTAATACTCCCATCACCAAAGGACCAAAACGCCCATTATCGCAGAGATATTAAGGAAATTAAGATCTTCACAATTCATCCAGGAAATGGTTTTCAGCTTTAATTATCAGTCTATCAGTGTGATATCACACCACTATTGACAGAGGAAATCACTTCGGGGGGGGGGGGAACCACCCAAAAACCAAACAGAGTACATTTCCTGAGGCATTGGTAAAAATCCCTCTTAAATTCCTAAAGAAAAAAAGTCTGGATTGTAACACTCAGCTCAGGCTTCAGTTCAGTCTCCAGATTCCTGCCTCAAGACACTGAAGACCAATACACGGGCACTCACGTGCTATGTCAGGCAAAGAGATGATCCGTGGGGGATTTATGTCTACAGGGACACAAATCCCCGTGTATTTTTGGAACACGTTTTACTGGCTTCATTGCAACAAATGGCTTTTTAGACATCAGCTGAAGTCACCTGTAAGGCAGCAGAGATGAAGCGCCATCTCATACAGTCAGTGCTTAAAAAGCAAAGTCAAGTACCGGGTCCCTTAATTCTGCCCTCTCCTACACAGCAAGTAGCCTCGCTTCTTGCAATGCAGGCAGGATAACGATCACAGCTCTTCTGTGTCAGAATGTATGCTACAGGGGAGTTAGATGAGGACATATAATTTCATTTTGTTTAATGTCTCAGAAGCATTACTCAGAACAATCTTTGCTCAGCGAGTAAAACACACCTATTTAGAGCATTTCTGAAGAAATGCAGATAGGTTTATGATGTTACCTATTAAAAGCTTCCTGTGCTTGCTCAAGTCAAGGCAGCATCCATCAGTCACCAGCATATGAAAATCTATGCTTCCTTTTTAATTCCCTATTTTCCAAGTGCACCTACTCAGAGAGATTCAGGTGAAATATTCAATGTGACGTAAATACCGTATCTCTAATAATATACATTTAAAAAATGTTACATGCACACAAATAACAAGCAGCCTTTGCAGCAACACTCCACGTAAGATGAAGACCAGGTTTTCCACAGATGACAATACTGCCTCTGTACACAGAAAATGCTCGCAACAGACACTAAGAAATCTGTATGAATTATTCACCCTAGCAGGTTTCTAAGTGCAATAATAAGCCCACCATAGCATCAATTAGCTTCTCCCACTTTGGTGTGATGAAGTACCAGATTCCAGCTCCAGCTCCAGGTAGAGTTACTCCTCTTATAAGAAGGATGATGAGAACTACATAGGGGAATGTAGCAGTAAAGTACACCACCTGGACAGACAAAAAAAAAAAAAAAATATTATTGAAAGGGCTTATCTGAGTGTATAAAATGTGGGTGAGTGAAATACAAGTGCTACACTGTTGCCTGAAGAAAGCAGTTACTCAGGCTCAGAGACAACAGGGTTGTTTCCCAGGAAATCTGAAATCTTACAGCTCTTCTTGCTGCTGGGAGCACGAATGAAATCAATAGCAACAGAGGTAAGAGTTGGGGTTCCAGACAGAGAGGGGAGAAAAAGCACAAAAGAAAGTCTGGGGAGGAAAAGCAGGAATTTATACATGAAAATATCACTTTTGGTCCTTGTTCAGAGTAACACAGCTCAATGGAGACAAAATGAACACCACCATCCAGTACCACATAAAGTTCTGGTTGGTTTTATATATATATATATATATATATATATATATATATTTCTCAGCATTTAACTAAGCTTAAAGAATTTTTATTACTGTTTGTACCTCTTAATAATTCCATATCACCATGAAAATATTTATGGTCACAATGCAGAAAAAAAAAAGTCATTGGAACGACCCAGACAGAGCTAATCACCATAATGTCTAAATACACAACAGAGGTTCTGTGTTTAACGTCATAATAATTATCTAGTGCAGAGCAGAGCTCGCTCCATGGTCAAATAAAATGGCCAGATTATATATTATTATATTATATATTATATATTATATAACCAATTAAGCTGTACACTTTACCCAAAAGCATTTCAAATCCTTTTACGCTTTAACCTCTGAATATTACGGGGACCAGAATCATCTGAGCTGAAGTGACTTTTGAAACTGCTTTCCCAACTTCCTCCTTGCTGTTTCAAGAGACATTTCAAGAAGTTGCCCCAATGAACTGCTGTGGTGTGGGTATGACAGAGATGAGATGTGAACTCATCTATGCATAAATACAGGTTTTCTATGCCTGACACAAAGGAGTCACTATTTTTCTGGGCCACAGAGGCTCAGTTGAAGAAGTACCTATTGCTGCATCCAAAGCCAACTTATTCTTCTCTACAGCTTCTGTTTCTTGGCTCTGGCCTTTCATGAAATGGTTTTTCCTATCACACTTAGGTAAGGGGAAAAATCTCAGCTCTCCTGGCCCTCTGAGTCTCTGGATTTTCTGGTAATTCCCACACTACCTCACAACAGACGTCGTCAGCCCTGTGCCCAGCTCTAAAAAAATCATAGCTATCTCTGCATACCCACTATCTTCATCCCAGAAAATATCTAGTTATTTTGCTCCAGCTTTTTTATCCTTTAAGCCTACTTTTTGTAAAAAAATCAAGATTAATGCTCTGTCATCGTCTAACATCTTAACCTGCGTGTTAATTGCACCGGGACTGATGGAGAAGTGTCAGATATTGCATTCCTGCAGGTTTCACAAAAGAAAACCCCACCCAAACCAGTGCTGCTGCAGAAGAAAAAGCTGCCTTTCTCTGTTCAGGCGGCTGCCTGGCCAATTCGTATGCCTGTGCTTCCGTGCCAGCGAGAGGACTTGCTCCCTCTTGACACGGTTGCTAGTTAGGAGGCATGGCAGAAAGCTGCAGATGGAGGGGCAAGGGAGAGAATGGTACATGCGAGGTCAGAGACGGGGCGAGGAGCTGAGGTACGGCAAGGAGGAGCTTTAGAAAGATGGTACACAAATATTTGGGAAAAGAGGATACACAGTGTCACTGCTCACGCTCCCCACAGACCAATTTACCTTCGGTTCTGATTTTAAAGTATGTTACTTAACATCTTAATTTAGATCACAGTTTCCCTGATTCCAGTGAAATGTGAGGTGATTGCAGAACTTTAATGAATACCACACAGCACAGGGAAGGCTGCCGAAGGCACCTTTTTTTGCCATGTAACTGCTGAGCGCAGCTCGAGGGCTCATTTTAAACTCACTGAGGACTAGGGAAAAAATGCTGAACCTAAACTATCTTTTTATTATGTTTTGGCTAGATGGGAAAACACAGACAGGAAAAGGGCATTTCATTAATACTTAGCCATTTACTGGAAATAATTTTCACTAATCCACTGACTTATACAAGAGTGTGATTCCCCAAAGCAGCACGCTGCTTTCTCACAAGTGTAAAATCACAAATATTTTTCTTACTTTTCCTGATGACTTGATTCCTTTAGCAAGGGAGGCGTATACAATCACCCAAGCTAGGAAAAGAGATAGTGCCAAGGGCCATCTAATCTCACCAGGATATTCAATCCCTGCTGAAATCTTCAATACAAAGTACCTAAGAATAAAGAAAGAAATTTTTAAAAAAATTAAAAGGAAAAAAATTAATGAGAGCAACTGCAGGGAGTAATTCAGTGCAAATTCCTACAGTGCTTTGTTTTGCTTCAGCGTTCTCAGCGGTTCCTCCAGAAGGTTCCAGTGATTCTCACCGTGTATTATTTTATTTATCTGCATTGCAGTAGTAGATAGAAAAGCCAGGCGCAGGCCAACCCCCCAGCTGTACTAAGCACCACAGGAACGGAACACAAATAATCCAGCTTTTGAAATTTAGCTTTCATCATTCCTACACATAAAAAACAGGTATCATTTGCTGTCCTTAACTGTCGTATTGCTAGTCTTCCCAACAGTGATTGGTGGTCTGTTACAGTGGATTTTAGAGAAAGATTGACATCTCTAAACAAAGGAGGATCTTACTTGAAGTATTCCTCACTGCCACTGACAAACGTTTTGTTTCCTTCACTGGTGAAGTTAACCATAGTCAAGTTTGGATAGGCACTCATACAGAATGTAGAGTTCTTGATTTGTATTTTTGGGTGGTCACCAATAATGCAGGAATCTGGGAAGAAAAGAAAACAAAGAAAATAACTTGTCTAGATTATTTTTTTCAGGTTGGGTGTAAAATGACAACAAAAAAGCATTAGATCACGCACAGCTTGACTTTTGTTCTGTGTTAGATTTTGACACTGTAAGTGAGGAACACCTCGCTTACAGAAGCCATAAGGGTCTGAGCGTGCAATGCTTTAAAATATGGCATGAACTTCCCCTTTTATCCCAAATGTTTAAGGCGTGAAAGAGTCAGAGGAAGGCAAGGACTTCACTCATATGCAGCCCCGGGCCGGGATTCGGGAGCGCTGAGGGGGTCCCGGGGAGCCCCTCTCATCCGGGCGGCCCCCAGCCCCCGGGGCAAGGCGGGGGGGAGAGGGGAGCCGCCCCCCGCTGCCAGTGCGGACCCTCTGCTGGCAACCCTTCCCGGAGGGCACTCCCTCGGTTGGATTTTCCTATTTTTCAGGTCGTTGCATGGTTTGGACGGTTTGCAAGAAGGGGTTTCAGGTTGGGGGGGGGCGTTGTTCCTCCCTTTTTTTTGTTTGATTTGGGGTTTGTTTTGGGTTTGTTTTGTTTGTGTTTGTGGGGTGTTTTGTTTTGTTTGGGGGTTTTTTGTGTGTTTTGTTGTTGTTAAAAATCAGCCTCGCTAAAGCCCAAGGAGTTGCTTTTAACAGAAACCAGGGGCTGCCGGCTATAGCATTTGGTCTGTGCTTTCTCCCTACCCAGTTTTCACAAAAAAAAAAAAAAAAAAAAAAAGTTGGACTGTTTTTTTCAACATTATACTTGAAAACCCCATTTATCCTTGATGAGGAAAAATTTAAATAAGGGGGGCAAGGGTCCATATGATGCAAATCACTTCAAAGTGACTTGAGAAGCGACAGTTCCTGCGCTGGGAGCCTCGCCCGACCACCGCCAGCCGCAGTCTGTGCCCGCATCTCCCGGGGGCGCAGCTGAGCCGGAGAAAGCTCTGGAAACCCACCAGGGCCACGAAGAAGGAAAGAAAAATAATTTTTTTTTCTTTTTTTTTAAAAAAAAAAAGCACATCCCAACTTACCTAACAAGAGTTTGTTTTTATCTTTACAGTCCGGCGTGTTCCATGGGTTGTTACAGGAGGCCCAAGGGAGCACAGGTACAAAGGACGCAAAAAGGTAGAAAAGTGTGTAGCACAGGATAATATTGTAATATATGGCTATCAGAACCGAGATGATCAGCATTGCGATGCCACAGCCTGAGGGAAAAGAGGGGGAGAGAGGAGAATCAGGGGGGCGGTCCCGGGCGGAGGAGGGGGGGCAGCAAAGCAACGGCTGGGGCCGGTGCAGGGCGCATCCCCCGCCGCCACCGCGCAAGTTGCGCGCTCAGAGCCGCCCGCGGGGCGCCGGGCCACCAGCGGAGAAGCCAGCCCGTAGCATGCGGCTGCGCGGCTGCGGACGGGCCGCGGAGCGGGGGGGGGGGCGCAGGGCGGCGGTGCTTGAAGCCATGCAGGAGGGAGGGTGCAGGTCATGCTCCCCAAAACCGGGCCGGCTCCTGCTCCGCTCACCTTGCAAGGCGGGGATGGCTTTCCAGACCGACACGGGCCCCTGACTAGCAAACTGCCCCAGGGAGACTTCCAGGAAGAAAATGGGGATCCCGGCTAGAGCCAACATCATCAAATAGGGGATGAGAAACGCACCTTCGGGGGGAGGAGGGGGAGAAAAGAGAGAACAACCTGAATCATCGCGCGGGGGGGGGGGCGGGATGCGGAGGGGCCGCTCCGCGGATCACAGCGGGGGGAATTGCTCTGCCTCCGCAGGCCGGTGCGGAGAGCCCCGCGCAACCTCCAGGACCGCAGCGCCCCCCCGGGGGGGGGGCTGAGGGCCGGGACGGGCCGGCCTCGGGTCCGTTTCTGCCCGGGATATCGGGGACAACTTCGTCAGGACCTGCAGCTATTAACATCTCTCTGTTTGTTATCGATTCCCGGTGCCTTGACGGGGGGGGAGCAGCCTTCTGCACCTCCAGCATTTGCTCTAGGCAGTATTATTGATAAATGAGTATTTCACCACCTCGCACTTAAAAGTTCTTAGGTGTAAAAAAGAAAAAAACTTTAAAGTTTATATTTTTTTTAAAGAACGATTTTTTGTTTTAAGTGGCTAATTCTCGCACATTAAACAGCTCTTACAGCCCCCGCACGTCTGTTTTCAGAGCTCGCAGCCCCAGCATCCCCCGCCGACAGTCCTGCGCAGGGGGAAGGGGCTACAGCTGCAGAGGGCTGTAGCGGTAACACCCACCGGTCCTCACGTTAACAGCCCTGTTATTCATATATAATATTGTATATATCTGTTATTTAGATATAATATATTAAATAACTTCTTATTCTCCTTGTAAACTATTAACAGCACGACCCTTCTTCCAACTCTTCTCCTCCTCTATCCTGAGCAGCATTCGCTCTATTTCAAACGATTATTTTTCAATCGGGTCACGGAGAGATTTTAAAGAATTTCCCCAAACTTCACGAAATAACCTGAAGTCTCCACTCTGGTTCAAACGTCCCCGCGTGACTTTTCCGCCTCCAAAGTCCTTCGCATCATCCCCTCCTCCCCCCGCCCCACCCGTTGCGGATTCAGACCCAATTGCGTTTAAATTCGGCCAAGTGGGGGGTCCGGACCCCCACCCCGTGCCCAGGCATCATCATCCCTGCTCTTCATCTTCCTCCCCCTCCGGCCAGCACCAAGTGCTGGTGTTATTAAGGAAAACGCTACCTCCTAACGCAACCTCGGAGCTCCCCTGCTTTCGGAGCTGCCCGCCAGCAAAGCCCCGCCGGATTCCCACGGGTGGTCGTGGGGTGCCCTCACACCCCGCTTCAGCCTCGGCCTCACCGGGCCCAGCCTTCCCCCCTGCCAAAAATAATGCCGGGGCCGGCTTAGCCACGTACAGAATTGGAGGTAGAGACAGGAAAAAGCCATCCTACCTCCCCCATTCTTAAAGGCCAGGTACGGGAACCTCCAGACATTGCCCAGCCCCACGGCATAACCCACCATGGAGAGGATGAAATCCAGCTTGCTGGACCAGTTCCCTCGGGCTTTATTTTCATCCCCTACATCGTCTTCCTAAAGCGGGGTGGGGGGTAGGGAAGGAAGAGAAAGAAGAGATCGGAAAACAGCCACTTTTGCTAACAAGCATCGCGGTACTGCGGCTGCCGGGGTCACCCCGGCGAGCAGCGGCCTGGGGGGACACGCACACGGATGGGGGACACCCCACACACACACCCCCGGGCTCTCTTCTGCCAGAGAAAGCCGGAGAGGGGCTTTTAAACCCTGGCCCTCCCTCAAGCTGCTCCCGAGGGAGGGGAGGCGGTGCCTGCAGCCCGGGGGGGTGGGGACGGACTGAGGGAAGGGGGGAGTCAGTCCCCGCTGCCCGGGCACCCCCACCCCAGCTCCTCCGGGGGTGAAACGCGCCGGGGTCGAGGGCTCCCACCCCGAGAGCCCGGCCTCTGCAATGCGCATCTCCCGGCCGTGCTGGCGTCTGAATGAGGCCTTGGGGGTAGCGGATGGGGGGGGGGGGGGAGGAGAGGTCCTCCTGGCTCCTAATTCCCCGGTGGACGGTGGGGTCCCATCGCCCTCGGATGGATAAGCACCGCCCGCCGGCCCCCGGGGGCTCAGCACTCACAGGAGAAATAAAAACTTGTTTCTACAGAACCGATCTCCCCCCCCCCCCCCCCCCCTTTTAGGGTAAACCCAGACGGGGGGGGGAGCGCAGGGAGAGCGTCGAGGGGTGACCGCCTTCCCAGCTCCCCACCCCGCCCAAGGCCAGGCTCCGGGAGGGGTGAATTGACCCATTTCCCCCTTATTTTTGGCCCCAGGCTCCAAGGCACTCCGACGCACGGGGTCGGAGCAGCCCCCACCGCGGGGGGGAAGAGCTGAGCATCCTCCCGCAGCTGGTGCTGGAGAAAGGGCCGGGGCCCCACGCGGGGATCCCCCTCCGGGTACGGACACGCGTGCCGGGGCCGGGCTGTGCCCAAGACCCTCTCCCCCCCTTCCTCCTCCCCGCCTCCCCGACCCATTTGGACCCGATTTTAGAGCTCCATCCTCAAGTGGGTGCTGAGTGGCAAAGCCCCCTCCCTCCCAGGAGCTGAAGGAAGGAGGGGAAGAAACCCCGTAAGGGGCCAACTTACCCCCTCCACTCTGCCGGGAAGGACAGAAGTGTTGCCGTCTGTGCCCAGGACCACGGTACTCTGGCTCAAGGTCACCCAGGCGCCTTTGGGGTTGTTTCGCTCCAGCGTGCTCTTCCCAAGGTTTAGATTAGCGTCCCCGTCGGTGCTTTGCAAAGCGGGAATCTTGCAGTGAGGGATAGCAGCTTGCCCAGGGGTGGTCTTGCACGGAAAGCTTTCCCCAGATTCCCTCCGGAGGGTGGAATTGCCTTGCACCGGGGTGCTGCTGAGCTTGCAGATCCCGACTTTGGTCCTCTCAAAATCATTTGGTTTATCTTCTTCGGAAGGAAGTGTTTTGTTATCGTTAGAGAGCGATCGGGGAAGCCTGGCCACGGCGGCTTGCGATGGGGCATCCTGCGGCTCGTTTTCGGGGCTGATGCTTGTAACTCCCCCACCTTCATTGGGTCCAGGAGCAACGGTTTCGGGACTATTCACAGCCTGCTTGCTCATATCCCTTTGACTGGCGTAATCCTAAAATGACAACGTCACATATTTTACCAAAAAGAGGAGGAAAAACAAAAAAGGTTGGGACTGCAGAGATTCTACGAATTTCTTTTCCTCGCGCACAAAACGGGTGTGCTAGAAAATCTGGATACAAGTGTTGCAGGATTTCGAGGTGCCCCGGCTCGCCTGTTCGCCCTCTCATTCAACGTTAATATTCTGGGGGAGAAAACAGTAAGAGAAAACAAAACAAACAAAACCACCCCAAACTCAAACCAAACCAACACACACACACCAGCCTCTGCAAAGCCGTAATTCGAGTTTAAATAAGTGTTTCTACAGCACTGCGCCGCCAGACCTCGTTAGATTTCCCATCACGGCTGTAGGATGCTCCCTTCCCTATCACCAGTGTAGAAAGATTCTTTAATTTTACGCCCCATTTCCTTTCTGTCATTCAACAATGCACATCTGCTTTTTTTTTTTTTTTTAATATAATATATATAGGCAATAGACAAGCTGCCCTGAAGGCAGCCGGAGATGGTAAAAAAAAAAAAAACAAAAACAAAAAACAGGAGAAACAGCGGTGGTGAGCATTTCTGAGCTGGCTGCCACCGTTCAAAACCCGCCAGCAAGACAGTGAACCGCAAAAAATAACCACACCGCCACAGCAGAATTAATGCCAATACGAGCTCACTTTCCCTATTCTTTTTCTTATATTTTCGACTCGCACGCCTCTAAAGATTTTGTTAAGCATTCCTGTCTTCATTAAGCAGATTACTGACGACATTCCCACACACCCCCCACCTTTCCCTCAAGTTTAAAATTATACTTTAAAATGCATCTTCTTTTCATACCTTCACAACCCGCAGACAAACCCCACCTTTCTCATCCTTTCAATAGCAGCTTTACAGATCCACCTTCGTTTTAGGAGGTTTCACCAAACTACCCGGCGCTGCTTCGGCTCCAAATTTTCTTTTCGTTTTCATCCCATCTCCCAGCGTCAGGGATAAGAGCTGCAAGGACTCCGACACTATCCAGGTGCAATTCGGGGTGCAGCCGTGTCCCCGCAGCACCGGCAGCAGCTCCCCCTCCAGCACCGCTTCCCTCCCTTCAGCCCTTTTCAACAGCAAAGGGAAAAAAGAAAATCAAGCACTTACCATGTTTTAAACAGCAACAGATTGACTCGGGAGAGGTAAAAAGAGCAGTACGGGCGATTGACAGACTGGATTTTGCCCAGTCCGGAGCAAAGCTTTCTATACTTCCTTGGGAAAGACTGGGTTTGCGTCAGTGCGTAGCAAGGTGCCCTTCGTTTGACATTTTCTTGATAATAAGAGTTTGATAAATCATTACCCTTGGTTTCAGATTTTAAAGGGACACCAAGAAGCCGGAGCGCCGGCGGGCTGTCACTCACGCGGGGGGGGATTGCGTGTCCCGGGTGACTCAGGTGGGGGCTGACGGCTGAACCAAACCCAGCAAGAGCACGGGAGAACTTTCCTGCTGGTAATTAGAGGGAACATGTGAGAAACACGTACCACTGCACCCAGAGCAAGAGAGAAACGGGGAGAAACCGTCCAGTTCTACCCCTCTCCCCCCTCCCGCTTATCGCAGGGTATGATTCATCTCCCCCCCCCCCCCCCCTTTTTTTTCCCCCTCTGCATTTCTGCAGTTCACAGTTGACTCAGACGTTATAATAGCTTTTATATATACAGTTCTCCATACACATATATACAGAGAGGGAAGTTCACTGCGTACACAAACACGTTTTAATTGCGTCTTCCTTGTTTCGTTACACCAGACAACGTTATACCGTTTATTTTCACTGTGCCTCGTAGGGGGAAACGCTCAGCCCGAATTAAACGAAAACGATACACCCAATAAAGCCATGTTCTCTTTCACCAAAACTATCTTACAACAGTGAAGTGGGAGCAAAGACGACGGCAACCGCAGTCGAGTTGTTGGTGTTCTTCCCCCCACCCATCCAAGCATTCACGTTTGGGAATCGGGGGGGGGTGTGTGTGTGTTACTCATCATCACGAGGCAGATGTTAATCCCGAATGGGTTTTGCACCGAAGTCATTCCCCCACAATCAACCTCTGCTAAGCGGCATTTGCTATTTGCGGGGCTTCCTCAAAGATTTGTCGCGCACAAGGTAACTTTGCTCCCGCTGACAAAAATAACGAGCGCATTGGCAAAGGGGGATGCTCCCTGAGCAACCTCCCCAGTTGTTCCAGCGTCAGAGATGCCGCTCCTCCGCACCCACCCTGCCAGCCTCGGCTTCTCCGGAGAGTATCGGATATTTTAGCGTAAGCAATGTGCAGCGTGCGCCTGTCCGGGGCAGCGCAGGGCGGGGGAGGAGGGGGCTAAGCTCGCCAGCACCACCTGCAATCCTTGCCCGTCCTTTATTTTACAGGTTACTACCGCTTGTTTCAGCGGCTGGAGCAACCCAAAAATTCGCAATCCTGCAAAGCCCCGGGCTGCCCGGGGCCGCCGCGGGCAGGGGACCCCAGAGCTTTGCTCCACTGCAGCGCCAGGCTGCGGCTCGGCGAGCGGGGGGGGGCTGCCCATCGCCCCCCCAGCTCAGCCCCCAGCTCCTTTCCGCTCCACCCGCTCACTGCGGATGTAAGCAGAAATTCACCTGCGAGAATTATTAAAAGCACCACGAAAGCCAAGGAGATTGGGGGTAGCAAAGCAGAACGTTGAAAATCGGGTGGTGGTTTTTTTGTGTTTTTTTTTTTTTTTTTTAGACGATATTACCCCGTCTCCCAACTGAAAAACGCTTGCGCCTTACAGCAGAGCCTCAGAGCGCATTTATAACACATCAACTGATTATGCTGTTGCCTAGAACATATACAAGCATATACTATAGGTACATAATACGCATATATAGGTGTTTTTTACACAGACATGTTTTCCTACAGCCGCGTGTCTAGATTGTTCTACCTTCCTCTTTTCAAATACACTCCTCTGCCTCTTTCCTGCCATGTGCTCTCCCCCGGCCTATTCCGAAATCGAGGGGTACACACCGAGAATCTTATTTTATTGGGGGGTGGGGTGATCAGTGGTATTTTGCAGCGTTTCCTTCCCGATGCATCCTCCGGGCGCAGGAGCAGCTGGTCGGAGCCAGGGAAGGGAGCGGGGTCCTGAGCTCAGATCTGCTGCCCTTCAGGTTACATTAATGCCTCTAAAAGTACGACCGAAATTAAAAGCGACAAGGCAGCGGTCCAAGTAGTATTTTAGTCGCGAAGACCCCCAAAACCTCTTCTACATTCACAGGGTTGACTCCCCCCCCCCCCCCCCCCCCGAAAATTGACACTATTCGTTCTTCACGTTCTTTTCGAAGCGATATTTTTGCTTTCTCCATCAGCACTGAAACGTGAAATCGAAGTTTCACCCCTGGAAAAGAGGAATCGATCTCTTTTCCTTTCAGAAAGGGCAAGAGCACCCCGGGAAGGGCCCTCTCGGTGGGGCACGGAGCCACGGACCGTGCTCGGACATGAGGGAAACCCACGGAGAAACACGGCTCGGATTCAGACATTTCCCTTCATCTTAATGCTCCCCGCGCCGGCTACCGAGCCTGCAAAGCCGAGCTTCCCTAGACCCGGCATTGCCCGTGTCTTCGCCCACACCTGTCCTTGGTCGAAACTCCTCGTTTTGAGTTATGGTTCCTTTCGAAACCAAAACAAGTCCCTCCAACGCGGGGTTTTCAGGCCCCATTAACTGCCAGTAAGTTCATTAAACTGACTTTTCTGAGCTCCTTCTTGGTTCCCCAAAAGCCTGCCCCGGAGGCGAAGCGCCCCTTCCCAGCCCCGAAGGGATGGAGGAAAGGGCCTGGCTGCAGCTCGCCCAAACCACACCAGCCTCTCCCTGCCTGGGCGGGGGGGGAGGGGGCCACCCCCAACCCTCGACATGAGCCTATCCTGCCTGGAGGAGACCCTGCCTGCTTCCCACAGCCGTGGCCACCGGCACGGCCCCCCCCGGGACTGCTGGGAGGGAGGGGGGAGCTGCTTGGGGGGGGTCGTGGTCTTTCAAAAAAAAAAAACCAACCACCAAAAAACTCACCAAAAAAACCCACACAAAAAAAAGGGAAGACCCCTCCCCCCCTTCCCCCGAAAGAATCCCCTTGGGGTGCCCCCACTTGCGGGGGTGCCCCCGTGGAAGCAGGGCTGCCCGCAAACCGGCGCCCTCCGCAGCCCAGCGAGTGCCTCTGTCTTAATTACTTTGTCAAAGATGAAAAATAGCGATTGATTTCTTTTCCTTCCCTTGCTCGCCATCCCTCCTCTGCCCTCTTTGCAGAGAAACAAACGCAAACGAACGGGGGGGGGGGGGGGGCGGGAGGGGCCCCCCCCGCCCCCAACACGCACTTTGCTGCGTTGACGCCGCATTCGTGCCGTGCGTCGGCGGGAAAACCAAGTCACGACAGCAGCCACCGCTCCGCAAAGACATCCCCCTCCAGCCCCACGTACAGCCACCCACGCAGATCTCATCCCTGCCCTAAAATCCCCCGTCTTGGCTACGGGGTTAAGCACTGCAGCTACTGGTGTTAAATCTGCCTCCTCCTCCCTTCCTTCCCACTGGAAAGTTTGCCTCAAGCTGACGGAGCAGCCGCAGCAAGAACCTGCGCCCTCCTCCCATCCCCTTTTCTCCCAAGAGCTCCAGCCGCAAGCCTTTGCAGCCTCCGCCAGGGCCGTGTCTGCACTCCCAGCTCGGCCCGGGGTCCTCGCTTAGCCGAGGAAATCAGCTTCTATCAACCCCTTCACACAGCGCATTAATTCACGCAACTAGACGGAGGTTTCCTTCTTCCCTCCTCTCCTTGGTCTCACCTTCTCTGTTTTTGGTTTTCTTTGCACGGCAAACCCAGCGAAAGCCGCTGCGGTGGCAGTTCTCCGCAGAAGACGGCCATTTAAACTCTTTCCCCCCCCTTAAAGCTAAAAGGCAAATACAACGGTAAGGATCGGGAAGGGTGTGAAGACCTGGGGGAACGCCTCTAAATGCCCAGTTAAGACTGCAATTGAATAGGCCTTTTTATTAAAGGTAATTAGATTAGAGAGATGTTACGCGTCAGCTGTGCAGTGCACTGATTCAATCTGCGCCGCGCGCTCTGTGCGTTTGACTTGCGGACAGATGTGGTTTCCCTCAGACCGTCAGACCCACGGGCAGGTGACACTGGATTCAGGCAAGTCCCCAGCGAGCGCCACGAGCTCTTTCTGCAGCTCAGGACAGTCTCATTTGCAGCCCAAGAGAGGGGCAGGTTCCCCATCGCTTCTCTGAGGACGCAGAGCTACAAAGCGAGGTTCATTAAATATGTGCTTTTTTCATTTTTTTAAGCGCTGTCCTATTGTAAAGTGGGGGTTTAAACCAGCTGCTCCCTGGTGAATAAACCTGCCCTCACCCAGGGTTTTGAAATCTTGCAGAGAAATTCCAGTTTTGGGCAACATGGAAATGGTAATAGGTTTATTTGTGTAAAAAAAGATTATGGCTTTTCTTATAACTACGTTTTCAATGACTGACATGATTTAACTATAGCAATAAATAATCATAGAATCATTAAGGTTGGAAAATTCCTCTGAGATCATCCAATACAACCATCGAAATAAAATACATGAAATAAAATAATGCAAAGCCAAGAACAATATTGTATTCACTGAACTGAGTTAGAAATCATAACCAGCAAAAGCGGGTAACCATAATTCACTTTCACCTTCACTTTCTTATTTTTCTCTTTTCATTTTAACTATATATGTGGTTTTTTATAGCCTTAACAGAACAGTTTCCCCATGCAGAGAGCATGGACCCTTCCTAAGACAAAGATTTGCCTTATCAGGCTGCAATATTTTGCCTCTCTCAGTTAATTACGTCCAAATAATGAAGAGACTGTAAAATCTTTCTAGTGATAATTACCTGTTATTTTTCTCCCGTGAAACGCCTGAGGCTCATCCTGCTATTTATTAGCTCTACTGTACGCTCCCTGATGAGCTGCTTCCAATTGCCTTAACCTACATAACTCACTGGATGGCCCTTGGATTTTCAGATAATTGTCAAAGTCCAGCATCCTCACTGTGAAAAAGGAGTCAGCTCCCTGAAAGATTTAACTCCTTCAGCAAAGACCACTGTAAATAACAGAAAATTTAAAAAAAAGGGGATCAGGTGGGGGGAAAACAGAAGCATCTGGAGGGAATTCCTGCACCACTGGCCAGGCATTTATGCTCCTAACAGCTATTTAACCCACACATACATGTTTCTTCATTTGTCCAGACATTTTCCTTAAACACAGTGTGTAATCTCAATACAAGGCATAATAAAAACAGGTTTAAACCTTCACTTCACAATATGACAGGAATAAAAAAAAAAAGCACCTATTTAATGAAAAATTATAAGTAAGTGCCATTTAGAGCTCTAAATATATTTCCATGATTTACCCGTGCGCAACCAAGGATGTTTTTTCTGATGCCACAGTAAGCTCCAGACTTAGCCTAGCCCAGTTACTGAACCCGACGCTTCTCCGTATTCAGCTAAGAATGTACATGTCCTTACACTGCAAACAAGATAAAAATACATATTTTTGAACGAGTGGTGCTCAAAACTGGATTAAGAGCAGTACTTTCTTCTAACTGTACAAATACATGAGTAGAGTCAGCACAGAGAACAGCCAAACAAGCCTCCTTAAAACCACGTGGGCTCTGTGCAGGGAGAGCTGCAGAAACAGCACATAAAGGAGTGATTTGCAGAGCAACCCAAGTGCTTCTGGATGTCATCGACCAGGTAGCTTGGTCTCAGTCTTGGCACCAACCTAAGAGGGGTGATGGATGGTGGCTGAGGCAACCATGGGACAGAGAGGCTGGAACAGAAGCACATCCTGGCTGTGGGAAGAGCGTGGCAGCAGCCCTGATACCAGATAGAGCAGCTCAAGGCGACAGGGACAAGGGGCTGCACGTAGAGGGACGTTGGACCCCAGCACGTTCACAGGGAAGCTTCACCTGCAGAAAGGTGCCTAAACCAACGGTGGTTTTGCTTGGCAAATGGGGAAGTTGTGGAGCACGCAGACTCACTGTTCAGCTGTGAAGCATCAGCTCAGCTACATTTCAATATTAGCGATTAACCCTCTAAACAACACTACCTGAAAAGAGTAATTCTCCAAATGGTGGTATCTTGGTCACTTGTTACCATGTGAACACACCACACTAAGGTTTGAACTCCCGATCAGAAATTTGGAAAGAAAATATCACAAATACTGCAAAATGAGAGAAAGTTGATTTTCTAGGAAGGTGCCCTGGGAGGACACCATGAGCATCACACAGAAAATGCACTGGATTCCAGCAGAGAACCAGTCCGTTTTAACACCTTTTACTCACTGCCTTATTCACTTTTGACTGTTGAGTCAAAATCAGTAAGAATGAAACAATCATTGGAACGCATGTCTGTGAGGCTGTGGGAGCTTCCCCAGGAGTCAGTGACATTGACTACATGGTCCCACTTTCAGAAAAAAAAAACCCATAATAAACATACTAATGTAATTATTTCAGTATTTCACAAGGCAAGTCATGATAGGCATTTGGATTTCTGATGGGGGGTGGTGGGGTTGGGAGAAACAGTGTCTTAAACTTTTTCTGTGGTCTCTCATAGGAAATTCATAGTTTGTTTAAACCAGAGTGCTTTGCCTTCTTTTTTTTCCCCCTCTTTCACCGTGAAAGGGGAGGTCCCCCAATACATAGTGAACTGGGTACAGCGATTGTCATACAGAGGTACCAGAACTGCAGTCCCTCTACCAGCGTGACAAAATCCCACACTTCATCTTGCAGAGTGCCAGATAAAGAAACCCATCTGTTCAGGGTTGATAAGTCAACCCAGTGTTGGGATGTAAGTCTAAATCAGTGAGTGGTTTGTAGGACATTCATAGAAGCAGAACTTTTAAGGTCATACATTAAATCTAACTGTATTTTGGCTGAAGAATAAATGCTAGGGGCAAATTTTCAGCTACAGCTTCTCTCACTGGGATGCCCATTTGGAGGACATTAGTAATAGCTCTCTTTCCTGAACTCAGCTGGTCCCAGTGTACTTGGAACAGCTCTGTGGGAAATACAGTGGTGGAAACGTTTCACCTAATCACATCCTCCTTAGCAGGCTCCCGGTGGAAGTCCAGGCAGAGCCCCTATTCTGGGGTGTAAGCCTTGGGTATGAGAAAGCCGGGTATGCCAACACTGTGGCAGCTGGGAACTACCCTGTGGTTGAGGAACAGAAGATAGGGATATATTACATAGCCACTTTTCAGCTCCATTACACCGTCAGATGGCTCAAAGGGGCTGGCATCACAGCAGAGAATCTGGCTTACAGCTTGTACACATGTGGCTTTTATTCAAAGCCTTCTCAGCTGTTAGTCAAAGCTACATAATCCCGCAACGTCTGCACTTCACTAAGCACAGACCTACACTCTATAATCCCACAGTCCTTTTTCTGGTCATGCTGAACTAGACGTGAATTGTAGCACACCTTCAATTTTAATTCTGAAGAGACAACATCAACGATATTTGCAACAGAAAAATGACATTACAAGTACTAGTTACTCCCCAAGACAGTCTGTGCATTACATACAGGGTATTGGATTTAAAACAAAGACACTGAATTGCTTAAAAACAGTTGGAAAAAGCAACTAAGCTTCTACCAGTTTACATATTGAAATCAGGGTTAAGCATTCCCTTGAGCGTAAGTCTCCAAGTAATTAGGATGACACTGCTCTCCTAAGTTAAGAGCTTAATTGTTTAAATGACCATTTTGTTAATTCCTATGGTTCATCTTTTGAAATTCTGGATACCTTCAACACTGAGCTCCAAATATTCCTTGGTCATATGAAAAGTTCAAGGTGATCCACCATCTAAGGTGATGGAAAAAACTGAAGCCAGGCTTCAGTGTCAAGACCATTTTCTTATTAAGCTTCCCAGCTCACTCCTACACTTGTCAGTGAGACTGTAAGAGATGTGAAAAAAAGATCACCAGAGGTATTCCAATAGTCAGTTTTTCCCATGAACCTCTTCCGTTTCATCTTTCTTTACCCTTTCCTAATAAAGCCACATTTATCTGGGACACTCCGGGAATGTTCTCTCACCACATTGCAAACAACGTAACAAAAGATAGCTAAATACAATAATTTCTCTTCTGCAGCTAAAGAAGCAGAAAAACAGGCCCAGCACCGACAGGCAGTGGGTGAAACTGGAGAAGGGAGGAACCTACCGAGGGTGACGGAGCTCTGCCAACAGCCTCCCAGGTGACCTCAGGCACATCAGTTCAACTGAGAGTTTGAATGAACATGGACAGTAACCTCAGCTCTTTCCTGTTCAGCTATATATTCTTCTGAGATCAGGTCTGACGCCAAGGACTTAAACCAGCTGCATGTCCCCTTGTGTGACCTCTCAGCAGAGAGGCCAAGAGTCTGGGATAAAAACATTTATGTAAGTAACTTTAAAAAAGTATTAGCTATCTTAATTTTAGGCAAATGCATGAGTTTACTGTTATGCTGGCAGCCAGGATGCTGTTTCACACGTTTAAGGACTTCAACCCCCTCCGTTCCTCAAAAAACCTCCTTCTATCAAGCCTTTAATCACACAAAACCTGGTGCAAAAACCTGTCTATGAATCAGTCCTTATTACGTATTTTCATAGTCTCTACAAATAAGACACTGCACTATAACTATGTCTTGAGGCCACTGTGCCATGGCTAACCCATACTCTGCTTTCCAAATTACATCATACCACCAGAAAACTTTCCTCAGAACTTTCGCATTTTTAGCACTTTGGCACTAAATGTCTCCTTTCCAATCTGGCAATTCATTTATTCCTTGTCCTTTGCGCAGAACATCAGCTGATGTGGATTTATTGGCATTGTCCCTTCACCGTAGCATCCCACACTGACATCAGAGATTAACTCTAGGTCCAAAAATAGCTGGACATTATTAGGAAGCAATCTGAATCAACAAAATCAGAGCAGAGTTGTAGGGTGTGGGGGGTGGGTAAATCTATTCCAGCAGCCAGTTCAGCCCTTAACAACATGCTTTGTCAGCCCTGAATCGCTCAGGCAGCTGGACTAGATGAACGTTGTAGGTCCCTTCCAACTGAAATAGTTTATTCTATTGTATACAGATCCTGAGATCAGGTAATGAATCATCCCAAGTTCAAAGCACAAGACAAAGAGCCTCACCTTTGTCCAAGATGACAGTCGCCCAACTTGACTGGTTACATACAATTACACAGAAGTCGACAATATTCTATAGCTGAAAGACAGAATTCATCCCAGAAAGGGATTTGAAGCGATCTAAAAGCAGTTTCAAAATCACACTTGGTGGACAGGCAAAATGGACTACAAATTATTGGAGAAATTGTGATACTGGAAATTATGTTCAAAAAGTACAGTTACTCATCTGATCGTGGTCTTTGTCAAATTAGTTAAGTGATATTAGCGCAAGAGGAATAGACTCAAAAGAGTAAGGTTTAGCACCACAGCAGCCACTGCATCCATATGCTGGGATCTCACATCTTTGTCTGAAACTGGAAGTCGTAGATGGAAAGGACCCAGGGAGACCCTAATGACAAGCCTACCTCCACCAGCTTTAGCAGAGCACCTTTATTGTGCTTTTTAAAAAATTTTATTCTTGTTTTCCTCATTACCAGACATTATGCAAGTAGTGTCCCGTCCACCATAACAAGAGTTACTGACATTCATTCAGTGTCTGAACAGAAGCTTTGGCCACCAGAGATACAGGCTGAATCCTTACCCTTCTCTCGTGCATCTTTTTCCCCCTTGCCTATTTTTCAAACCTTTTCTGAAATGCCTGGCCTACCAGCTCAAGCTTGGCTGGTGGCTCATTGCCATGTACTTCTGACCACAAAGGCAGCTAAAGGGGCACTATCTTAGATGTCTCATATTTTCCATGTTGGAGTACGGATGAGAGGGTGTACTGGGTCTATCTCTCAGCAGCAGTGAGATTGCAAACATGAATCAGCACAAGATAGGGGAGCTGCCCCATCAATCCTGGCTTTCTTTTTTCCCCTCCCTTGTGATTTTTTTTTTTTGTCTTGTTTTGTGATTTTTCATGCTGTTGTTTTGGGGTTGTTCGATTTTTTTTTTTAAGTAGCAATTTTTTTTTTTAAAGTAGCATTGGATTCTAACAGCAGCAGCAATGGAAAATAACTCCAACCTCTCTCTTCTTATTGTTTTTCCCCAAAAGAAAGCGCTTACCATTTTTAAAACCTTGTGAACACCTAAGAGAGCTGATTGTATTTCCCTTTTTCCATTTGTTTTCTTAACATATCTTTAATAAAACATAAAGAAAACCCTTTTCAGTTAATCCTACACAACCTTTACTTTCAAAATGTCAGACTTGCCTAACTATTTTATGTTGTACAGCAAGACACCCTTGCTAACATCTTTCCTTCTCTGGATTTATTGTGTTAGCATAATATGGTCACATTTGCAAGGAAAGATCTCTTCTGAGATGAGAGGTCAATGCTCAGCATCTCTTACAAATACATTTGGGCCTAGGCATTCCCAGCTGACTACCCCTCTTTTTCCTCAATAAACACATCCATAACAGAGGAATCTCGGATGACTTTGACATGTTGTCCTGCCACTGCTCACACAACTCCCCTTTTTTAAAAGGTGAAAACATGTGACTGATGGACACACGAGACATCTATGCAAAACAGAGATGCCCAGAAAGCAAGATTTCTCCATTCAGAAGGCCCCAAAACGCAGGCCCTCAAAGCCACTTAGGGATTAATTCTCTGCCATTTATCTGCTATTTTATTTTTCCTCCAGATGTGCAATGAGGGAGCAAGTTGCTGAAGCACACACTTCATATTCTAACCTTTTTTGTCTTGCTGCTAGAGGGAGCCGTCTAAGAAGTCTTTTGGGGGGTCTTTTCTAGTTTTAGGCCTCAGCTGCTGAAGTGCGTCTGCCTGGAGCTCAGGAACGTCTGGCCTTACCTGGGCCACGCACCTTTTACACACCTGCTTCTTCATGGCTAGCTTCAGAATAACCCCTCCTCAGAACAAGTAGTTATTTTCTACAAAACACTAAGTTAAAACCAGCCAAGAACAGCAGCAGAGAATGGAAAGCCATGACCTATTAAGCAGGCCATTTTCCTGACTAACTTAACAGCAGACTTCAGTAAACCTCACACAGCGCCTCTTCTCCGTGGCCTGACCAGCCACCCCGTAGCGCAGCCCGAGCGGGGAAAGCAGCCACACCAGGGCAACGCTGCAAAACCCAACACGGAGACGAGGAGAGCCTTAACAAAACCAGCACACATGCTGCACAAAAGCAGAGCAACAAACAGACCAGACCCTCAAGGCTGTGAAAACATCCGCAGCGCTGCTTTCGCAGACCCGAGAGGCGATCAAGCCCCTTTGCCTCTGCAGCCTCCCTGTCTGAGCAACCCATCGCTGATTCACTCAGACTCTCGGGATTCAGCCGAAACCGATCATTGTTGCTCTACGCATCACAGCATGAAAGGCAAATGGTTCCTTTCCTCTTTGGAGGAGGTTTGTGGGTTTTTTAAAGTCATAGTTAAAGTTTCATCTCCCTTACTCTTCTCTACCTTGAGGTAAATAGCCTCCACCTATTAACTACTTCCTTAGCAGTCAGCTTTTCTAGGTGTCTGCTCATTTTTATTTACCCATACTTACCACAATTGTTCTGCATCTTCCTGAAATGTCACATTGCAAGTCACTTACACTTCTCTACCTACAAGCCCAGAATTAAATACAACTTCTAAAACATTTAAAGATTTTTCAAATGTGATTAGAATTTAAACAGTGCTCGGTGGTTTTCACGTAAGTTAGATGCCCATCTTAAAAATCCATCTTACTGCAAGACAAAGCTTTACAATGAAACTATTTAAATCATATAAACAGGCTCCCCCTCTAATTTAATTCTTTTAGGTATTTGCTTTTTTAAAATGTGAGTGGTAACACATGAGTCTGAAAACTAACGTCTACATTTTCAGTTTGAATTTAGCAGATTTATAAGCAAATCAGTTACTGGGGTTTGGGTCAATGGCAGCAATATGCATTGCAGCTACCAGTTCACACATTATTTAAACGTACTAAAATACAACTCAAATCTCATGCATTTGAAGCATAATTCTCATATTCTAACAGTATGGTTGGCCTTGCTACTACACTCTTCATTTTACTAGAGTTACACCTTATGAGGTTTACTTTTTCTGTGAGATTTTATTCTAAAAGTAGAAGAATCATGCTTGGTGTCATTTCACTGGCTTATTGGCTTGGTGTGATTGGTGAATGATTTCATCTTTCATATACCTCTGCCTATATGTTATCCACTTCAGATGCTGTAAAAGCAGAAGAATCATATTACTTGTGAAAGATAATAATACATATTCATAAACAGAATTTTTTATACATAATACTTTTCAGAGTAGTTTTGATATTTCAGTCCAAAATTCCAATTATTTTCATGGGAGATACTCCTAACATTTCAATAAGTGCCAACCAAAAAGCATATTTTAATACACTTTTGTTCCATGACAAGATATGATGAAGGGGTTAGGATTACCTTCGGTTCCCTTGCATAGCTTCTAAGGAAACAAGATATCACATTGAGTTCTGCTTTGTTTGAGACTGCACATTAAGGACTTTACTGAAACTTAGCATCTGAGCATCTCTAGGCATCCTTACTGCAGAATTGTAGCTTTTTGGGTTATAGGCTTCAAGTAGAGTAGTTCGTTGAGCGATGCTACAAGGCAATTTTTTTTTTTTTTTTTTTTTTTAAGTGTTTTGCTCTGCTGCTTTAAGACTAATCCCTCAGTTCTCTTCAAGTTCATCAAAAAATCAGAGGGAAATCTATAATTCACATACCTGCATTTCCTGCATTGTGACAATGTCTCTCTTACAATCATAAACACATCCCCCTCTAATTGTAACTGGGCAAATGGGTAGAAAAGGCATTTCTAGATGATACGTGTGGAAGAAACTTTTTGACAGCGGAGATATTTGCTTTTCAGTTCTGCTGCCATCCACGGGTGTGGGATTTGGCCAGGTGAGGAGAGGAGGTGGGCTGACTCACTCACTCTGTCACCTTTCCCATCCCTGCAAAGAAAACGGCCACGGGGCCATTCAAACTAGAAGGTCTTGCATGGTATGGTGGGCTATATGGTCAAACACTGGAGACAGTTTATGCCTGCACAAATGTATGCAATATATCCACCTGGACAAAACAACTACTTCAGTGTCAGTATTCTCATCTCTCCTACGTCAGTGTGTCACAAATCCTGACTTAGGATGCTGCCGACTACGGCAGTTTGCTGCGAATGAGTGGAGTGCACCTTGCTCAAAGGAGACAAGCAGCTGTATGTTTTATTGAGGTAAAATAATAACTTGACAGAGTTTAATGAATTTGATGGAATTTGAAGTTTAACATGGGTTTGCCAAGGTTCCATAAGTTTGATGGCAAGGTTCACCTGATTAATTACTGCATGGACGGAACATACAAAGGAAAATGGAGGTCCACTCGAGTTTGAATGATTCACAGAGCCCGGGGACACAAAAGCCTAAGGAGGACCCTCACGTTGAGTCACAAGAAAGAGTGGACCCCTTACTTTCTAAACTCTAGGTGTGGCTATGTCCAAACCTAGTCTCAGAATTGGTCAACAGTTTATGTCTAAAGGATTAGATATGCAAAATTTATGTAATGTTTCATTAGCATCTACTCACCACGCAAAGTTACGAAAATCAAAGTTACCACACTACATAGTTATGTGCGATATTGGTCACTTACCAATTTTACCACTGTTGGTAAAAGGTTTCTCTGCCTTGAGGAGCAACCCTGAGAGGTGTCCCAGATCAAGGGGAGATCACCACCATGCAGCCACACTGCCTAGCAGGGAGAGCTCAAAAAGGCTCACTTAGGCTGTCATATTTATGGGGTAAAGTAGTTGGCTCATAGTTAGATTACAGGCAATAGAAAAGGTATGCATGAGATGCCTTGTACCCACAACTTACTTTGTTCCTTGATAAATGAGTCTTGGAAAAGTCACCCGCTATTCATGTGTTGATCACATGACTGGTGTTCTGAGCTCATAGGCACCGATGCTCACTGTGTCACTTTGCTCTTTGTGGGTTTTCAGAGAGCAGATTGAAGCTAGAGGAGTTCATGGCCCGGCTGTGCCTCAAGGCCTTGACCTCTTCCAGAACCTGCACCAAACCACTGCCAGTCTGGGCAAAAGGCAGTAGTTGTTATTTTATAGGAATTGTTACAAAACCAACAACACAGAGACACCTTTGATATAAGGATGGCTTCTGCCTCTTTCTACCCAGTTTGCTCATCTTCGAGCAACACATCATTACTCAACTTGGAGCAATAACGTGTAGAAAGACAAATGAAATTGATTTTGATGTCTTGAGACTTTAACCTGGAGAATTTCACAGAACTTGGACAGATGATCCTTTCTCCAGCTGCCTGCTGGGAGTGACAATTATTAGTGGTTTCACTTCAGACATAAAGAAACCAAGCCTGCTTTGTCTGTAGCAGACATAGAAGCAAACTGCAGGTATCACACACAGACCTGATCCTGAGGAAAGAAGCAAAGCAAAGAACCCCAAAGAAAGTGAAGGAGCATATAAACACACACCTCAATGCAATTTTGATTGAGACAAATACAATTTGGAGCATGTATCAGATACGGGGGAAAAAAACCCAAATCAAAACCAGACTGCAAAGGAATGTACAGTCTGAGGACGAGCAGCAAAAAGATCTGCAAGATAGAACTGTTTCTTCTGCAGAGATGATCTGGAAACTACCAGCAGCTCTTGATACCAGCTAACAAAGTCAGTAGTCTTCAAACAGGGCTGACCAGGATCTCTTAACTTGGTGGGTTTTTTTGGTGTTTCCCCTCCCCTCCAGCAAAATCATCAAGAACTGCTGCAAAACTCATATTTAGTTACACCGGGGAAGCAGACCTGACATACAGCTTCCCCTTGGACAGTCCCAGGCAAAAGAAAGGGATAAGTGCATGCTCAGTATTTACTTTTGGTGTGATTACCACTGAACACACCGAGCTTGTATCTGGAGGCAGAATTCTCTTAACACCTATGGCAAGTTTTTATATCCCTTTCAAATCCCACACAACCAGAGGGAAGGCAGCAAGCACAAACCGCAGTACAGAGCATGTACTACAAAAAGATTAAGCATCATCTGCACGATCTACAGCTGGCCTTCCCTCAGATCCATGCATAACCCCCGTGAAAATCCTCCAGGCGACAGCTGATAGTCTCCCTTCTGTTTCCATGCTACCGATTGTGAAAAATAGCTTTACAGTGTAAGCTGCAACAAGCTGGTAGGGAGTGAAGAGGAAAAAGAAATTAGACTTGAAGAGGCTTCTGTGAAGTACAGGAAAACACAACAGGATCTGATGATGTTTTGTTAAACGACACGAAGTTCTAAGTTGAGAGAATTACTATATCAAGTTCCAGGTAGGTATTTTATTGTCTTTTATTAACTTTCCCTACCATCTACACTCTTGTTACCGGCTAGGCTTCTGCATACCTTTCCTTAATTCAGCGTCAGTTCTAGAGAAAAGGTAAATTACTCTTGGCTAACTCCACCTAAGGTTTTATTTTTTATGGAAGGCAGGAAGGAGCAGGTAGAGGTGAGGCGCTCTGGGAAGAGACTATGTATTTAAAATATTTTATTCAAAAAAGCACATGATAGATCTACCTAGGCCCCCACCCTCTCTGGTTCTCCACACCATCACCTTTTCAAACAGGCTGGTTAACTATTGCTTAAGGCGTAGTAAATGCCAAACAAACAAATCAAATAGTTTGACTCTGGCCACTTCCCCTCCTCCCCCAAGTAATGAAAGCTGCACATGTTGAATAAAGCGAATGCAGATGGGGAAAGTGGTTTGAAAATAGGTATTTAAATTTGTACCTAAAACACTCCAGTGTTTTAAAAATATGGCTGGCACTAGCAGAATTTGCTGAAAAACAGACTGACTAGCAATGACCTACTAACCCCAAGGTTTACAGCAGTGGTAATATGTTAGCCAGGCATACTGACTAATGGGAATGGCTTCCATTTTGCTCGCAGTATTACAGCACGGTGTACAAACACTTGAAGTATTGAAAACATTCAAGCACAGAGTGGTCCCACAGGAAGAACGGCAGAACTTGGGCAAAACAACCATGTTCTGGCAGGCATATGAAAACGCAGAATTTTATCAAAACCCCATTAAACTCCCCTATAAGTTTATTGAATGTCTTTTCCAAGTTCTAGACTATCAAGACAATTTCTTGCTAGGAATAAATCCAGGCGCACAGAGAAACGGTGAGACTGTCATAACAGCTCAGGCATTACTTGCTTATTCCACTGACTGAAGCAAGGGTTTCAGATGGCAACTACAAAAGCTGACGACAAGATCGTCTTATGGTGATGATTTTGCTAAGGTTTTCCTGTTGACAGCTCTCTTACCCGCTTCCTTCAAAAATGTCTCAATTACTGCAAAAGTAATTAACTGTCATATGGATGAATAAGTCAGGCATGAAATATCTGATTAAAAAAAAAATACTTGTGTATGAAAAACGTTAAGATTCCATTAAGGGATGGGCTGAACTACAGCCCTAACTCCATGGTATATTCCTTAGACAGATTGTTGTACCTAGGTTTTAACTTAAAGAGTTGTCCAAAATCATGGATTAAAAGACAATCTGAAAGCCAGGAAATATTGAGATTTTACTACCGCCCTTATAGCACCTGTCATCCTGCCTGTGGGTTTTTAATACACAAATATGAGAAAAACCATGGCATCTTTTAAATATTAAAACACATACGAAGATATTTTGAAGAAATAATATTCAGGAAGTCTGTTTCAGAAAAAAACCTATATTTCACTTAAGACACATCAAAAAGGAAAACACTTACAAAAAACAAATATCAGTTTCAGCAGAGCAATAAAGAACAAAAATTAAAATCACTTACTTCAGAAAATTTTGATCACAGCTGACTGGTTTGGTAGTTAAAGCAGCAGCTCGCCATGTTTTCTTCAACATCCTCTATGTCTGACAGCATTAACCTTCTTTGGCATGTGCGTATTTCAAGGAAACCACTCTTCTTCCACTTTCCTCAGATGGCAGCGTGTTCCCCGCTGCTCTTTGCTGTTGTTTGCAAGAAATGTTGGTTTGTACTAGGTGGCAAGTAAAAGTGATCGGGGCCACCCTTCTCCAGCTAGGATGCACAGTCCAGGGTCACTGTCATCTGGTACCATAAAGGTAGTCAAAACCACATGCAAACCAATTGCAAGAGCATTATTTCTATCTCTAGGGACACTGCATAATATCTGTTATTCTCTAAGCTAAATCTATTTTGGGGTATACCTAGATAGAACAGCTGTGAATGCTCTATACATACAATGCCTCCAAAATTAACATCAATGAATATATTAACACGAGGGAAGAGACCTGAGTTTCCTCCTGCTTTCCCTTCTCAGTGTAAGGCTTTGTATTAATTTACAAGCAAGCAGTACAGCGCAGCTATAACATCTCAGTTGCAGAGAAGTCCTCCTCCTCACATCCAATTTTCCAGTTGAGTAGACTTTGTTTCAGGACTGTCCAGTGTTGTGACAGAAGTCAATATTATTAAGAAATTCCCTCTCTTCAGTGCTCTTCTCTTTGCATAACCCATCAGAAGGTTTAATCAAAGTTCAATTCTATTTACTGAATCCGACTTGTATTTCAGGCTTAATTAGTTAAACCATCATTACCCGAACTGGATCAACGTTCCTTCACGGGAGCTCTCTTTGTGGTACACGCCACCCAGGACATGTAGTTCTCTGCTGGGCCTCCCATCAGCTCGCCTTTCTCTCCTGCCACCCTAGAGCCCCTTCCTTCATCCAGGCAGAGTGCAACGCTCAATATAAGGCAGTAAAAGTTGGTAATTCTTAGCAAGATTGACTTTTAAATGAAAACTACTGCAAACAGCAGTACTGGAGAGTGATGGTACTGAAGAGCTAAGCAAAGATGTATTAACTTGTTTGGATAGTACTGGATGAACTGTTTCAATTTTACAGATTTATTTTTTTAAAAATATAAGTCATTAAATATATATTGTGGATATCACCTGCTAGAGTGGGGGAAAAAAATTAAGCCAGGTGTGATGATACCATGAGGAGCATACATAGTGCAGATTATATTCTGGTAACACAGCATTATGCCCGTGAGATGGGTTTTCACCAGCAGAAATTTCCCACATGTGGATATCTTTCAAGTACTTGCATCACCCACGTCCCTGTTGCTCACTGCACGTTACTATTGTGTGCAGGTGTGATCTCTCTCAGTTAAGGCAAGTCACTTTGGAAAAAACTATCCTTTATTTTCTACAGACCGTAACATGCCTCAAGATGCTAGAGTGTCATGAACCAAAACATGAGAAAATGGGCATCCCCAGCTTTGCCTAGCCTCTTCGCAAGAAAAAAAAAAATTGAAAAGCCTCTCAGTTACCACGTGAAGCAGGGTTATTGTAGCATCTGCCAACCGAATCCAAGGAGAATAATTTTATTTGGGTTGTAGCCCTCACTTGTGAAAAGCTGACTTCAGTCAGTTTGTTTTCTATGGGACATATTTGTTCTCACTCTGTTTCCACTGATGTTTTGAGTAGTACCCAAGTGGAAAATAGAATTAACATGCTGAATAAGCTTTATTCCTCTTTAATTTGTTATTGCTGTCATTAAGAGTCTTTTATTTTACTTTGGCTAATTGTTACAGGAACAGCAATAGAAACGTTATCAATCTGTAACTGGATTGTTTCATGGTACAGTTTTGTCATGGGGCGAGTCTTTCTCATTTATTACGGAGGAGTCCAGAGAGTGCTGGAACCTCGAGGCATTAGTAAACCCAATAAACTGAGTAACACTCTTGCCATTCAGCAAAGGATATAGATGAAGTTTGTTTCTATTTTGATATATGAGAATTAGCAAAGTTGATAAAAGTTCAGAACCAGTTAGTAGACATCAGGGGACAGGCTGTTACTTACAGATTCATGTACTGAGAAAGCACAAGCTTCTGAAATATTCTATTAACAAAACTTAATTACTACATGCGCAGTGACTCACCAGCAGTTTCTCCTTGCCCCTTCTGTCTTTGACTCATCAATGCCATTAAAAATACTGCTTCTAACTGTGAAGTTCAATATCTACCTACGAATTTTATACAAGGTCAAAAACCGTATCAAACAGCATGCATTTAAACTCTTACTAAACCATCTCCAGGTTCCAGTCTATATAAAAGCCTATATGGTTCCAGTCCAATTATATAAACGAAACTCAAACTGCCTTGCTTTTTAAACTTATTTAATCACATAAGCCCCTCTACAAATCCATCTGCAGTGGTCATAGCATTAAATGATCTCCTTGCCTTCTCATGTAATATAATGTTTGCCTTCTAACTGGATGCCACTGTTTTACCAGCATTAATATCTACCAATGCCTGTATAAACAGCATAGCATAAAATCTCTTTGGTATTTCTTTCCAAGTTCATTTATTAAGAGATATTCCATGATTTTATTTTTGGGTGCCTTTGAAAGCTCTTAAATGCCATTATTATGCAGTTAGTCAATGTTTTAAAAGCAGTAGCAAATTGTACCTTCAAACCTGGTTTCTGAAAATAATACCATCACCACTTCAGCCTTCATACAAGCCTTTAGTTTCAGCGCTTGATCTTCCAACTCCCCTTCTAGCAAGGATGTGGGCTCTTCCTGCTTCTTCCCAAAAGTCACTCATAGCTAGGCTGTGACATTCTAACTTTAGTAAATATACATTTCTGCAATTTTTTCTTCTTCTTTCTTTACTACAGAGAACTTCAGGCACTATTAAACAGATAGCAGAGAAATACACTTGGAAGAAAAAAAAAAGAAGCCTTAAAAGCTCACTAGCAGCCTAGCTTTTTCAGTTAGCAGCTCTATCTCCCAAACCAGCTTTCTGAACCCTCTGTAGAGCTTTAACTATTTGAAGTTGAGGCTTTGCTTTTATCTGGATCACAGAAGCGGGATCTGTCTCATTACAGCACACCCCATAGGACAGAATTTAGAAGGTCAAACTAAGGCGCACACAGGAAAAAATCCTATTAGAGACCCCAGCATGATGCAGGCTGCAGAGACATTCAGTAATGAAGGACCAGGAGCTTCCAAGTTTGTCTTTCTTGCTTAGCTGCTCTCTGATGGGCAGAACCAGGAAGGTAGTTTTACAACTTAGCCAGGTAAACATTTAAAAGCACTACAGAAGACAAGGAAGATTAAAAAAGCAACAGATCATACAAAGGGGAAACCCCCTGTAGTTTAGCATCAAAATAAGGAGCCGAGCGGTAAGCATCCATACTCCTTTCAGGTGAGGTTATCTTCAAGTACACAGACTTCGGGCACAGATTTGCAAGCAGAAGGTAGGCCAACCTGCAGTTTTATTTGAATATTAAATGAACTTTTATGAATTGTTAGTCAATCTTAACACCTCTGACCTTGGGCTAAGTCTAAGGTAAATTACAAGCATGAATAAAGATTGATAATAGAGAGTTGAGAATATTCCTTGCGAAAAAGGTGAACTATTGGATTAAACATTAAAAAACTTCTGTACATTCAATGGTTTTCAGAAGTCCTGACTTCATTATTAAGCATAACAAAAACCATACTTTCCCAACCAAAAAGACACCCAAAAACAACCCCCAATAAATCCCACCCCCCCATCATTTGTAGCCAAACCAGCATCTTTTCTAAATTTTTTCCCATTCAATCGAGTAAATGTGGAAATAATTATGGGATATTAAAGATAATTCAGTAGGATCACAATCATAATAATTAATCTACAAGTGTAATTTTACAGGAAAATTTAGTTTAACTACAAAATATTCAGTGAATACGACATGCATTTATAAACAGTATCATCAGCATATGGTATTTTGGAAATGCATGGTGTAAACTGGAAAATTTCAGTAAGCCCCCAGTATGGGTGTGTATATGAGCGTACAGGGGTGTATATATGAGTACAAATAATGGACATATACATGTAGACACACTTCCATGACACTGCTGCTATCTCCCAGGCAGGTTCCTTGATTTTGCAAAGGAAGAATACTTCCCATTAAACGTATAGTTGCCACCTACAATCTGGGGCAGGCAAACTTCCATCCTCTTGGAAAACAGATGTACTGCTACCACCATGTGTTCATTTGCCCTTTACTGTGTGCAAGTTTCACAAAAGGAATTTATGAAGTGAACTAAGGGGCCTAAACATTGCTGATGCCAAAGCAAAAAGCTTTTATCTTTATGCACGTGAAATTACACTGCACACACGTTAAGGAAGGTATCATATCATTTCATATGACTTCAAGCACCTGACCATTGACCTGAAATTACAAATCTTTTTCTTTACATCCTTCCTAGATATGCATCATAGACCAAATCAGATTTTTCAGCATGCTTTAGCAGTTCTCCATTAGCAACAACAACTACTTAATGCATTTCAAGGCCTGTAACAACCCTTTGTCTGTACCTGTCTTACCGCATCTGCATCCTGTTTCTGCCAGGCCTGCACATCAAGCACAGCCTGGGCAGCGCCCATCGCGGAAGCAAAGCTTACGCTTGTACGCAGTTTGTTGCGTCTCTCAAGAATAATCTGCACATTCAACATTTAGAATGAAAAAAGGAGCAGGGAGAAGAGGAGCAGTTTAGGAGTGGGGACAGATGAGTGAGAGCCTTCAGGTGAACAAGAAGCTCTGGTCATCAGAAATAAGGGAATGCTCTCAGGGCACATTAAAAGTTCAAAAAAACCCCAAAACCCAACAAAACCCCCCAAAACAGGAAAAAACCCCAAAGGCCAGTAACAAGAGAGACATGCTCTGAAACGGAGCCAACAGCAAACAGCTCTGCACGTCATGTCAGACAAGAAGCACAAGGGGAAGAGTGAGTGCTATAAACAGGGCAGCAGCCAAGCGCCAGCGGGGTTTGCTGTCTGCATTGGAAACCGCACCTGCACTTCCCAGTACGTGGGAAAGAGAAGGGAAAAGACGACACAGGAGAAAACAGATGTCAAAGAGAGGTGGGTAAATACATGCCAAATTTGAAATTCAAAGCTAGGGAGGTCTAACCCCTGGGATACACCAATTTGATTCTTATTAGTTTGGGAGAAAAAAAAAAAAAAAAGCTTTTGTCACGTGAGGAGTTGCTACTGAGAAGATAAATACTGCCAGGTAGGCCACCTCCATTTATAGCAGCTGGTCTAAAGGACAAGTGCTGTCAGACACTAAGTGAAATTCAGGCTCTCTGCAATTTACTTTTTTCTTTCTTTTCTGAATACAGGAGCACACCCTAGAGTAATAAATCTAGGTCTGAAACTACGCCTATCCCAGCTGTTAAAAATATTTTAAAAATCAATACACAAATGACTGACAAATGGCTGTTTCTACAACTACAACTGGGCTGTATCATCATATCGTAAAAAGAATTTAAAGAGGATGTGTAGGGAGCAAAAGTCCTTGGGAGTACAGAAGTGGGTTAAAGGCATTCTAACTCCAGGTCAAGGAAGAACAGAAGCTGCAAGCGGGTTAGCGGAAGGGCTGGAAATGCGTGGGATGAAGCTCTGCCTGTGCACGTCAACATGACGAAGCAGCACCTCTGACCAGCACGGACACACAGAGACTACAAACACCTACTACAGATAAACCTGCATGATTCTCATCACCCTCCCTAGGAAGAGAATACCCGAGATGAGGATGATGCTGTTAGCTAGAGGTTACTGCTATGGAAAAGCTATGACATCAAACAGGTCAGACATCAAGTGTCTGCACAAGTACTTGATTACATGACCTGGAATCTGTGTGCAGCAGAGGTAGCTGGAAGATGAGTTGTTACCACCAAAATGTTCTCACTAACTACACAGAACACACAGCTTGGCATTTCCTGCCACTGCCACAGTATTTTATTTATTTTAAATTCAGTTACAGGTTATTTGCACCTTTAGCCGCATTGACTGCATGCCTTCGAATAAAGGATCACATTTTGCATGAAGTATTGCTATGCCTCACTGGACACATTCAGGGCTATTTCTACTCAAAGCAGTTACCTTCCCCTTTCTGCCTCTGATTCAATCATTAGAGTCCCTTTAAAAGAGTGTTTATTGATCACATTTCCTTGACCTGGGGATACTGGTGGATGAAATGCTGGACATGAGCCAGCAATGTGCGCCTGCAGCCCCAAAGGCCAACCCCAGCAGCGCGGGCAGCAGGGCGAGGGGGGGGATTCTGCCCCTCTGCTCCCTCTGGGGAGACCCCCCTGCAGCGCCGCCTCCAGCTCTGGGGCCCTCAGCGCAGGAGGGACGTGGAGCTGTTGGAGCGGGGCCAGAGGGGGCACAGAAATGCTCCGAGGGCTGGAGCCCCTCTGCTGCGAGGCCGGGCTGGGAGAGCTGGGGCTGTTCAGCCTGGGGAGGAGAAGGCTGCGGGGAGACCTTATTGCAGCCTTTCAGTGCTTAAAGGGGGGCTATGGGAAAGGTGGGGGCGACCTCTTTAGCAAGGCCTGTTGTGGCAGGACAAGGGGTGATGGTTTTAAACTACAAAAGGGTAAATTCAGACTAGATATAAGGAAGAAATGTTTTACAGTGAGGGTGGTGAAACACTGACCCAGGTTGCCCAGAGAGGCGGTCGATGCCCCGTCCCTAGAAACATTCCAGTTCAGGCTGGACGGGGCTCTGAGCAGCCTGGTCTAGCTGGGGATGTCCCTGCTCCCTGCAGGGGGGTTGGGCTGGATGGGCTCTAAAGGTCCCTCCAACCCAAACCACTCTATGATTCTAAAATTCAATTCCCATAACTGCAATTACGAAACATAAATAACTCACTGTACTGTCAGACGAATCCCATATTACTGAACTGCTAGGTTAAGAAAAGCCACTTGTAATTGATGGGCTACTGCCACAGGACACTGCGCGACACTGGGCTCATATCAATTCCCACTCGTGTACTTAAAGTTCTCTGAAACTCCAATGCTTTTATCAAATGACCCTCCTCAGGCTTTACATTAGTTAAGGTGTTTTCAGGACATTTTCCTTCTGGTTAAATGATAACAAGTCTTCTCTTGATGCAGTTTGTTGTTGTTTTGTTTTTGTTTTTTTTTTTTAATAATAGCTAGCATTTCTCTTTTACATGTTTTAACCTTTTTTTTCATTTATAGTCCTCTGTTAGTGAAGGCTACACAAACTCTGTATCAGCCTTTGCACTGCTCGCTCTCTGCATTTTTTTTCCCCTCTCGTCTTTTATGTCAACATGTACACAAACACAAAAGCTGCGTTTCCACACAATCTGCAGAAATATTGAAAAGTTAACGTTGGAAGGGTCCTCAACAAGATCACCTAGTCCAACACCGATATCTCAAAATATTAGTCATACTAGAACCACATGAAGCTCCCACAGTCAACTATGTATGAGATGACCAAATTCAGATGCAGACACTTCCAACTTCTGGTTGCCTCAGTACCGACAACACCCTACGAGAGTTTTGCTTAGTCGGTCAATATCCTGTACTTCTACAGTGCCTTTCGACAGAGGACAAAACCAGCGGTCCTTCCCCTGCCTGCATATTCACTGCTAACACCGATAACTGTCACAAACTCCATTAACCAGTCCAATGCCAACTGCCGGCATCTCATCTGCAAGATCCATTTTTATACAGGGTGGAACAGTCTGAGTTTCGGATAACCAGGCTTAAGTATTTTAACAATCAAAGATTATGAATGTATTTTTAAAAGGAATATATGTCACCAAGCTAGAAAATGTTAGCAGATCACCGAGACTTACACAGCACCTATGTCACCGTAGAGTGTTTGTAACTCTCAGATACCGTGAAATAAATCTCGCATCCAATTTTTCTGTGTGCAATTGTCTCATTTGTTAAGTTTTTGTAGTAAAGCCTATCCTGAAAACAAAATTCTGTAAATAGGCAGAATTTATAAACTGTGTGCAGTCCCACTTGCACAAAATCGAGGGATCTAAAAAATCAGTGCGAGCAATGAATTCATACCTATTTCTAGATTAATAGCCAAGGTGTCAAAACGGGTGGTGAAGGCCTCATTAAAATGAGTTAAGCAGACTAGGCACTCAGCACCTGAACACTCCTATTAAGCCGCACATGTGAGCTGAGCTCTTCAACATCTGGATGTCAATCAGGACATTTAAGGGTCTGAAGGTAATTCAGTAGTTTTCACACAGGAAAGAATCTCCACCCCACCCCCCAAGCCAAGGAAATAATTTGTATGCAAATTAGTAAGCCGTGTGTTTCCAGAAGAGAGGATAAAAGCAGAGTAAGATGAAATACAAATCCACAAATCTGTTTTCGGTTGAAAACGTAGTAGCACTGTAGCAATACTGACATACTGTTCAATGCCCACTTCACTGTAAGAAATCAAGTGCCACGTTGCAGGAGCATTTCAGCTTTTGGAATACAAGCTTCCACTTTTCTGCCAAACCGGCATTACCACCGGTAACACTCTTCTTTAGTTCTAGGCAAAAAAAGTAGTATTTCACCCCATTATAAAATACACAATTATCAACTTTTGCTGAGCAGATTCCGAGGGAAAGAATTTCCTTCTTGTCTTAGTCCTGTAAAAAAAGGACCTAACATCATTTTAACAGCAGTTCAGAGATCGCTAGCAAAACACTGCCGTATTTGTTTCTTGAAACCATTTTTGAAACCACTTTCAACACAAATATACATGTACAACACGAGCACATAAACCGCACGGTGTTACACTTGGTTCCAACTCTACTGCAGTTTAAAGCGTTTAAACATCTCAACACACACATCAATCCTTGATTGTTCATAGTCTGTTTCTTTAAACAGCCACACCAAATCCACCATTCAGGCAACCGCTGCTATTTCTTCAGAGTATTTTTCCTAAAGCTGCTAAAACGGTCGCTTCCATCCACCTATGCTCCAGTAGGGTAGTATAGAAAAAAGCGTAGCCAAATAAATGAGCCGTCACTGGAGAGAGAGAAGAATTTCCAGTTACACAGAAAACAAGGAAACCGACAACTGCATTATATAACATACTCGGTTCATTTATTTAGATAAATGTAACTGAAATGTGATACAACTTTTTAATTATAGACGTGTAATAAAGTGTTTATTGCTGCAATCCTCCAGTTGGAATTCCAAACTTATTCCCCCAGGGATTTTCCAGCTACTGTTCAGGTGCGCTGGCATGTGATCTAGCTGCTTCTTTCCTAAAAAAAAATTGCACAAGGATTTTGCCAATTGGAGAATAAAACTATATCGAGAGATCATATTTATTGATCCTCACAGCAAGACTTTAATCTGATTTTTCTCACTCACCAGTCTCACGTAACCCAGACCCATCTTTCTTGCCTTCCCCACATCACGTGAAACACAGCAGAATCCAATTTTGTCGTCAGTCTCTATCCCAGTGCAAAAGCGTCCAAATAGCAGCCTCTCAATTCTAGCTAAGCCTTTCATATTCTTGTGTGCACATATACATACACAAATCCAAGAATTTACCATTTTTTGGTGTTTGGAAACAAACAGTTAAATCTAACATTTAAATTTAACATTTCCCAAAGTTACAGGCACAGATTTTTCACTGAAGGCTGTAGGTCTGCTGAACATCCTTCACTGAAAGGGTTATAAAGAGGGACCGAGGATCCTTTCTGTTTTTGCGGACTGTTATCTTTCCTCTCAGGGCCTCTCCTGCAAAAGTAAAAAGGAAATTACTATGCTTACATTACCGGATCATGCACAGTAACAGCAAAGATACACCACATACCCTATGTTACAGGAGGAGCTGTTCCAAATTAATCAGAATTAAACCAGCCTACAAAGGTCTCCTTTATGTTTTCAAAGCTGTAAGCAACGGTCTTGACAACAAACCTAAGTCAAACTAACTGCAGTTCAACCTGGGAGGTGGAGAGTTATGTCTGATGCTTTCCTTCTCAGATGACTCACACTAAGCCAGTTATTTCACTTGTGATTGGGTAAAAACACTGTACTCCTTCGATACATTAATGTCTCTTTGTATCTGGTTGTCCTGATTTTGGCTGGGACAGAGTTAATTTTCTTCCCCGTAGTGGCTTTAGGATGAGAATCCTGTTGGTAACACAGAGATGTTTTAGGTGTTGCTGAGCAGTGCTTACACCAAGTCAAGGACTTTTCAGCTTCTCATACTACCCTGCCAGCGTGGAGGCTGGAGATGCACAAGGAGCTAGGAGGGGACACAGCTGACCCCAACTGCCCAAAGGGATATTCCATGCCATATGACATCATGCCAACCAAAAAAACCGGGGGGAGTTGGCCAGGGGGTGCGGCTCAGGAGCTAGTTGGGCATCAGTCAGCAGGCAGTGAGCAACTGCATTGTGTGTCACTTGCTTTGTATATTCTTTTATCAATACTATTATTTTAATTTCCTTTTCTGTCCTATTAAATTGTCTTTATCTCAACCCCCATGTTTTACCTTTTTTCGAATTCTCACCCCCATCCCACCGTGGGGGGTGAGCGAACGGCTGTGCGGTGTTTAGCTGCCTGTTGGGTTAAACCCTAACACTGGTTCAGTCGAGTCTGCACGTCACTACCCAGCATTTCCAGGCACCTACAAGTCTCAGCTGGACAGGTCAGAAGTGCCATTGTATTATTTCCCCCCAACCCCAAGCTTCAAAAAACAACTCGTTTTCTCATGAAAGGATATAACACCTTTAAATTCCTGAACACAGATTTCCATCCAAGAAGCAAGCAAATTATTAGCAGTAATAAAACAGTATGAAAAAAGCAAAATTGCTAATCCACAAAATCTAATATTGCATTGTTCCTTTGCTGAGCTCCCTAATTTAAACGCGTCACTACTATCAAGCTTGAGTAAAACCAAGTAACCACAAAAACCTATTCCACTTCCCACTGTGTATGCCACGTGGTTTGTATTTGCACTGCATTTCATTTAAGCTCTAATTAGGTAATATTTTTATCTGACAGGAAACATTAACACAGAAATCTGCAGAGCATTTCAAATATATACATAATTAATAGCAAGTTTTGGTCTACAAACTCTCAGGCTTTCTTGACCATAACACTTGCCATATATGTGCTCAGCTAAAACCAGAGAGAACACTTTGACACAGAAGGAAAGAGCTGAGACACATCTAGAGGGGCACAACTCTCACTTTTGGTGTTACTAAATTTAAGTAAAAGCTTTTGTCCTAAAGAAAATCCAGGCTTTAGTATTTCTATTTAACATTTTGCCCTAGCCTGCGCTGATCAAGCCTGGTTCCATCCTAACAGTAGCTACAGTTCCACAGCACATCAAGTTCTTTGACATTTATGTAATTCAAAGGTCTGTTCTGGCTTTTAGAAGCACTTTCAGATTCTGAAATAAATGAGAAGAAAAATTAAACCTGCTGTGCCGGCTTAAGGACTTGTGTATACTCCCTAAGAAGAGATGTTTTACTTTTCAGACACAAGATACATTATTTGTGGGTAAGTCCAATTTCATGATCTAACAGTCCATTTTACTGTCATGCAAATGTGCTCAGTGGACAGGATGCAAAAAGCCTTCATAGCTATGCAACTTTCTGAAACTTTACAAAGGCACAAGAGCCCATTTCCCTAAAGACACAGCTGTTCTTAACGTCTTCTTTCCCCGCATCTAAGATCCTTTAAGAAGAAGAGAGCAGAAAACTAGATTTACAGATATTAGGAGCTCCAGGAATGGATTCATGCTATATAAAGCAAGACTTACAGGTCCGTATCCATCACGTAAAGGTCACACAAACTGAAATCTGTAGCCAATTCCAACTAGTCATTGGGTTAACTATTTGCTTATTTGAAAGCTTTATTTTAAAAAGCAGTTTTGAGAGCCCAGGCATTCAACAAGGTTCTTGATTTCCAATTACTTAAGGAGCTACTTTAATTGACAAGATTCATGCTTTTGAGTATTAAGCACAAATTTACTGAGAAGGATTTACTGAGAAGGTGGTACAGGAGAACATTAAAGAGAATTTTGTTTTCTTATGAGCTTTCACCTGCTTCCCCCAACTCCCATCCCATGCCCCAACAAGAAGCCAGCAAATTCCATGTTCCCTGGGCAGTGCCATAAGACTCTTGCAGACTTGCATGCCTGGCTGGGAAGCAGGGGTTTAAGGAAAAGCCTCAGGTCTCTGCAGAGCAAAGGTATGGGGTAGAGTTTCATAAATTTCCCTAAACCACGTACAACTGACATTTGGGCTACATCATCCCCACTAAATACTGAAGGGAGGTTCATAAGTTTCAAAAACCTAAGTGTGGCTGTAAATCTAGTACTTGAAGACTTTAGCTTCAAGTCTTTAGTTTTATGGAAAGAGAAAACCAAGAGGTAGAGAAATGGAAGCAAACTGCACAGTTATTTGCAAATCCAACTTCTATGTTGATACAGACATACATGAGTGAAAGTATAAACGTTACATATGTATGAAAAGATTACTTTTTAAACATCTCGGTGTTTGCAGTATATATACACGTCAATTTCAAGCATGTACGGGTGAAGAATGGCTTCTTGATTTTGGCTTCTAGACTAAAAGCCTGAAGTCATAAGGTATCAACACCCCTTTAAGTAGAAATGACTAGATTTGTATGTTTTGTTTTCTCAGCTACCTAAATAGTTATAGTACATTATGCATCAGAGATTGCTTCGAACTCAGGTTAGCACAGGAATGATTTCAGACTTGTCACATACAAGAGTAACTAAGCCACAGTTTTGAAAAGAGCTCAGATACAACCCAGAAGCTGAACCCAAATACCTTCAGGCTAGTATTTTATATTTTATTTATTTGCAAACAAGTGAAATTCAATGGCCTGAACTAAAGAGCGGCAGAATGGATTTTTAATTTTTAAATCTGACAACATGTGTAGCTTTTAAATAACACCAGATTTATGTTAGAAAACATAGAATAAAATTTTAAGCCAACAGCATTCAAGTTTTCAAGTAAGGCATCTGAAATGATGTGCCCCAGCAAAAGACTAGTTTTGAAGCTGGAGGACCTTCACTTTCAGTAAGACTTTGGGGGACCACAAGAATTGGGCTATCTTCTTCGGTGCCCTTCAGTCAAGATACTCAAAAGATCAGTTACAGCTCAAACTTTTATGCAACTTACACAGCGCTGCAAAAGCTCTGGGATGACAAATTCTGTTCCTATAAGCCTGGCTCTGGCTTGATGTCCAACATACACTTTCTTTTTATCTTTAGGAAACTACACAGTCAGTGAGTATTCTAATATCTGAAGAAAAAAAGTAATCCAGGAATACAGATGTTGCCTCAAATTGCAAGGAAATACTACCTATACAGGCTTTGTAGTCTTGTTTTAAATGAGCTTACCAAGCAGATATCTCTCAATTGCACTTTCGTGAAGACTGCCGCTTGCAGTTACTAGAAAAAACTAGTTATTAGAAAAAACCTAATCTCAATTTCTTTTCAGTTCTTAATAAGACCTGCAATTTAAGTTATATTTGTAAATATTTATGAAGCCCATTGCTGAGCCGCTTCATACCACCAAGAACTAAACATCAGCAGACGTTCAGCAGATGATTCTACTAAACACATTATAGGAGGGCACGATCTCCATCTACAGCAATAAGTTCTCTGCTACTCCTCCATTAGGCCTCTCTTGCCCATTCATCTTCATCCCTCACGCCAGCCACATCCACTGTTACCACTTTTCTATCTCACTGGATCCAAAGTATTTCCCAGCTGTTCATTACTTACTGTGATTTTAAAAGCCACTGTTTATGTTCTGTTAAAAAGCTGTAACTTTCAATATTCTTATTGCAAAAATGAAAACAAATAGCAATTTGAAAACTAAGCTGGTTTCAAATTCAGTAAGAATTTTAGAATTATGCATTTGGCACAGCTCTCAGTTGCATCCACAAGCAGTAAACTGACACAACATCCACATTATAAATAATAAATGCATTTTGTCAAAGGCTGCAATATAAACATCATAGAAAGCTTTTCAACAAGAATGACCATGGTACCAATACTATACAAAAGATCAAAATATACACGTGTTCTTAGATAATTGTGCTTTTTTCATAATCTAAGTCAGTTAGAGATTCCACTTCAATTCCTGTGCAGCTTTATTATCAGACCACAAATGACTGACATAATACAATGCAACTTGCAAAGAATTGCTAAAATGGTTCCACAGATTATATAAACAGAGACAGATTTGCCAGGTAGAAGGACAAGGTAAAGAAAAAAAGGGCGTTATAGCTTCTCTCCAGCTAGGAATTTTAACCTAGTACAAACATATGTATTTTCAGAACTGCTACAAAAAGAATTATTTGATATATTTTAACCTCCTATAATAACAATTCTTGAAACATTCAGTAAGACTAAAGAGCCTCTGAGAAGTAAAATGCCACTATTTATATTACATCAACATTAATACAAAGCAATACAACAAATGAAGTAAAAATCTAAATATAATTTCATAAATTACAGCTGACATTGAACAGAAGCCTCAGATTCTGTTTGCAAAGGCTGTTAATGAAACAAAGCACGCCATTTTTCTCTGCTATTTCTTATGCAGTAACCACACTAAATCTGCCTTTCTAAACAGTCTTTTCTGAGGGACGAAGCAAACAACAGCAGTGCAACCAAGTAACAGAAAGGCAGTTCTGAACAATTAATCAATGTCATGTAGATAGAAAATGACTGATGTTTTTTCACCATTCTGCTGTCCTATGAGCTGCCTGGAGGAAGCTGTCTCTGGGACTCAGCTGCATCACCTTGCTCTTATCACGCTCAGTTGAATGCAAGTAAACCACACAGTGCCATTGCAGTTTGATTAGGACAAAACTGAATCCATTACGAGCCCCTTCCTGCATTTTTATTATCCCCTGGGGAGCCCTGAAATTTGTCCCCAAAAAGAGAAACACAACCGAAATCAGCAGAAGTGCTGCACAAGCTTGCTAGCACAGGAGAAAAACGCACCCCTACGTCCATACTGACGCACTGCCAAATAATACACGTCTGATGACGTGCTCCACAGTACACCCTACGCACGTGCACTGAACGCTCACAACAAGCTACTCTGGTTCTGACTTTTGCCATCAGTGAAACCATAAGCAATTCTACCTTTCACTTGTGTTTGTGCAATCATACACCGGCCAAGCCTGCAGTTCGTGAGCGAAGATACCCCTCAGTGCAAGAGCCCTATCGCTAAGAATGTTTAGGCCGACAAACTGTATCCTGATTAATCTGAAAGGATTTGACTCAACCCAAAAGATTCCATGCAGTCTCCTGCATACATATCCATAACATCCTCTTAAAGCTCAAAATGATCCATGGCAATGAACTTATAATGTGAAGAACTACCCTGCCTTTCAATACAACTTCGTGTCCCCTCCCTCTTTGATTAAGATTGAGTTACTGAAGGTAGCCAGCAATCAAAATCTTTCAGGTTTCCTTCTTTTCTTCCTGCGGAAGAGCTTTATGTAGCTAACAGTGAGACAAGAACACGGTACTCAAAGTATTCTTTATTCTGAGCCCCATCAAAATTTAAGAACCTTCCAAAAGATCTCACTGGAACTGTTTCAAAGACAGCTGCTAGAAAACTGCAGTGGATTTGGGCTAAAGACATCTTAACTACCGAACTGCTGGGGAGAAATACCTTTACAAATCCCCTACACTGCAATAACCACAGACTTCTAAGTGCTAGTCATACATGCAAAACTGTGAAGCTACACAACAGTAAGCTTTGACACCCCCTCTTCACAATGAGGTTGTCCTTGCTTGAGGCTGACAATTTATCCAGTTTTCCAGTCCAGTTCAGACCAACTGAAACCACACTGTCTTATGCAACACTGAGGTCTAGCACGCAACTGAAAACAATCAAGTCTCAAAGCACTGCTCTGGAAAAGCTGGCTAGAAGTAGTATCCATATACCACCTGTCTTCTGAAAACAAAAAGGAACAACTAAAGACAAATAATTTGTGGAGGGACCAAGAGCATTTCCCTTCTTAACTTACCCTTACTCTTCCCATTCATTTTCCTAAACCACAGCTGTACAGAGACTGCCACCTTCCCCCACTTGGCCAAGTCTCCCACTGAATCCCCAACCCAATGAGATCCAGTGAGCAGTTTCTGTACCGAGCGGTAATCGCTGCCTTTTGGTATCATCCATCTGATCTGTAACACCCTTCTTCCACTTTTATATACTAAGCAGCTCTTTGCCAACTCCTTTCTGTTACTTCACTGTTTGGCCTCTATTGAAACTCCACTGAGGTTTGGTCTTTCCTGCCCCGAGTATATTCTCTGAAGAGGTTTGGTACCGAGTTTTAACTCCCTAAGACAAGCTATTAACTAGGCTGCTGCAAAGACCTCTACACAGCCAGCTGAGTAAGGTAAGACAGCCGTGTACAGCTGCCTAAGATAACGTGCATATGCTGCAGGTGACCAAGATCCCCAAGATAGCTCAGGTACCAGAAATAGTTGCCACAGGGAACTGTGAAGGCCAGATACACGGTCCTCCAAAATGCATAGCTGCGGTAGCCAAACTCACCTAGAACTAGTCTTAACTCACTACTTTTTGTAGTAGAGATCCTAAACGGCATAGAATTGTCCCAATCTTTCTCTCTAAACATTTGTGACCAAATTCTGAGTAAAGCAGACTGTTGTTGCTGCAGGAGCCGTATCCCCTTGCAGCCGCAGAACTTGCAAAGGGGCCCAAACAGAATGGTACAAGAAATCCATCCGAGTTCTCCTGTCTAGATACAGAACTTCTATTATCTTTCAGTGAGAGAAAACAGCCAGAGTAACTTCTCCCAAGTTACTAGTGATAGAATGAGAGGAAACAGCTTCAAGCTGTGTCAGGGGAGGTTTAGACTGGGTATTAGGAAAAATTTCTTCACTGAAAGAGTGGCCAGTCTTTTGAACAGGCTGCCCAGAGAGGTGGTGGAGTCGCCATCCCTGGAAGTGTTTAGAAGATGCGTAGACACGGCGCTTCAGGGCACGGTTTAGGAAGCATAGTAATGTTGGGTTGACGGTTGGACTTGGTGATCCTAGAGATCTTTTCCAACCTTAATTATTCTATGATTCTAGGAAGAGATTCTCTCCATTTAGTGCCTGAAATACACACTTACAGACGTTTCTGAAAACTCAGCAGGATCATTTTAAACAGCAGATTTCAAAAGATACAGCGTAAGACATGAAAGATTTAGTGTGACCTCAAAATTAAAGTTTTAACAATTACTGGATTTTAGAAGCGAGCATCATTTTTGGAGGTATCGCTTGTAAGTAAACAAGTGACAGCGCTCTACAGACACCATGTTGCAGCCGTAGACAAGCAAAAACAGACAATAAAATCTCAACTGGGAACCAAATTATCCAACCGGGATGCACAATATTGAAGTATTTCAATATTAATCAAAACACTCAGACTGATTAATTGTGCCAGTGTTTTTTCCTACTTTTAGCAAAACTCTCAATGTAAGTAAATTAACACATTTTCATTTGTAAATTTACAAACAGCTACCAAATTATGAAGACTGGGGAGTTAAAGATAATCAAGGATTCTACAGGGTCTTAGTCATATGAGTTCTACTTCAGTTTTGCTGTGCTAGCCCCTTTTAGCACCACAGAAAAACAAATCAAGGATTTATTTCCACTGCAAGGCAGTATCAAGAACACAAAATGCCGACAATATGCTGTTTTATTGCTAATAGAATTTGCCTGCATACAGATCTGGATTTTAACTTAATGCACTGTTACTGAAAAGATTCAGCCTTTAAAAATAATTTTTGTAAGTGTTTTATTTAGTAAAAGCTTGAGACAACCAAATGAGAATGGTATTCTGTATATAATTTTTTGGTTACGAAACTTAGCAGGAATATTTCCATGAAAGGAAAAGACTCATGTTTGCATCATTAATAAGAAGATACTGCTTTGGCATCTCAATTCCAATTTTCAAAATAAAGACATTTTCAAGCTATTAAAAGGGCCGCCAAGTGAAACCTTGTACTCTGTCGGGAGTCCACATGACAATAGTCTTGTCTGAGAAAACCCAGTTTTTCTGGCAATAAAACATCATCTGGCTTCTTTCTCCAGTTTCTTTGTTTTTGCTGCATGCTAAGCAGTTAAAGTATATTCAACACACTGACGCTATTTTGTTTTACTTCATTGTGCGTCAGCTTCAAGTCTCTCGTGACAGTCTCTGAGGAGGAAAACTAGCTTTCCAGAATATATTAGTAGTAAGAGACTCTCCCCAAGTCACACATTAAATCTAAACCAAATCAACAAAAATTCATTAAAACTATATACAAAGCCATTTACCATAGGTATCAAGCTGAAATTCAGTGACAAATCAGAAGTACTAATTAGGTACAACTTTTACTGCTTCACTCTCCAGGTCTTCGGACCTAGATTAAACTTCTCCCATTTCACCTCAGAGAATTTGCAAACGTCGCGCACCTAGTGCAGGCTGCGGCAGGAATGGTGAAGGAGGAAGGGTTAGTTGCAACTCCTACCCTTTGCCTTGTCATGGCTTGATTTTGTTATCATTAGAATACAGAGCAAAATGTTCAGTCTTTTTTTAAGGCTGAGAAAGTACAACTATTTTTACAACAAATAACTTGGCATCAGACAGCTGAGAAAGCTACCCAGTTCACACTGCCGAAAAATCATGGCATAAACCTGCCTTTTCCTATTAAATACCCAACAGGTTCAGATACCTGTAAGCTCAACCTCTTTTACAGAGCAAATCCCAACATAGTCAGTGCTTTACAACCACTTTAAACATATCCCCAAAAGCTATAAAGCATTCAATAGAGATTTTAAGTCAGCCGTACTATCTTACTCAGAATTAGGAATCAGAGGGAACCATTTTTCTTTACCGGGGGGTTAAAAACCAAACCACCGCCCTGCCTGAAATATGCTTTGGAAACAGGAAAACATTTAAAATGCATTTTATACAGCCAAATTCCTCTTTCACAACCTGGTATAATACTGAAAGCAAATGCCACCATGGGTATACTGGTCAGATTATTGGAAGACTCAGATCATATTATTTCTGTTTATTTTCCAATACTTCCTAAGAAAAGAGCTTGCCCTGACCCAGACAATACATTTAGTCACAAGTGGGTCCCCTTTGTTGTGTCTCCCAGTGCTATATACACATTGCTTATTCTAGGAATTCATACAGAGGATTGATGACTATTGGTAAATGCAGGGGTAGACACACAGGCTGACGCCTTCAAATGCTGCAGATGTTTCACCTAATACAACTACTTTTTTTTTTTCCAGTTAACTCATATTGAGAAAAGGCCATCTGAAGACAAAAAAATTTCCCCCAAAGCTAGGTATGGTCTGAGTGAAGTTCAGTTCAAAATGCCAGGCAGACACGATGCATGGTAAAACAGTGGCCAGCAGTGTCATTCATTAACAAGTGACAGATGAGAAACAGCTGGAAATGCAACTTTACATACACTGCAAAAGACGACTGATCAATTTGTTTAGCTGGTAAAATGGTGAAAGGCTGAAGAAATCAAAGGAAATGGTTAACCACAAATGACCACGATAAATATCTAAGTCACTACTTCTACAAAGAAAAAAAAAACAGTACAAAAAAGCGGAAGATAGGGAAATCCGTACTTACAGTAACATGTCTTGAGCAAAAAAGATTTTTGGAACAATGAAGGAGAAGAATCAGACAGAATGGTTTTTCAAAAAAAATGACCTAATTTAAGCAACATTCCTCTATATAAGGTATCAGGAAACACCTTCTGCCTTGATGAGTTTGTGTCATCCGTCAACAACAAATAACCCACAGAAATTAACACTGGGAATAAAAAGGAAAACGAAATTACATCAAGAGCTTCTCTCAGAATCTTCTCTAACACTAGAAATAACAGGCAGAGAATCCTAGACTGAAGTAGTAATTTTATATAAGATATAAAACCAGACAGAATGGGTAAAAGGATGGGAAAGGGGAACTTCAATAATTACGAAGAGGAGAGAGGCAGAATGAAACGAGATGAATAGCTGTAACAAGATTTCTTACGGGAATAATTTAAAGCAATACAAGCTAACAAAGAGAAAGGAAGGAGCTGCGGCAAAAGCGATCTTGAAGGTCAACTAGGCTGTGCTCGCTGCTTCAAAGAACAGTGCTTCTGCACTTGCCTTCAGAAAGTCACCGCACCTGGACTACAATTCTAGAGCCAGGCACACCTCCCAGTAATTCCAGGCATTTGGTAAATGTCAAATGATCTATGTAATATTAAATAATGGGCATATTCTAACAAATGTCATTGCACTTAAAATTCCACTTCACACTCTATGACACTGAAATTTAATGAGCTGCAGCAAGGAGGCCCGAGCCAGCCTTGTCTAGAAAGAGAAGCTGAATGGAACACAAGCCAAGTACAAATGCACCAATGCATACGTGCATCCCAAGAAGTGACAGGATCTAAGAATATGCAAATAAAGACTATTTAAGAATATCAAGTCAAAGCATGAAAGAAGTGATTTGTCAGATAACACAGACCATAGTGCCTTTAGGAAAGGAGCTCCTGGTAAAGAGTTGTCATGGCTGGGAGCTGGAAGAGGCAACTGCAGAAGTGGTTTAATTGAGCACAGGTGCTGCTTTCACTGTTGACATTCATAATTAGGTCTGTTAAAAGAGACAATATTCCACCTACGTCAATACTTCTCTATAGCACCTCTGCACTTCTTGACCTCAGTTTCTTTTGCAGCATCCGCCTAAGTTTTTGTACGCTTTCCCCCCTTATGCCTGGTCTATTTAAAAACTGTTGAGGTCAGGGCCATGTATCACCATGAGTTTATTAACCAAGCAACAGAAATGAGCCCCATTCTGAGGTTCCTCCCTTGGTCCTGCTGTCTGTAAAGAAAAATGGCCCTCAAAGACAACTAATTCACCATTGGGTAAAAGTTTAACAGTGGTGAGTAAATATCTACTGGTTAAGTGAACAAAACCAAAAAATAATAAACCAGCATAAAAATATAACAACTTTATTTCCTCTAATTATAGAAAGGCTAGGAGAGTCTGAAAGTGCGTGCAGTCCTACAGGAACAAGAGGCCAAGACTTATAATTCTTGCACTGTTGTATGTCCATCCTCTTGCATGACTACCCTGTGACGGTCACAGACATATTTCTGTGTCTATAAAGCAAGGAATATTTGACTACTTGCATAGAAATATATTTTCAAGACTTAACAAATAGAACTAATTAAAACCACTAACAAGCATCGTTTTAGTCTTCAAAACCTTACTTCAACAATTTTTTGTCTGAATTTTGGGTTATCCCTGATGACAACAAAAGCCTTTTACTTGCATCAAATTCAAGGTGAAACATATTAAGGACCTTACCCATTTAAAAAAAATATACAGTGTATGAAAAAACATTTTCCATACTTCAATGGCCCATGGTCATGGCTGTGAGTCCTTTGAAACTGTTTTCAACGAGTGCTAGAAAAAATCCTGTGCAATCACTTGACAAATGTGATACTTAACAATATTTTAATTTGAACATTACTAATATTATTAATAGCAGTGTTCTGGTCTCATGTTTTTCTACCTCAGACATGTTTTGATATGCAAATTTTCTCATCAGAATTACAGTACTGAGCTAAGTATAAGGCATATGCTCACTTACGTATACATATACAGGTATTTACATGTATTTTTACATTAATTTTATAAAATATAGGTATTTTCCAGTGCTTTTCTTAGACAAAAAAATATTTAACAGCAGCTGAAAGATTTTTTTACTAGTTCTTTTTAACAAATAATTCTTAAAGTACTTAAGATTTAAATTCAATGATAACAGCTGTCTAACACAACCATTGTTGCACCACAACTGAATTTAAATATACCTGATTCTACAGGAATTGGTTTCTCCAGGAGAAAAACTGTCTGTTTCCAGTGTGTTTTGGTACACTGGGGACCAGTTGAAAACACGACCTGCAATGGAAAAGTTCAAGAGTTTGATTAAGAACAACATTTTTGATATCACACCACATCAATCAATTACCAAACACATGCACATGAAGTGTTTGCTACAGCAAAACAGACTCACTGCCAAACACCTTGAGACAGAATAAAGTACAAAACCACCCTTTTCTCTCAAAGACATTTTTAAAATGCATAACCCCAAATACTCACCTTTTTGTGACAGTTCTTCTCAAAAAATATATCAAAATAACCAGCAACTGCCTATAAACAGAAGAGGAAGATATGAGTATGATACAGGAATAATAGACACTCAAGAAAAAGTATATCATTAACATATACATATGTATAGCCTTTAATAACAAGAACAAAGTTAGATTTATGCTTTCAAGCATGCTAGAAATCCTAAGACAAAAACATTAGCTGTCATCACACCTTTGTTCTACTCGAGAATATCCCGCCCACTGTAACTGCATTTTATTACATATCAAATTTTAGTCCAAGTTTCCATAATCACCCCTGCGCCCTAACTGCAACCAGAATTACATATGAGAAAACAGCCTTTCAGATGTGCAAACCCACAAGCATAAAATTCAGTCCTTGTCATCTATGGCTCCCATGACCCTGACTAAATACTCACACATTACAGGGATTCCGCATGACGCGTTCACTCTTTGCGTAGCTTAACACTATCTTGCACAAAAGCTCCCTGTGAGCAGAGGCAGAGCATAACCAAGCAGGGAATATTTTTCTTCCTCTGCCACACACACAGATAAGGAATAAGATTCACAAATGCCTCATGCTGGCCTTCTCAGCAGTTAGTAGTTTCTAATAGTAACTCTCCATAGGATTCCTCGGAACCCTCCTTTCCCTCCTGCCATTCTACTCCTAAGCTCAAAGAGCCTCTTTCTTCAGTGCGTGATTCCTTAGTGGGACTTCTCTTCCAGCTTGAGGAGGAAAAGAACTACAAAATGTCCGCATACAAAACAGTATCCCAACACTATTCGTTACACAGTCTTTTAATACTGGCCTGCTGCTTTGACAAAAAAAGCCTTGTGAAAGTCCCAGAAATTCAAAAAATGCAAATAAAGAACTGGAAGATGCTAATAAGACTATCCATTCCACAGTTTCACCTCTGAAGTCCTGTCCACGCTCACCTTTATTTGCCTGCTACTCTCTCCTATGAAAAGGCTAAAGAAATCAGACCGTGGGCCCAAGGCAGTTATGCTTTACTATTATAGGTCAACCTGAATAAATGACCCAGAAGAGAGCTTTTGAGTAACTTCAGCTACAGCAGCTGGGGACCCTCTATGCCTGTGACAGCAGGAAGGGATTGCCCCATATCAGCTATAGTACATTCAAACAAGATACGTACCAATTCACTGATGGCAAGCCCGCTGCATGAGAAGTCACTGCAGACAACTGTTTATAACCTTCCTCTCACAGCACCAGTGTATTTCTCCTACTCCATGTCTATAAGACTGGTTGCTCTGAGTAGTTACAAGGGACAAGTTCTGTAGCAAGCCCTTCATATTGACTCAGAGATAGATTATGAAGGAAAAAAAAAGTCAAACATGCTTTCAAAATTAAGGTAGCAAACTGAATGGCATAGGACTTCATTGAAGTATCATACTACCAAGATGATCAGGGGACTGGAGCATCTCCCTTGTGAGGAAAGGCTGAGAGACCTGGGTTTGTTCAGCCTGGAGAAGACTGAGGGGGGAATTTAATCAATGCCTATAAATAGCTAAAGGGTGGGTGTCAAGAGGATGGGACTGGACTCTTCAGTGGTGCCCAACAACAGGTCAAGGGGCCACGGGCACAAGCTGGAACACAGGAAGTTCCAGCAAAATATGAGAAAAAAACCCTTCCCTGTGCGGGTGCCAGAGCAGAGGCACAGGCTGCCCAGGGAGGCTGTGGGATCCCTTCCCTGGAGACATTCACACCCCGCCTGGACGTGTTCCTGTGCCCCTGCTCTGGGGGTGCCTGCTCAAGCAGGGGGTGGGACAGGACGATCTCCAGAGGTCCCTTCCAACCCCCACCATTCTGTGATTATGGAATAGGTAATCTGAATGATAGCTAAACCTTTCTGGTACTTTCCCTCTCTACTCTAAATCCAGAACAGATTTCAGCAACATGGTGGAGAATACAATGTGCTAAAGCAAGTAAGCCTACATTAAAGCACCTGTGTTTGCTTTTCAGCTAAGGGCACTCCAGAGAAGCCTGGCAAGTTCCAAATTCCAATGTGGGCACATATTCTTAAAAAAATGAACCAAGGGGGAACTGAGCGTCCTTCGTGAAAAACGAGCACCAGATGTTGCAAACGGTGAGTCTTCCATCCCTTAAGTAAAGTCCTATCACTCAATGCTGAGATTCTCATTCTCAAGTGAATTACAGCCTTGTCTCCAATACGCCTTTTTGAGTAAAGATTGAGAAGGTTTTGACAAAGCTTTATTGAACCATCAGACTACTTTTATTGATGCACAATCTCTTCTGGACATTAGTCAGAGAGCTACTAAGTCATAAAAATATTTTTCAGTCATCAAGTCAATACTGTTGATATGCTTACAAATAAGATCTAGGATACAATTACTGGAGGAAGGAAAACAAGGTTGCGACAACAAAAAAACATTAAGAACTGAAGGGGAAAAAAATTGGCTTCCAGAGAAAATGAGACAATCACGCTACATTTTGGACCAGAAAGCTAAAAGCTCCGAGCAGACATACCATAGCTAAGGGAGCTGCAGTTATGTATACACTTCATAGCAACAAGTAACAGAAACACCCTACATGCTACCCTGAGAAAACATCCCCAGATTAGCATTTTTGGGGGCTGAAAATAAACTGCAGTTACATGCAAAGGAACATTGCCCTGCTATTTGCTCCCTCCTGTGCTCAGGGAACCTGGATTTGTATACCTTCAGTAACAACAGGATAAATAACCACCTTACTCCTTACAGTATCTATGGTTTCCCTAACTGAACCAGCTTGAAACACTGACTTTGATTACCTAAATCGAGAGGTAGTAACAGTAATTATTACACATCACAAAGACCACCTTATACAGAGCTCCAAGGATTACAGAGTTCAAGGGATTACAGGGAACAAGAACTCTACATTGATCCATTAAATTATTTCATTCTAAAATGGATATATGTCCTTCAATATTGATCCTGAAATAATTGTTGAGCCAAAAGAAGAAAAAAATAAATGCCACAAATCCCTAAGGATAAGCTCCTGTGAACAGCTTGAGGCATCCCCCCAAACTCCTCAACATTTGGTCAGTTAGAACTGGGTGGGGGGGCACCCCAAAAGCAAAACACGCACTCTCTGATGAGCTATGCTAACAGGCAACCCCAGTCCTGTAGAGCTAAATAGAAATTATATCCTTAAATACATACAGGAGAGAGTTTAAATGATGTTTTGGGAAGTACCTCTAAGAGCACATATAGCAATTTAGAAATCTAATGGGTATTAATACATTTTCAACCCATTTTTCAACCAACTAAACAAAAACACAAACACACACTTTGACAATTTTTCATTCTAAAATTGTTACAACGATGTAATTTGTTTTTAAGAAACATTTTTAGGCAACCTGCCATCATTTACCAACGCTGTGTTTCATCTCCACATAGAAACCTCTCCTCTTGTATTTTAAATCTTTGGGAAAACAGAAAGTCTAATACCAAAGCCAGTAGTTACTGACCAGCTGCAAAATGAATCTTCACCCTGGCAGCTATGAAATACATGCAGTGAAAATGCACAGATTAAATATGTTGCACCTGAGTGCACATAGCCTGTGGCTTCCCCTGTAAAACAAGAAGCCAAAACAAAAGTTTACACCTACTGTTCAACACAAGTACAGTTATTTGCACATGCCTAGGTAAGAAATATAAGGTCAAGTCTATCCTAAAGCCTCCCAGTAACTCCAGCCTAAATTAACTACCCTCTTCCTTTCCTCTTCTTGATTTCACGTGGAAGACTTCATGTGCTAGATTGCATGTGTTTCCCTGCCAACAACATTGCACTTTAAAAGGCATTCAATTTATCCAGCTTATACATTATTTTCATGAAGTAAATTCAGTTTTATTTCCAAACAGACACGTTACAGTAATTATTAAATTCACCAGCTCTTCTCAAGAAAAGGGTTGTTCCGTAGGGTCCTCTAAAGCATATGTACATTTACAAGCTCATCCAAACACTACGCTATGCTTAAATTTTTAAATATACTGTTGCCTTTTTGAGATCTTTCTGCTTTTGTGCTCTTTTGTCATACTTGATGTGCCGCAGGCCTAAGTGATCTCAAGCCAGCTACAGAGATACCTACAGACTCATTAAAACGCACACACCTGGCCTTCCTAAAACCCACCAGACAATTTTGTAGAACAAGAAAGAGCAATCAGTAAGGACAGTCATAATGAATTTCAAGACTGAGATGGTCCCAGGAGTATATTAAAAGTTTTAACTGATAAGTAGTTAGCTACTGATACTCTTTTCTCTATTGCCTTTAACAATTCATAACCACCCATTCCCATATAGCTGTGTATGAAACCGATTGTTCAATTAAAAGTTTTATCAAAAGAAATAGGCTGGGCTTCTTCTATGCTCAAATACAGAGAGGGCGTGCAGGACCTCAGTGTAGCTCTAAGACCTTTCTGTAGAAAGCAAACAAGGAAGGAGGGAACCCAAGAGAAAGGGAAGCCTCAAATATGCCGTTGATCTAGAAAACCTTAGTGTAAAGAGCGGGTGGGCCTATGTCAGAGAGGAACCTTGTTCTTCACACCCAGTTTAATGATTTCTTCATGCCAGAAAAGGAGTTGACAGCTTCTTACAGCCACCTTACAGCTTTAAGCAATCTAGAAATTCAAAGAATAGACCATTATAGCCTTACTACGATGGTCTGGTTTCATTCATCCAGCACAGAGTAAGTACAAGTGTCAACAATTAATTCCTACCATGACATTTTAAATCCAAGTGTAACTTTTTTCGGTACAGCTCAACTTTATAAATATTTTCATGTTCAAAGAAGTCAGCTATTCTAGGGAGCAGCAAAATATATAATTTTCCAAAAATCGGTCAATGCCACTGCATCTTGAATACAGGAAAGAAGTTTTCTTTGCCATTTACCATTTCCCTCAGCATTCTCCTGGAAAAACTGGCTGCTCACAGCTTGGACAGGTATGCTCTTCACTGGGTGAAAGTCTGGCTGGATGGCCGAGCCCAGAGAGTTGTGGTGAATGCAGTTAAATTCAGTTGGTGGCTGGTCACAAGCGGTGCTCCCCAGGGCTCAGTGTTGGGGCCGGACTTGTTAAATATCTTTATCAATGACCTGGATGAGGGGATCAAGAGTACACTCAATAAGTTTGCAGGCGACACCAAACTGGGTGGGAGTGTTGATCTGCTCAAGGGCAGAAAGGCTCTGCAGATGGATCTGGACAGGCTGGATCGATGGGCTGAGCTTAAACATGAGGTTTAACAACAAACCCATGCAACGCTCCAGGCTTGGGGAAGAGTGGCCGGAAAGCTGCCCGGTGGAGAAGGACCTGGGGATGTTGGTCAACAGCCGGCTGAACATGAGCCAGCATGTGCCCAGGTGGCCAATAAGGCCAACAGCATCCAGGCTTGTATCAGCAATAGTGTGGCCAGCACCAGCAGGGCAGGGATGGGGCCCCTGTGCTCGGCACTGGTGAGGCCGCACCTTGAATCCTGTGTTCAGTTTTGGGCCCCTCAGGACAAGAAGGACATTGACGTGCCGGAGCGTGTCCAGAGAAGGGCAACGGAGCTGGGGAAGGGTCTGGAGAACAAGTGTTACGAGGAGCGGTTGAGGGAGCTGGGGGGGTTTAGTCTGGAGAAGAGGAGGCTGAGGGGAGACCTTACTGCTCACTGCAACTGCATGAAAGGTTTCAGTGAGGTGGGTGTTGGTCTCTTCTCCCAAGTTACTAGTGACAGGACAAGAGGAAGTGGCCTCAAGTTACACCAGGGAAAGTTTATATTAGATATCAGGAAATATTACTTCACCAAAAGGGTCGTCAAGCACTGGAACAGGCTGCCCAAGGAAGCGGTTGAGTCACCATCCCTGGTGGTATTTAAAAGACACATAGATGTGGCGCTTAGGGATGTTGTGTAGTGGTGGACTTGGCAATACTAGGTTAACAGTTGGACTCAATGACCTTAAAGGTCTTTCCCAACCTAGACAATTCTATGATTCTGTGTCACTAGCAACGTATTGGAGGATTCAAAGCTGCACCACAGTTCCAGTTATTTCTCCTCAGTGTTTTGTGAAAAGCTTTACATTAAACATTAGGATTTCTGCTTCTACATGTAGCAGTAGGAATCTTCCTTGAAAGAGCTATGAAAAAAATATTATCTGACTGCATTACAGAAGCCTATTCCAATACTCTCAGATGCAAGTGCTAGAGAAACATTAAACCAAAACACCCCCTCCCACATACCTTCAGGTATATTAGTGTAAGCATTGCACTACTATAGAAATGATCTGGTACCTCACATTAATGTCTTGGGAAAAGAAAAAAGAAAGTCAGAAGTAAAGTACATGCAGATGATGCTTTCTACAATGTTATCTACAATCACAAAATCTCACAAATCTAAAAACCTACACAAATCAAAGTTGAAATACCTGGTAATATAAAACTAACTAGAAAATTGTGGGTTTGGTCACTATCTTCTTTTTAGGAATTTATATCTTCCCTTACATCTTCACTTTTGGGGTTTTAGTCATTACTTGGTAGTGGTTTTATGCTGAAATGCACCATAGATATATTTTATATTTAAGTACATTTCAGTGAAATAATCCTGTAAAAGTGAAGTTCAAAACATTTTCCTTTCATTTCACTTTCTAACACTATCATAAATTGCAGCAGCTATAACAGTCAATCACAAACTTCTATTAAATATGCAACACTTACAGATGAAAGACATTTCCAGTGTTTACAGCTTGAAGGAAGATTAAGACCTCCCTTCTTGTTGTAAAATTTAACACATGCAGCTAAGCAGCAAAATATAGGGGTAAAAAAATCACTTCCAAGTGACATACTAGAAGCAATCACACAAACATATTAAAATGGAATATAAGGCTGGCCAGATTTTTATTAAAGGTGGCATCTTTTTTGCAAGAAGTCAAACTAAAGAAAAGCAACAAGCAAATAACACCCCCTTAAATTGTAGATGATGTTTTACAACTACTGCCTGGTTTGTTTGGTTTTTTAAGCGTAACAATAACAGTCATTTCTTTCACTGCAGTTTTCCTCATCTTTTTGCTCTACCTTTGACAGCTCATTTACAACCTTACCCGCAACTAATCAGCAAGAACTTAAACCTTCTCTGGAAGAATCTTTCAAGTGCCAGTCTCTTGAACGCCATGAAAAAGGAAAACAAAAATAATGACTTCTAAACTGGTAATAAATAACTGCAACTCTAGCCTGACACATGCTCTAGCCTCAAAGGATGTTTAATGTTAGAAAACACTGCAGAAGTATTATTCTTCATGTAAAGTAACTTAAGGTCTTCATCCATCACTGAGGGTTTCTAAAATGTTCATGCAAACCTACTAAAAACTACATGAAGGACATCCTCCCAGTAAGATTCACTTGCCTTCAACATATTTTTCTTCCCTCCCAGATAAACTATTTTGAGCCTATTTTCCCCCCATTTTTTTCATGTAACACGTACCAAATACATTAAGATTACAAAGAGCCTTAACCTATGTAATAGATATGTATTAGCACGCATTATTTATACTCTTCCACTCAAAGCCCTTAGCCAAAATGGGAAGAGCAAACTAAATTTTAATTCAAATATATCTGAATACTAAGGCTTTTTTCTGAAGAAAATGGCTGGCTGTACATGCAGCATTTTAACAGGATAAAACAAATGAGACTGCTCGACTCCTTATGAGAACTCGTAAAGGCAATTCACTTAGGAACAAGGAAATTAAAAATTATCATCATCTACAGTGAGTAATTTATCATTCTTGCTCTTCACTAGTATCATGTTCCAACAGTGAGTGGCTACAACAAATACAATTAGACAGCTGGCCACAGAAGTGGGAGATAATGTGCTTTTGATGGAGTTTACCCAAGCATGGAGATGGAATGTTTGTCATCCATGCAGCAGCGTTGCTGCATTTTTATCACCGGGAAAAGAAACCCCTCGCTATTAAAACCCAACAATTTTTTGTTTTAAAAAAAGACTACAGCAAAATCCAGATTCTTAGAGGCTACAAATAGCTAAACAGAGCAGGACAAATCCTGCTTTGTAACATGACAGTCTTTCCTTTAAACAGAAATCGGGCATTTAAGGTGCGTTTAACCATGGTGCCCAAACCCAGATCTCCAACTTTTAGCTTAAAAAAAATTCAATTTCTCACCTAAGGTTGGAATTAAAGACTTATATAGAAATAAAGCCTTATATGCTCATACTTATTATTGTTGGCTCCCAAGTGGAAGACTGGACATTAAGAAATGTAACTGTCTAACATTTATGAAGATTTTAACAAGCAAAGATTTTTTCCTTAGTCAAAATAATTTTCTCCAGTGAACTCAACTTCCTTTTTCCTTCTAAAGGTTTTAATACATCAGTCACGTCCTCTGGTTCATTATCCTTCTTTCACCCCCTTCCTCCCTCCCACTTTCTATACACATCCCCTGCTCTTTGGCAAGATCTCCTGGGAGCAATGAAGAGATACTGCCATTTTCCTCCCAGGGGATATTGTTATTCCGCTAGGAAAGATCAACCTTGATGGACTCACAGGGGAAATGCTCGCTAACAAAAGAGAAAGTTTGTCAATTGATTTCTACACTGAGGGTAATCACCATTATATTTTATCTCAAAAGCTCACACAGTGATCAACTTAGAATACAATTAATGGAATATCTTCCTAGCAGCATCTAACTAACTGATATTAGCCAGATGTCTCATTAAAATCAGCAGTGACAAACCATGGCTCTTTACTAGGAAAATGCACTTTTGCAGGCTAATTAAATTTATTTTTGGCCATTATCTTTGTAAGACTGAAATCAAGTCAACTTGCACTAAAAGTGCTTTGAAACAATTTCATCCTTTGAAAATTTTCAACCTTTGAAAGCTAAAATAACAATAAACAAACTTAATGCCAGAAGATACTACTTTGTGGTAAAGCACAGGAAGAATAAATGAAAAATCAACAGAAAGAAAATACGTGCTCTGAAAAAACCTTGACACCCTCCCTCCAATAACTTCTGAAAGACTAAGCACCACCTACAGTCACATTTAAAATGTTTGGGTTTGCTCAATCTCTCCATACTTCTCAAGTTCAGCAGGAATTTTTTTTCTTGAGGACTTATTTAATTGCTTGAACACCTGGAAGAAAGACCTGTTTAGAGCATTAAGCATTTTTTTTAGGGATATGACTCAATAAATGCATTACAGGATCACCTGCAATATACTTAGGATGCACCTACAGAGAGGTATCAGGCTGCTCTGTTACCACCATGACTTAATACACTGCTAGGGGTTTGTGGTTTGGTTGGGTTTTTTTTTGTCATACAGAAGTATGAGAGTAATTTAAATTAACTTATAGGTAGAAGGACAGACAAATCAGGTATGTGCCAGTTAATTCTATGCGTTTAGATTTTGGGAACTGCTTCGCTTTTCTGTTTCACACAAGCTCATCACCAAGTCTGAGCATTGATGTCCTTAGTCCATTTACCTAAAAACAGTAAACAGTTAGCCTACTGCCTACTGAACTGCACCGCTTTCAAACAACCTCTAGTACAATTAAGTGGCACTATCATACAACCAGATAATTAGCCAAGAGATCAGCAAGAAGGCCTTGAAACAGCAACAGCAGTGATAATATCTAGAAAGAAGAGAAATATCTATTTCAGCACTTGCATTATCAGTTTTCGAGAAGCAAAAGATTTGTAGTAAAACGTGACAAAGCAAAGTGGAGGAATGTCATGGTTTTAGCTGTGATAGAGTTAATTTTCTTCACCCTAGCTGGCACAGTGCTGGGCTTTGGACTTAGTATGAAAACAATGTTGATAACACACCGATGGTTTAGTTGTTGCTGGGCAGCGCTTGTACTAGTCAAGGGCTTTTCCAGCTTCCCGTGCTCTGCCGGGGGCACAAGAAGCCGGGAGGGGAGGGGGCACAGCTAAGGGAGCGGATTCAAACTGGCCAAAGGGATATTCCATGTCATGTAACATCATGCCCAGTGTGTTACCTGGGAGGGGCTGGCCGGGGGAGGGAGGCAGCAATCGCGGCTCAGGGACCAGCAACGTCGGTCCGCGGGTGATGAGCGGTTGTATCACTTGTGTTTCTGGCTTTTTCCCTTTTATTATAATATCATTATTGTTATTATTATCATAATCAATCATTACTATTTTATTCTAGTCATTAAACTGTTCTTATCTCAACCTACAAGATTTTTTTTTGCTTTTGCTGTTCCGATTCTCTGCCCCATCCCACAGGGGTGGGGGGAGTGAGCGAGCGGCTGCGTGGTGTTTAGTTGCTGACTTGGGCTGAACCACTACAAGGGAAAAAAAAAATTAAAAAATAAAATCAAAGGATGAGGAAGAGGTGGGTGGCAAGTCCCAAAGGTCAGCATTAGGCTTGAGAAGCTAATCATCTTGTGCTTCCCTCCAGCCAAAGAAGAGAAAAAGCAGCTGTTCCTAACTGTCTCCTAGGTGAAGCTTTTCCACAGCCTTTATGAAATCCTCCCAGAAGTGTTTACCACAACAAATTCGAAGAACAGAAATAAAGTACAGGGAAAATAAAAAAAAAAAAAGGTTAACTTCTCTGCTGAGGCTGAAAATAAACATAGAGTTTCAAAGAGAATCTACTAAAGGGAAAGAAAACAAAAAAGGAGTGAGGAAAAACTAAGGTCAGATTTTAGAGGTATTTAACATCTTGCCACAGAAATGAGAAGTGCAGCCTCTCCTGCCTGAGGGGTCCTGGGGGTGTTCCAACTTACAATCACAGCAGATGTGGCAATGAGTTGGTAAAAAGACCGCATTACAGCTCTGATTCCTGTCAGCTTTTACAACTTACGGTCCCATTACCACAGACATGCCAACAGGTTGATGGGAGGATGCAACAGACCCCAACAAGGCTTATGCCTCCAGAGTTGTCAGCTGAGAGGTTTAGCTCTTCAACAATTATGTTTCATACTCCAACTAGACGAGGCCACAACCCTTTTCTCTGCGTACTTGCTAAATTACTTCCCATCAGTGCGAAGCTTCTGCAGAAACAAGTTCTGCAACAGCAGCCGTGTGTTCCATGCTGCTGACACGTTTCCATGCAAGACCGTCTGCCGTATACTCCTCTGCACCCACGCGGTGCCTGGAAACCCGCTCCCACAACCCGACGACACAGCGCTACCTAGTAGCTGATCTGCCATAGGCTCCACGAAACAACTACCATGTCACCGTGCACCTAAGCTTCCCACTTGTTTGGTTTTTCAAGACAGACCACTTAACGGAGCAAGTTCTCATTCTGATGGTAGCACCGGTCTGAAGTTCGCTTTGCTGTTGATGGCAACACTAGGAATAAGACAACCAAATCTGTTTTCCTGCTTTTATGGCACAGAAAGGAGTGAGGAAAAGCTGCTTTGAAATGAACTTCAGGTTGTGAGCTAACCCTGATATATACAAGCATATAAGGATGGATTTCCAAATGTCTATTTTTGTGAATTTTTTGTTTGTAAATAAAGCAAAAATATTTTACAATGTTCATATTTTTAAAAATGCAAAAATCAGTACGGACAAGTACAAAAAGCTAGATTCTGGGAAATATAAGCAGCTTTCTCTTTTTTGCAAAAAATGAAAAGCCAGTAGAACAATAAAACACGGATGCAAACAAGAAAAACATAAAATGTTGTTTTCAGAGGACAAATTGCAATCTTAAAGCATCTCCTCTAAAATTCTCAATATAAATAATGGACTTTTATTGTTCATTTACTGCAAGGTTAGGCAGCCTGATATGATGGATGAACTGTCAACCTCCAACTAAACTTCTACAATCCATCATAGAAAGAGTGGAAATTTCACTCAAAGTGTCAATAAACGTAAATGATGAAGTGCCGAATACTTTACAGAGTTCTGATCATTTTTTAGAACCTGCATTCACTGCGAAATTTCAGAAACACTGCTTTTCCCCCACTTCCCTCCCCTTCTCCCGGGAAGTCATAAGATGCAGGTGTACATCTTGATCTATATGTCAATGATACCATAGAACAGAAATGAAGTTTCTGTAAAGGTTTAGTGCCAGGGAAAACCATGTTTACAAAACAAGCTATTTCACTCTACGCAAACATCAAAAGAGATCACCAACATTTTGTAAAGATTTCTTTTTAACTAATTAGTTATTCAGAAGTGGCCACATGAAGAAAGTTAACCCAGGGCTGCACTGGATCTTGCTCTGAACTCAAAGCTGACGCCAAACTGAGACAACTAGAATTATTCTACGGTTATATGACAACTACAAACAGGGGATTTTTTTTTTTTGTGAATGCATAATAAAATACATAGATCTCCATTTAACGAAAAACAAGAGGTTACTGTGTCGTTACTTAATTTGGAGATAACTGACAAATAATTATGAAGTATTTGTACATAGCTACTAACTCACACTAATAACAATGCTTTAAATTATATGCATGGGAAAGCTTCACTTTGTAACACCAACAAGTTCTTATGCATCCTGTCATACGGCAGAAGCGGTGTCAAATGCAGCAGCATGAACTAACACGCAGATCCATCCAAAACCAGGTATTACGTTGCTTGACACAGATATCCAAGATTTTGTTATCAGCTTAAGTGTTTACATTACACAGCAACACATTCTCTGCACCCGTATCAGAGGAAGCCTGCATCTCTTCTTCATACAGGCACACAAAAGCCAAGTACACCAGTCGTAGCAGACTTAGCACAATACATTAAAAATTAGCTACCAATTACCCCTGTGGACTGGATTCTGTGATGTGCTGTGACTTAAAGCTAAGCATGAAACTCCCAGCAGAAGTACCACAACACACTAGGACTACAAACATTTTTGGTTTTACTACAGATCTCAGAGCCTAATACAAACTTTTGTCAAATTTGATTTGACAAATTTTGTCAAATTTAATAAATTGGTAGACAGCATTCATAATTGATGTTGAATGTGGAAGCATATTACTGCAATCACAAAATCTGTAAAAATCAGGTCATCCCTTAGTTTATAATTTAGTGTTTAAAGCATTAATCTAAGCACCACCAGACTTCCTCATCTGTACCTCATCTCTATCCCAACTGCCCTGCCTCATGGCAACACTACAGAAGTCTTTCGCTTCGATTCTTTTCTTCCCTATTCCAACAAAGCAAGCAAGCTGTGCATCTTAAGTCAAATCAAAACGTTATCCTCGCATAGGTTCTAATCTAAATACTTCTAAATATTCATGTTGGAATACATAAATTTTTTTTAAGATTTAAACATATTCATAACATCTTTATTTCAGAAGTCACACCCTTAACATGAAGGATGTTTAATGAAAATATTTAGCTATCTTCCTTGACTTATACTTCAAAGACAAAATGCAAAACACACAACATAAATTGCAGAAAAAAATAGGGGACATTTTTCACTAATACAAAAATCAGTGTTTCTCTCTGTTTTCTCGTAACTACAAGATACTAAATAACCAAGAAAAGCAGCCACAAAATGAATGCGTATTTATCTAAATTCATGCTAAACAACTTAGGCACAACTTCAAAGAAGTGTTTGAAAGGTGCCCTAGTACTGAATTGTCATTTAATTCTAAAGCTCAGACTGAAGACTTTTTTTTCTTTTCTGTCTTTTCATATTGACTGGTGTTTGACAGACAAAAAATCCTCCATTGAGTGAGATCAGTCTCAGATTTGCTGGAGGTTCTTCACCCAATTTAATGCAGCATAATCTGTAACACTGAGATGAATAAGCTTGCGTTTGCTGTAATTTGAACTCCCCTCCAATCAAATTCCACAGCCTTCCTAGAATTAATGTTCTTTTGAATACAAGTCATATTAACTGACATAAAGTAAAAATACTAACTTGCATACAACAAATAAAGCAGATGCAGTAAACCCCCTGGTTATCAGATTGAGATGCTAATGCTATTTTTCCCCTGCCCCTCAGTCTTCAGATGTGAAGTTCATGAACTTCCCTGTTTGAGAAAGCATGTTTGCCACGAGCTGCTATATGTTTATTATATGAGCTACCGTCTACCTTTCCCACATCTATTGTTTTTCACTCTTTTTCCTACCCTCAGAAAAACTCGTCTGAGAGTAACGACTGCGTCATTCTTGAGCACAGTGGTAACAATGTGTCTGAACAGAAAACTTATTTCAGAGCGTGGGCTAGAGAACAAAACAGAACCACCCCAGTGGTAAGGCTCCTTACCCTGCCCCTTCCTCATCTACCTGTATTATGCTGTACACTATTACTGGAGTTTTACACCCATCTCTCTTTACAAAAAGGGCTCATTCGACACCTCTCTACGGCAGAAATGAATGTTTGAAGGTAAGGACTGATGATAAATGAAGCTTAATTAATGCCCTGTCTGTTAGCCCAATGCGATACCAACCATATAGGAAGTTGTCTTACCGTACACTTCGTGCTTGCTGTAATGGTCAGGGTGAATTCTGAAGAGAATTCTAAGTCTGGAGTGGATGCAGTATTACAGTCAATATGCTGTCGAAAGGAATAATACATTTCTGTCAGTAACAGTGCTGAATTTAAATTAAGATCTTCCTTTGGATGAAGGTTGTTTGGTTGCTCCCACAATAAAACTCTTCTAGGGGATCAGGAATTCAGCTCTCCAAAAATGGGAAGAGACTTAAAAACTACCTAGTCCCACCTGGACACTGACAGAAGAACTAAAAACCTCTATTCCCCAAAGGCCAAAATAAACACATGCTTTGACTACCTAGTTCCATGCTGCTACTACAGTGGTTCACTCTCTTCAAGAAAGTTGCTCTTGATGACTGCTGTCCATTGCTGAGATGAAGCAGCTTTCACAGGCGTCGTCACCTGTTTCACTCCTTGTAAAGTACAGTATCAAACCGAGATTGGTTAAAACTGGACTTTTTTGATTTGCCCATTTGTTAACTTGGTGTTGACCAGGACCCCCAAATTCTTCTCTGCAGAGCTGCTTTCCAGCCAGTAGGCCCCAGCCCCTACTGGTGTGTGAAGTTATTCCTCCGCCCCCAGCCGCAGGATTCTGCGTTGCCCCGAGCCCTCTGCACAGGACTCCCGCTGGCCCATTTCTCCAGCCTGTGGAGGTCCTTCTGAATGGCAGCACAACTGTGTGGCTTATCAGCATGTGAGATACCAGAGTGACACAGCAGAGCAGAAAAAGCACATGGGGCAGAGAACTGCTTTGCTATTTTAAAAATAACACAGAAAAATGGCATCCAGGGTAACAGTTATAACACTGCCAAATATAATTGCAACTTGCACGTCAATATTTCTGATTTTTTAAATTTATATATACACATCTAAAATCAGAGTTTTTCAAGAGCAATGAGCTTCAGTTTTCAATTGTTCATAAAAATCCCACCACATTTTTTTACTGTATGAAGTTCTTTAGTTTAGGTAGTCAGTTAAAACGCTCATATACTGCTGAAGTTAAACGTCATATACATTATTAACCAATACTTTTTGATGTAGCCTTGTCTTTCTTTAGGGAATGTTTTGCGTCTTGAAAAGTTACATTATAAACTATACAAAACAAGGAGCAGCTAATCTGAGCAAACACACCAAAATATCTGCTGTAATAATCACATGATAAATTGGGACATTTTTAAGCTTTCTCTCAAAAATATAATCCATTTGTTTTGTGGAATGGCTATTGATTAAAACAATTTACTTATAATGCCACTGTTGCCCAACTCATTAATTTTACTACTTTATACCGTAACTCCGGCAAACGAGCTCACGCATCTCATGCATTGACTTCAGGTTATTTTAAAAACCATGATTGCTACGGAGAACAAATGGGTATGAAACCACTAAGCTTAACAATTATGAGAAATGCCGCACGATGACAAAATTGGCTAGGCACCTATACCCGAGCTGGGCGGTGCCTGCTCACGACAGTATATGTTGCAAAGGGACACGTACTATTACCAGTAAAGCATTTTGCTTCTAAAACAACAGCAGGTTATAGACTGCATTGACCACGTTTAACTATAGCTACTGTTATCACACTTGCCAGATACTGTTTTATTTGTTTGCCTACCAATCTGGCAGAACTCACCCGTGCAGCTGTTAATTTAGAGCACGTTGTATGTTCCTCGTTTTCTGTATACCAGACTTGACCTATTTGCAAGAAGTATTCAGCTACACTTCCACTTGAATCAGAACATCCAAAATGTTATTAAAAAATGCCAAGTGAGGAAAGCACCTACGCCTCACTCATTGCACAATCAAACCTGTCAGATGGCTAACAATTACGGCCTCAGATTTGTGATCTCAGAACCTCTGTTTTGTGCACATTCATTCACTATGGGTGGAATTTATCTTCCCTGAAACAACAGGTCTACGAAGTATACCTCAAGAACCAAGTTGATCACTCTACCCTCTCCTTACACTCAAGGAAAAACCACTCTAAGCCTCAAGTCACACAACTTAGAGGTAACCTTAGGAATTTTATTTCAGACTCTAAAGGAAGTCTAGTCAGCAAGCTTAGGGAATAAAATCTAAGACACATCTGTAATGACTTTATCATCTATAAATAAAGAATGCTGAAGTAAAAAAAGAAAGTAGAGATGCACAAGAAGGCCAACAGAGTTATTCAAGTTAAAGAAATATCAGTGTCAGCACTTCTTACGTTTGAATAGCCAATTTAAAATACTAAATACCTTTATATGTCCCCTTAATAAAATTATAGGCAAGAAAAGCTTAAATAATTTGCAGCAGGATATACTTACAACAAAACTGTACCTCACCTGTTATGGCTTTTGTGGGCAGGACGACAACTGCCCACAGCAAGTAGTTTCTATGCTGGAAGAGACTGAACTACCCTCAGTATGGTGTCAACTTCAGTGATGAATTATGTAATCCCATTTTCTTCTACATAAAATAGGATAGGAATGCATTTAAATAGAGACTACCTCTTCACTAAACAGGCAATTCCCACTGAAGGGCAGTAATATTACTGCCTTGTTTTAGACTAGAAAAGTAACTATATGAACAATAATTAGAACACCATTGTGACAAAAAAATAATTGGTTTTTAATAGTCCTAGTCTCAATTTGATCAAATTATTACTAAAGTTCACCAGAATTTCTAACTAGTCAGTGTTCTGGACTTGTATCTTGTCATGTAGGTGTTCTCTCATGAATCTCTACCAGCTTTGCTGCTATTCCCCATCACAAAGCTGCCATAAAAAAAGACAACACAGAGAAGCACACATAAAATTAATCCAACGAGTACTGCAGAGAGCACTGTTGCCTTGTCAGACATGGTCGTTCTGTTGGATGAAGCTATGGGTGACAGTGAGTGATCCTCCAATGAAAGATCTTTAAAGCCAGCTAGCTTGACACAGAAATAGACAAGGAGCCCCCCTGCAAGTCAGTACGCTGACTGAGGGGGAGAGGGAAACAAAGAAGAAAAGACTCTATATTCCAGGGTTGGGGTTTCTTTGTGTAGTTTAAATTTCAGTTACTCAACCTGTAACTTATTAAAATGCAAGTAAATTTGGGTTTGGGTAAAAGAAAATGTAGAACAGAAAAATCTCAACATGGGAAGATTACTTTATTAAGAGCTCAAACTTGGTAAAACAGCAGCAATTAGTACAATTCTTAGAGTCTTATTGTATTTGTACATTTGAACCTTATTGTATTTGTATCATTTTGAAAATGCCAAAATTTGTATGCATGTGCGTGGGTATTTTTTCCCCTCCTCCATTAAAAAAAAGGAAACTTCTAATCTGACTACTAAAAATTCAAGAAGTATGGTACCTTAATGACACTGGCTGTAGATATCAGTGTGTTTGGATCCAGCACCTCCACAACAGCTTCTGGAATTACAGCCTTCTTCATGCAAGACATGTCAAAGCCATACACATCTTCCCAGAAAAGTAGCTTGTCCACATGTTTATTCATATCCCCAACAGCTACTAGACTAATGGTGCAAATGTCAGGATAAACTGTAACAAGAGAAACAGATCAGTGACATTTTATTTTAGACATGCATAAAGAGAAAAGAAATTTTAAAAAGTCCTCTGTATGTGATTAACATCTTAAAAGAATAAAAACTTTTCCAGCTCTTGAACAAGACACTTTTTCTGAGTCCCATTTGTCCACAGAAGAGAGTAGACATTGGAATTTAATTTTCCCACACTGCTCTGGTGACAGTATTTCCTGTTCATGACAAACTCTCTTTGTAGTTGAATCCCACTGCCAGGAAATGACTGGAAAATTAATGTCCGAAAAAATTATTTGGAACATCCTACTCTGGCTTCTAGACAGAAACGGACCTAAAATGTATCTAATAACTGTAGACAGACACCCAAAGGAAAATTCAGGTGAGGGCTTTGCAATAACAAGAAACCTCTGTGAAAAGACCTTACTCCCAGAAAAGAGCAAATATTCTTACTTAAGAGTTTTATTCCTGGTTCTTATCAGCTCTGGCTGGTACTTGCCTTACAACCTAAAAAATTATTTCTGGGTACTGGAAAAGAATAACCACTCTTCTATCTGCATCTAAAGAGTACAGAAGTGACCCAACAGACAGAACTTCCTCATCAATTCCCCTGCCAGTTGTAGGACGACAGCTATCATTCTTACACTGTCTTCACATCTGTGCTTTCCCTTCTCCTAAGGATATCTGCAGAACAAGTACCTATTTACAGCTTCTCCAAATAGAGGTGGAAAACTGGCGTTTGCCTTTTGAACTATTTTGAACTTTTGAACTTGACTGCCTACAGCAAAGCCAGTCAATCTCTTGGCATTCTCTATCCACTACTGATTGGAAAAGACGCAAAGAGCAGCTGCTATGATGGCTGTCCATAGCACTATCAAATAGTAAGAGAAGCTCTATTTATATTTAGCTAGGTGTTTTTCCACAAAAAAAAAATACCCATGTTTTGTCTTTAGAGTTTTAAAGCCTTTTAAGCCACATATATTCAATTCTTGATCTGGCCTCAGAGCAAAATGCCTACTAATAAACACCTTATTTTATTTTATTTTATATTGATACTCGACTGTGGCAGCGTTACGGAAGCTAAGTTTCTCTTTTCCTCCCCAATCTGATGAACTGTAAAATTAATTTTGTCTTCAGCTCTGCTTGAAATTGTAGCTTATCAAAGTGCGTATGCAGAAATCACTGGCATAGCATGGCAAGCCAGAAAAGCAGTATTTTTTGCTTTGTAAAATGCTGAAGATAGAAACAGCAAATTGAAATTAGACCTTTTATATAGGGAGAGTAGATTTAGCCTAAAGGAAAGAATCTTATACATATTAATGATAAAGAAGAGTCTTCTCTGAGAAGGTTCCCCCTCCCATTACGAAGACAAAGTCAGCAACCACCTCTACATTTGGAATGACTAGTTTATACAAGATATGAACTCCTGCCGTTTTTCTCACTTTCTGTTTAAAACAAAATAAATATCAGAAGGCTTAAACTGGAATCCCATTGGTAAGCTATCAGCATCCCTACTTCTCAGATGAGGAACTCAAAGCAGCAAGTTTTGCGAGGACCAGCCTACAATTAACTCCAGCAGTAAAAAGACAGTTTCATGAAAATCAAAACAGGAAGGCGTTCAAACTGTCTTGTCTGAAACAAATCATTTGGTTCCAGCACACCTGACAGCTGTCACATACGTAAAAAAACCAACAAAAACAACAAACCACAACATCTGGTGGTAGGAGTGTTTGCAAGTAGTTTCTGGAGCCATCAATAAGGGATTTCCATTTCTCACAGCTTTCATATTGCTGTTTACTAACTAGTGTGACAACTGCATCATATTCAGCTTTACCTCCCAGCAATTCAAACCTTTAAGAGTCACCGCTGATGCTCCAAAAATTAAAACCAGTGTGAAACAGACAACAAAAGCAAGCGACTACAGCCTTTGAGGGAGTATTTTTCAGGGTAATGCTCTTAGGATGCAGGGGTATGGTGAGAAGAGGCGTGAAAAGAGACTAAAAGTCCCTAGTTACAGGATACGCTAGCAAACAAAAATTAAAACCACAGCAAAACCTGATGAACTACTTTATAACTTTCCTTCCTTGGATTGGCCCACACTTCTGGGACATTCTGTTAACAGAAAAAAGTTTACCATGGCTATCAAGCGTGAAATATTTGAGTGGGACCATAATCAGTTTTTATCAGATCTCTTAATCCACAACAGCAAATCCTTACATCAGCAGTGGAACTCATGATCGGTTCTACAAAGTGCTTAAGAACAAGAAAAAAATGTAAACACTAATGCTCTAATCTAATCAGCATTTTTAGTTTAGCCTATCAATAGCAACAAAAAGGCAGACAATGCCTGTTCAGCCTTGACAAAAAGGAATCGGTGTTCCACCAACAGGGCACAGGCAAAAGACTACAGCAATACATTAACTTCCGAATTTACAAACCCACCCACGTCCAGAAGCATGTGCTATACTGAAGTTAGACTGGAAATGTAAGCATGTTATCTAAATATCAGCCTAAATCATCTAAAGGCTGTAGATTTTTTTTTTTTTAAGTGTTTAAAAGCATCTGCTTAAAATCGCATTTGCCATTTCCCCCATTATCCTCAACCTTCCTGGAAATCCTCTGCTCCTTCTGCAACCCTGTAACAGTTCCCTGTGCAATGCTGACAGACTTGTCATTTTTTTCCTGATTAAGCTTATAATTTAATAATTATTCCTTCTCATAGGTGAAATGAACAAAATGCTGATTGGACAAAAGCACATACTCCTCAGTGCTCTCACAGATTCATCGTTTTGACCATCTGTGTCCTTCTCGACTCAGTGCCCAGAAGTCATCTGTCACTAGTAACAGCTCACGTGGTGAACAGAATACGATGGGAAATCCTTCATCCCTTAGCAATGCCTCACAAACTTCAGGACATTGAAGGGTAAGGCAGCAATCCTCTGGATATACAGAAATAATTCCAAGTATATGCCATCATGATTTTGACGTGAACAAGCAAGCAGTATTACGTTTTGAATGATGCCCTCCTTACCTATGTCACCCCCCTCACTAACAACACACTGCGCTCCAGCGTATGCAAAAATCTATACTCGAGCAAGTAACAGCTCTAGAGAACAAACAGATGGGTCCTGGGCAGCAAGAATTTTATGTTCCCAAATAAAGCTATTATATACTGTACCTATTACCCTAGACAGTTTGGCATTATCCACCACAGCATGCCAATAGGCTAAATTGAAGTAACGACGATATGACTGACTGAACACAAATCTAGATATTTGGATTCTATTCCCGGCTCAATTACTGAAAGATTTGACCAAATCGCAGCTGCTTCTATTGCTTTTTTCAGCTTTCAAACAGTCCCTGTAATAATGATCTTGGGCTCAATAGTACAAAGTGGCTTGAGACAAAATTAAGCTTTACGGCAGACTCAGGAGTTTCTCTGGTAAGACTCCATCGCAGAACGAGCTCTTAGTTTTGGCTCATCTGAATTTGGATACGCCCAGAGTTCTGCTGCTATTCATTTACACCACAGAAGTCTCTGCCTTGCTGTGCCGATTGCTGAGCAACTTCCTCACCAGTCTCAGGCACAGTCGCTTACCTGCTATACAAGCTGGCAGAAGTGCAGTAATTGTACGTGTCTTAAGGAAACAGCGTTCCATCTAAAATGTGGCCGTACCAGTCGGCGAGTGTACGATACTGTATGCTTTGTGAAGAGTCAAATAGGGCCCAAGACCATTCTCAGACCACAAAGAACAAGTGTCCTGCAGAACCAGCATACTCTGTTTCTCAAAGGCCACTTTGGGAGGCACAAGCCACTAGCAAACTTACCGACAATACAGAGAACAAAACACTACCGCAGTTTCAATAGAGGCCACAAATTTCTGGCCCTTTTCAGAAGGCTTTGGAAGTAGTAGCTAAACACAAAATGATTCCTTACAATTTTAGGGGATGTCCCCAAATTGAATTATATTGCAATGTAGAATTATCAGCATGTATCTATATGGAGCACACCACAATTCTGTTCCAGATCTGGCTGGACTATTCTACATTACTGAAAACGAAAAAGCTCTTATTCTTTCAAGTGGCTTCTAAATATTTTAACACACAAACAGTAATCTCTTGCTTGTTTATTCAGCTTTGTGACCAAATGTTGAAAAATTGCATAAAACCCCTTTTTCTGCTGCACTCTGTAGCATACAAAAGCTCACTGCAATCCAAGGGAAGCACTGCAGCGAGCACTGTTACACAGTCATTAATCCAATCATTAAGTCAGTGTAGTGAAACTAACTATGTGCATGGTTAGCACAAAAGGGGGGAAAAAATCCAGACTGATAACTACGATTGAAAAGGTCAATATGAAATACAATACTGACAAAGGAATTAAGTGCAAGGAACAAAGCCTATGTGGAACTTGGGCAGAAAACTGCATCACATGAGGAATAAATATTTACAGGCGTTTAAACACTGCTTAAGATGACACTACCTAAGCTACTTAAAAGGATAAAAGAAATCTGCTTCAAAATAAATCCTTTTTGTTCCGTCACTTCACTACCCTCCAACCAGGAAGAAAAAGGGTATGTACTCACCAGGATAGACTAAATACACTGAACTGAGACAATGTAAATCCACTAGTTATTTCACGTGGCTTCCTGTGTTTGAAGCTATGTCCTCCCCACACAAATTCCCTCCTCCAGGAAAACATCTTACCGACTTTTCCTCCAATTCCTCGTAGCTTACTCAAACAGCACTACATCCTACAGAATAAAACTTCTTTTCCTCTGTCCATAGCTATGCAGAAACTGGGATTTCAAGAGGATAAAATGAATGCCCACATGTGTAGGAAGAAGTAGGGAGGAAAAATTTAGACTGTACTTAAGGATAAGTAACCCCCTCTATTCTTAAAAACACCATTACTTGAGACCTTGGTACCCCATCTAGCGTTCCTCTATTACCCGTACAGTAAATTAATGCCTTGAAGCTCATACTAATGGAAACATTTTTCATTTAGACTGGCAACTTTCTCATCCATGCATAGCTTATTCTAAGTCTCTGAGTTCATTTAGTTGCCCCCCAGAGCTACATTTATTACAAAAATTACGCATACCAACCTGAGCCTCCCTCTGCCAGGTACTTGTCCTTCGCATAGATGACAGAATCCAGCATTGACTCAAAGAGAAGGAAATAACCCTGTTTATAGAAAAGAGAAAATTTAGATATTATTACACTTCTTGCATAGCCTATTGAATCAATCTACAGATAAGACTTTATCTACACAGTTTAAGAATTTTATATGCCCGTATACCTCAAAGCCAGAAACCAGTGAAATTCTCGACAGTAGCATTGCCACTTCAAAACTTTGTTAATATATCAAGATTAAGTATACAAAAATATTATTAATATATCTAAATGTATCTATAAGATATAACTATACCGAGTATCATCTTTCATTTCCCAAACTGCAAGTATCTAGCACCTACTAAATTAATGAACTATAGGCAATAAATATCCAGTCTACACTAACAATTACCTGATAGAGTCATATAACATCAAAAGAAATCAAATTGAACTCACACCAAGTGAAAAGCTGTACATATTGACTGTACAGTAATAACTCTGAGGCGCCATACAAAAAATACCCCAAGAAAACCCCTTCCCACTTAGAACTGCAAGTAACATTAAAACTATTGTCAGAGAAACACCGAGTAGCATGCATCTTCGCTGCTTCACATCTGCAGCTTCATGGTGCCCTGTACCAGCTTGGGCAATGCTCACAAAGGCAGGTGGAAATAAATCATATACCGAAGGCTTGGGTTCCCTGGATGTTCTACATCATCTAGCAGCACCTGAACTTGGAACATTCGCAGGATAAAAAAAGGTAGTAACTGGATTTGCATAGTATTTTTAGTGTTGGGATTAATTTAGAATAACTTATTGTCAATTTAATCGCATCAGATGTTTTTTGAAACAGAAAAAGCATTTCTTTAAACATTTCTGCATTATAAAAACATAAAGCAGTACTATATAGAAGCAGCTTTTTATATAACATCCAGTTTCTCAACTATTTTTAAGTAAAATGCAAATTTAAGACATTTATAGCCCTTCGTTTTCCAATTGATTTACCAAGTTGACGCCCTTCCTGTCTTCCAAGTTCAAGTATGATCATTATTCTTGCTGAATATTATGACAAAACTTCATCCACATCCACATTCTTACAACATCAAATCAATTACGACAAACCATACCAATATACATTTGGGATTTTCGCTTCGCATCCTAATTCTCATTTTGTTTAAAACACAGCTTAGCCGTATGGCTTGATTTATACACCAATTGCAAGGAGGAAAGAACAAAAAAAGGCAATTAGAAGTCCAGATTTCAGACCCACGGTCCTACAAGCCCAGTCAGCAGTGACCAAACAAAGCAAGGCTAAGAAGATTTTGATCTTCATCTTTCCTACGCTTCCGTATTTGTACAATCACGGGGATTTTTAGATTTGATTTTTTGAAGTCATCATGCCACACAACTGAAGACAGACAGCACTGCATGGGAACTGCTCCACTAAGATACCAAGGTTACTTCAAGTTTATGCCATCTTGGATGCTTATTTTACCTCTTAGAACAAAATAAGAAGTTCAGAAATGCTTATACATGTCACCATCCATCTGCAGCCTCCAAAACTGAAAACAAAACTAGAACAGCAGAAACCTGAAGCACGACATTTGTATTCAACAGGAGCATAGTTTGAAAATAACGAAAATGCCCTTCTCAGCCTGATCCTTCTGGTAACAGGAGAGCACTCTACTGGACACTTTTCTTCCAAATATTGCCTTTTCTTCCACTTTACTACCTAACTTTTATGAAGTCCTCAGAATAAAGTCCCAGAATGAAGACTGCTTTGTGAGCAATATGATTTTTCAGTAAGCTTTGCAAAATGGTTGAAAAAGGCAGGAGCTCCAACTGCATCAGGCAGAGATGCTTCTACGCCTACAGCAAGCCAAAAGCATGGAATGGAACCAGAGTTTTCTTTTTCTTGTTCTTATTCTCACAGTTTTAAGAATAGAATATGTTTGGTTCATAAAAATTCTTTTCAGATGCTTTTAACTGAAAATGAGTTGTTCTCACAGTGCTTTAAATGTGACCTCTAGGACAAATCTTAAGACTAGTTACCAGCAAGAGTCAGTAAGTTACAAAGTGGCATTTTTGCAGATCAGCTCTTCATTTATTTTTTCCTGCCCAAAACGCCCATCATCTACAATGCCTGCTGAACAAGTGCAAGGAGTACAGCTGGAAAACAAACCTTCTCATGAGAAATATGGTGAAATTCTCCCCGTCCTTTCCCCGACCTTTCCACTCTGGCACCACTGGTTCTCCCCACCGCTTCCCAGTTCTATCTTCCTCCCCCCAGTTTATTATAGCATTCCTGTAAGTTACATAAACCGTCAATGGTACTGAATCAAGTCATTTATTACTTATACTGAAGCGTTTTGCTCACTGTGCTGTGCTCATCTGTAGTGTAATTTAGAATGTAATTTCACAGGCTGCTGCCTCACCTGTAGGGGTGCCATCTGGAAAGAAAATTATACCTGACATCTTTTCCCCCGTGATGCTGTGGGGCACTCTTGCTTCCACCCCAATAATGTTCAGGGTTTTGTTTTTTTCTTAAGCCTGTATTAGCATCCTCAAAATTAATTACTGCAAAGAGATCTCTAGGATACAGATCTGTGAGCCGAATATTAATAATTCAATCTTGCTAGTGGTTAAACTAAGACACATAAAATGTGACAGGTTCTCTGTTCAAGACAAACTGAATACACAGCATACCTTAAACATTATGCTGTCAGATTTTGCATTTTCTACTGAAAAGCTGGCCATTTCTTTCTCAAAATGAACATGAAACCCCTTATTCTTAATATTTTCCAAGCTGAAATGAAATGGTTGCTCTCCAGCTAACAGATACACATATATACAGATTTGGACACGAACAGACATACACAGCACTATGGAGTTACTCTCTTCAATCATCCATACATCTGTCCTGTGCCATCTCCGCCCAAGAAGTCAGCTATCAAAAATGCATGAGTGCACTGACAAATCTGAATCCAGAGGAATGTCACTACATTTCTTATATATCCTTTATATCTGTATTTTATGTTTGAAACAGATTTATAAAAGGCTCACAAAACTTTGATGGCTTAATATCCCACCTTGTTAGGTTTGCCTCGATTATTCAAATACTCTACAGCACTCTAATATTTATTTTAATCCAAAACTACATAAAAATATTTTACCAATCAATCAAAATGTAAGTATAGGAAGTTCTTTTTATGTTAGTGCTTCACTATTCATCATCATGTTCTTCATGGAGAAAAGAGATTAAGCTCTTTAACAGCATCAAGACACAAGAACAACACTGAATGTAGATTACTCACCTCATTGTGTGAGGTATACCTCATTGTGTGGAGAATACTAAAGAAAAATGCTTTGTTTAAAACACAATTGAACTAAGATATTAAAAATGCCTCTTCATGTACATTTCCCTTAGCCATTCCTACCAAATTCCTTAGCAGAACTTGGTTTGCCTTCATGTATTTTCTACTTATTGGCGAAAGCCACATATATTTCAAAAAGTTGTATTAGCAGGTTTACAACAGCAAGAAGTAGCAGAATCTGTAGTACAGCAGAAAAAAGCATGGAAGGATGGAATTGAGAAGAAACGTTTAACTGCTTGAATAACCATTGTGTTTCCCCCCGCCTTATATCAAAGACCCATTTTATTACTTTCTGTAACATAACTGAACCTGGTCTGGTACTCCAGACTCCACAAGGCCCAACGCTGAATATTAAATGAGATGAAAGGCAGCTATCATATCACCAGCCCAGGGAGTGGACTTCTTTTTCCCCCCAATCCACATCCACATAAAAAAAGTGCATTATTTTCCTAAACTGAAGTTTCTAACTACAAGGTTTCCATTGTACTACATAGTAAAACAAGTTACAGAGGGTATGTAAATCAGATTGGACAACTGATTCAGATTTAAAACATTGAACGTAATCTTGATAAAATATAAAACTGATGCCGCCCACTCGATTTTGTGAAAAATTACTTTTTAGTTGACAAAATCCCCCCCAAAACCTGTGGTGCATTTACATGAGAAGCAGCAGCTACATGTGAACTCTTCTGCATGCTCTGCTGCAGCACCATTTCCCTCACGCTAAGTCAGCCTTCATGCTCATCTCGTATGTATGATTTAATAAAAAAAAGGGAAATAATTCATTACTGACAGAGCAAGCCCACACATTTCAAAAACCACAGCTAGACTTTGTTATTATGCACACCCTGTCGCGTCCTTAAAGAAATATAAGAAGAGTGAGAACACCAAATGGGAAATCTGAAGAGTGATCTCAGAGAGAAAAGTGATACCCGTTATTGGTGTTTGGAAGAAAAAAAAAAGGTTAATGCAAGGAAATACAATTTCTTGTTAAAAAACATTTTGTGCTAAAGAAATTAAAGCATTCAGCTGCTTAGTATGCTCTTTACACAGCATTATTAAAAACAAAAAAGAAAAGCTTGATTCTTACGTAAAATTATAAATTACTGTTACATAACACTTGTATTAATGCACCTCTAACTACTAACAGAAAAAATAAGAGAATATTAAGACTACAGAAAGACTAGTACGTGCTGAAGCGCCATCACTGTATGCCCGTCACAAACAGGGGAAAGGAGGAAGGAGAGAAAAGATGGTTTCCAGACATGCACACTTCCTAGTCCTTTTCCCTAGACCTGAACACCTCCCATTCACAGCCCATCCTGATATCACTCCAAAATTATCTCACACAGAAAAAGAGAAAAGATATCAGCTACCTGAGCAATGATACGATTAAGAAACAAGATATTGGACTGTATCCTTGGTTTATTTTCATTTGAGAGTCCATCTCCTTCCCAGCTTTTCCTTGTGTAAAACTCTACTGCATATTCAGTATCATCAAGCACTCCATAAAACAGCAATTTGAGAGCACACTGTACTCTAACACTGCATTTGAGACAACCATCTCAGACAATTGTCTCTCACAACGAAACCCCTTACAAACAAGAAATGCAGGTAGTTTTCAAATCAACACAACTCTCAACCTCCAGCTTTATATTCTTAGCTAGAAAAAGGAAGTAAAAGCATAGCAAGAGAAAAGAAAATCTGCACACAGATGCAGATGGGTAAGAACACTGCAGAAAAGCATCACATATATTTTGTTTCTTTCTGCACTCAGCTTTCAATATCCAGCCTATGAAGCTTACCATTATGCTACCAAAACCCAGATGTGCAACAACACAGCCGCCTTTGCATGTTGATAGGAAATCTTTTCCTTCCCAGCATTCAATTTAACCAAAAATAAGCTTCAGCACTTTGCGTAGCACCTCTCATTTCAAACTTACATACTGTAGGTAAAATTACTCTAATTACAATAAAACATCATTGTTTCTTAAAAGTCATTATCTCTGGGGAGAGGACATAAATGTGATCCTGACTGAGAGCAAGTCCATAGTGTACGCAGTTCATCGGTAGTTTCCCACCGCCCATACAAACAGCCGCACATTCAAGTCAGAACTCTAACCTTCCGATGACATTTGAGCATTTGCCAACCATTTTCAGGTCAAGCCACTAACTGACAAAGGTTTTCATTCATTGCACCAAGGTGCAAGCAAATCACTGTGTGTGCTCAGAAACGCATGTGCATCAGATTGCCACTAGGCAGCGTACAAGAATACTCAATTATTTGTACCTTTGCTTAGAAACCTAATTCAAGTATGACTAGTTTTAATGAGAAAACATTTGCTTGTAGGTGCCCTATGGCACAAGCAGACAAGTAAAAACAATGTTAGGTACTGGTACCTGTAACCACTAACAATAATTTGTAGTTTCACAAATTAAGGCTGTCATAAGCTTCACACATCAGAGTTCCAGGCAACCAGAAGGATGGTGAATCAGAAGCTTACAGCCCTGCTATAGAGTATCAAATGATCCTACACAGGGAAACGTCTACAAGAACAAGGCCGGCAGTGAGATCTTATATATAATTCACCCATTCTCACATTCTGAAAACCTTTCTCCAAGAACTGGAAGACTTGCTCCTTACAGAATCAATTTGGTTAGCAGAACAGACTACTACTTGGCCATTCTTGTGTCCTTTCTTCAGGCAGTGTGGTTTATTGGGTGAAGTGGCTCTTTGGTCCACCTGCTCTGCCCTGTGCTCCTGACCCAGAGTGCACAAGAAGTCCTTGTGTCAGTCAGGCTGCATCCTTCACCAGAGTTTTGCCAAGAGGAACCCATAGCTGCATTCTGGGTGAAGAAGTCTAAATTGATGGCTTAATGACATGGGGTGGACAGTGGGCATTATCTACCTGGACTTCTCCAAGGCTTTTGATACAGTTCCCCACTGCCTCCGCCTAGAGAAACTGATGTGTTATGGCCTAGACAAGTGGTCTGTGCAGTGGGTGGGGAATTGGCTGACAGGTCGCACCCAAAGGGTGGTGGTAAATAGCTCTTTTTCAAACTGGCAACCTGTCACAAGTAGGGGCCCCCAGGGATCGATATTGGGCGCAATGTTAATTAACATTCTCATAAGTGATCTGGATAATGGGATCAAATGTAGCCTGATGAAGTTCGCAGATGACACCAAGTTGAGTGGGGAAGTAGACACTCCAGAAGGGAGAGCTGCTCTGCAGGACGATCTGGATAGGCTTGAAGATTGGGCCAGCAAGAACCTTATGAAGTTCAACAAGGACAGGTGTAAGGTCATGCACCTGGGAAAACATAATCTGGGAGTACAGCACAGGCTGGGATCCACCCGGCTGGAGAGCAGCTCTGTGGAAAGGGACCTGGGGGTCCTGGTGGACAGAAAGCTCAACATGAGCAAACAGTGTGCTGCTGCGGCCAAGGCGGCCAACAGGGTGCTGGGTGCATCAACAAGGGCATCACCAGCAGAGAGAAAGAAGTCATTATCCTGCTCTACTCAGCGCTTGTCAGGCCACACCTGGAGCACTGTGTGCAGTTCTGGTCCCCGCTATACAAAAGGGATGTGGCCAGGCTGGAAGGGGTCCAGAGAAAGGCCACCAAGACGACCAAAGGACTGGGAAGCTGCCATATGAGGGTAGGCTGGGAGAGCTGGGTTCGTTCAGCCTTGAGAAAAGGAGGCTCAGAGGGGATCTCATCACCACGTACCAGTACTTAAGGGGCAGCTGCGGAGAAGACATAGACTCCCTTTTTACACAGAGTCCCATGGAGAGGACAAGGGGGAATGGACACAAGTTGCTCTCAGGGAGATTCCGATTGGACACGAGAGGGAAATTTTCACAGTGAGGACAGTCACCATTGGAATAATCTCCCCAGGGAATTGGGTGGCTCGGACATGTTGGACAAGAGTCGGCTGGACAGGGTGCTGGGCCATCTTGTCCAGCCTGTGCTCTGCCTAGAAAGGTTGGACTAGATGACCCCTGGGGTCCCTTCCAACCCGGGATTCTGTGATTCAGCAGTCCAACAGGCCCTCAATCTTCAGCAACCTACTTTTTAGATGCCAACAGAACAGCTCACAGATCATCACACCTTCCACTATCTTTCTCAATGGTTTACATACTGGTTTTAGTCAAATAATCACACAGATGCCCTGCCTATGGTCTGGTTTTAACAATGTCAAACACAAATATACCTCAGATGCCTCAAACAATGTATTTAGTCTTTACATTAAAAGCAAGATCACTGTTAATTTCTTTTATAGGCTTAAATAAAGCCACTGAAGAATCAGCTGCTCATCATTCAGCCTCTAAACTTGGAACTCGACAAAATCATACTCAGATGAATTTAAAACTGAAAAATATTGTTTTGGAAGATGGCAAATACATATTTGAAATATAATTCCAATATATATATGTATACACACACAAACTTTAAAAAATGAAAGAGAAGTAGGAATAGCAAGCAGCCTGTGGAAGTCACAGGTCACTTAGACAATTCAGAAGCCGTTACACTGGACATACTCATAATGCAACACTCTACCTTTTACAATACACTGTTTTGTGTGCCAACTTTCTCAGAAAGCCTGCTCTAGAAACATTCTGGGGGCATGCAGTATTCTTCCTCTCTTGGGCCCCCATTCTGTTGCTTTGCATTTGTTATTAATTTTCTGATGTTCCATACATAGCTATAAAAGATCTTATTATGTACTGGTCTTACATACTGTTCTATGTCAAGCAAAACAAAGGTGTGCCCTCACAACAGGGTTTGATGTTTACTAGTCCAAAAGCAGTTTGTTTTCTCAACAGAACAGCAACTTTTCATTTTTTTTTATTACAAAAAAACCAACGAAACCCAAACAAACCCATTGGAATCTTCCTGCCAGTCCATACAGATTCTTTAAATAAAGAGCTGAAAACTGACATATATTGACTCCTTTTTGCTCTCACACTTTACATGTCCAACATTTTCAAGCACTGACATTCACATATTAAGATTTCACAGTGGTCAGCATCATGTAGGGACGGAAAAGAAAAATCAGATTCACACACGAAAGCCAGACAAAGAGGAATCTGCATTTGCATCTAGGCAACATAATGTTCCTTTCTGGACAGTGTTGGAACAGTGCGTACACTGTCCAGCTATCAATCTTACTTCCACAGCATTGTCCTCTTTATCTCTGTATTGCAGCAACCTATAAAAATGCTAACATTCCTAAATATTTACAATACCTAATTAAGCAAAATGCACGTGGCTATATATTACACTAAAAGGTAAATCAGCACACAAATGGGAAACATGGAACATTCAATAATTTCTTGAAAGAGCTGCTTTTCAAAATCCTTTACTTCGCCTTAGAGGCACTGATTTACAATGTGACCTAAGCTCTTAAGTGCCCAAGTTGTTTTTAAAACCAAATCCTGGGCTCCAGAATGAGATATGTGATTTTGGGAACATTATTCTTGGCGCGTGTATTAGGCAACTGATCAGAAGTTTCCCTGAAAGAACTATAATTACATTTTCTAGTGAAGTCACTATACTGACAGAAATCACCAACCATAACGCACTATTTTTAAGCCACTAGTTTAAACCTTTGGCTTAAACCTTCCTTGAAACTAGTGACCTCAACACTAAATTAAGCTCACGCTTCAAATAACATTCATTTTAGCAGTGGAGGAAAAACTTCTGCAGATTGCCAGCACACTGAAATACGTAACAGAAGAAAATCCCACAGAAAAAAACAAAAGCAAACAATTTATTTCCACCTTTAACTGGAAACTAGTTCGATACATATGGATCCACTGTGAACACGTCACCTGCCTCCCACAGGCCTTTGTGTACAGTAGAACTGCCACTGTTTGTAACAGGGGGAAAAAAGCCTAAACAAAAAAAAAAACCCAAAACCAAACCCCACACCAAAAAAACCCCAAACCAACTTTGAGTATAAGTTTTCATTATGGACCTTAAATTAGAAGGACAAAAGAACTTCTCTTTAAGGCCAAAAAGTGGGAACAAGCATGAAACAAACCCCTGTACTTCGAACTGGTTTTTGAGAGTCTGAGATTGAATAGCAGAAGTCCACAAAGTCACAAGGGGTGTTTCCTACCATGTTTTTCACAGGGAACAGACTTATTCAGTTGCTGTGAAGTTCAGCCTGGCACTGGGTCTTGTCACAAAGATTTCTTTATTGGGACCATCGGCAGGTAGCAAGCACAACCTTGTAACCCCAGCCGCCAGCACGTGAAAGAGAAAAGGTACCAGGCCAAGAGCTGAAATCCCACAGATTCCAGGAAATGGCTCATTTACATACTGCATTTCATGTTGGCCATCATCTTTATCATATGCTTCTAAACACAGTTATTTTATTCTTGTACTAAAAAACTGCAATGAATAGTAATGCTGTTTTCAAGCTCTCTCTATATTTGCAGATTTCCCAGTGCGTACGCTCCTCGCCTCCTTACCACCTCTCCCGCACAGTCAGCGGTCTCTAGCTGTCGTTGCGGACTAAATGTATTTTACTCATCAGAATGATCTAGCTAGATGACTAACACGGTATTTCTCCATTACTTTCACCTGAGCAGCTACAATAGTATTATTCAGCAATACAGAGTACTTCCGTAGATTTGCACACTAACTACGTAACAGAAACTTACTGCTGTACCCAAAACAGCTCAACTGCACTTAGAGAACCTTGACTTGAAAGAGCGTGAACACGAGGGATCAGGAATAGTATCCGAGTACCACATAATCAGAAACATCACTCCATCTCCCACATTGTCAAAAACACAGTTGCAAGCATGGTAGGTTTTTGGTTAAAAAAATTAGCATCGCTTGAAGATTAATTTTTCAAATGAAATAAAACACCACATTTTTTTCCTGAAAATAATTGTGTGTTGAGAAGAATATTCAGGTACCTTACCATCCATTCAGAGATAATTACATCCACTTTTTCCAAAGGCAGATCTACTTCTTCGATTCTTCCTTTGACTAATGTAACGATATTTTCAAGTTTATTTAATCTGCAAGTCACAACATAAACAAATTAGCTCGTATTTCCAATTCATGCTGTCAAGAGAGATATACTGCTGTCTGTATTTTGCATTTCTCCCCCCAATAACAACTGTGGGTTGTTTTTTTTAAACTAATCAAGAAAGCACTAAAATGTAATATTCCTCGTCAGTTATATTTCAGAGGGAATGTTTCCGAGGATCCAAAATCTGCAGCAGATTAAGTGCCAGGCAAAGATGGCAGACAGTAGATCTGTACAGCTCCAACGTGCTGTGCATACAAACGTGTTAAGCTTTGGAAACCAGGAAAAGAGAGAAGAGGACAATTTGAAATGATGCTTCTCTTAGAGTTGCTTGTCCCCAGTTCTCCTTCTTTGACCCCTGTAGCATAAATCTATAGTGATTAGAGCCTACTCATCACACCAAGATAGCAATGGAAATTAACTTCCTTACAAAGCTGTTGTGCACGACTTGGTTTTTTATTTAACAAAACTAGCTGCAAAGTCACTGAGAACAAACATTCCCTCTAGATCAGTATTACAATTATTCCACAATAAAGACATCCCCCCACTGTGATTTTGGCCAAAATCATCTGCAATGTCTAGTAACTGCAGTAATCGGGTATTACCTCACGTGCAAGTAAGGGTACAACTACCCTGTGTAAGGAGGAGGGTACTGTAAGGTGACTACAGTTTTTGGAACAAACTGCATGACGGTGAAATTGCTAAAGAGGTAAATGCTTGAAATTTACTGTTTTTCTTCTTGGCAAACCGTATTAGTCTCTCTTGCACATACCGTTATTACAATAGCTATTCTTACAGAGCACAGAAAAGTATTCCCACCAAAGAAATTTATCTTTCCCACTGCAGTTCTTATCTCTGCCCTTTCCCTCCCTATCCTGATATCTTACTCTCACATTCTGCCTAGCTTTCAATGCAGACCAGTAATCACATTACAAATTCAATCTAAAAGACAATGGGAGAACAATCAGAATGAAGGGAAGGAAAGGAAAGGGTCAAAGGGCTACTTGAACATGTGGGCTGTTGGAAAGCTCAATTAAATACTCTACACAGGACAGTCTTCTGTTAGAAGAGTAGTAGTTCATCACTAATAACGTATTTAATGCTGTAAACAGAAGTCAACCCAGAAGTTTACAAAGGACAAAAAGATCTAAAGAGAACTTCCTACACAACCACATACAAGAACATGACTTAAAGAGGAAAAAGACTAATTCATTACATACTTGTTTTCAGTTGTAACGCATAAAACCCCAAACCAACCAACGTAGTTTACGCATTGTAGGACAAGCTGCTGAGATGCTATTTAGGAAGTATTCTTCACCTTTCTATTCTAGCGTAGCAGCCATCAGTGGCAAAAATCAAGTCTTTCACTGCACTAGAAATTTTATGGGCAGCTATTCACAGTACGAAAAAGAGAAGACAAGCATTTGGTTTAAAATACGTTTACTGTGTAACCTTGGGAGAGAATCATGCCACTCAGGCCACTAATTCCAGTTCACTTACACACAGGGGTCGCACTGTTTCTAGCAATTAGCATGCTAGAAGTGAACCTGAATCCTGGGAGGGACAAAAGCCCTTGAGCACATACTTCAATCACAGGTGAAAGCGCACTGCAGTCATCATTTTTAAGCTACAGAGTTGTTCAGTATTCCAATAAGCATTTGTTACTCCATTAGAAGTTAGTCAGCTTTATTGCTTTAGGAAAAGTAGGCTTAACATGATAAATATAAACTGTTTTGATGTGAACTGAACACTTCAATGTGAATTGAAGCTTTCATAGCAGCATCTATAAACGTGCAGACTTACTGATGGTTCACTGTGTACTTCAAGTGACTACTCTGAAGAGTTAGAGTTTTCTTTTGTTGCTTTTCTTAAAGGCCTGCCCTTCTCCTCACCAAAGGTAATATGTGTTGGCTGCTACTTCTATAAACTTCTAAGTACAAATACCACATAAAGGGCTTTTTGTGCACTTGTTGAAAGATACAAACGACCCTAAGTTTGTCATCTAGTACATTAGAAATAAAACACTATTTCACATTTGTAGCCATTCGGAAGATGCCAAGGACTCCTGGGAAAAGTTCTCCTTGGAGAATGAGTTCTTGCACCATAAAAGCATTTTAGTCCAAGTCGCACCTAATACCTAACATAGTACTTTTCTTAAAAAGGCATTTATTTAACAGAATAATTTTACAGCATCCAAGGGTGCAGTGCTGCGTCTCCAATATGTGAAATGGTATCTAAGCTAAAAATTCTCCCTAGACAACCTTATTGCTGTACAGCTTAAGCTTGCATAATAAATGCCACTCCCAAATTCCTTAGTATCTACCCAGACTACCCAATGACCTGGACAAAGGGACAGAGTGTAACCTCAGCAAGTTTGCAGATGGGAGGAGTGGCTGATCCACCAGAAGGCTGTGCTGCCATCCAGTGAGACCTGGACAGGCTGGAGAGCTGGGCCGAGGGGAACCTCATGGAATTCAACGGGAGCAAGTGCAAGGTCCTGCCCCTGGGGAGGAACCACCCCCTGCACCACTACAGGCTGGGGGCTGAACTACTGGAAAGCGGCTCTGCTGCGAAGGACCTGGGAGTACTGGTGGACAACAAGCTGACCATGAGCCAGCACTGTGCCCAAACACACCAATGGTATCCTGGGGTGCATTAAAAGGAACATGGCCAGCAGATGGAGAGAGGTTATCCTCCCTCTCTACTCCTCCCTAGTGAGACCACATTTGGAGTGCTGTGTCCAGTTTTGGGCCCCCCAGTTTAAGAAGGACACAGAACTGCTCGAGCAAGTCCAGCGGAGAGCTGCCAAGATGATGAGAGACTGATGATGAGAGATGGAAAGGCTGAGAGACTTGAGTTTGTTCAGCCTGGAGAAGACTGAGGGGGGAATTTCATCAATACCTAGAAATAGCTAAAGGGTGGGTGCCAAGAGGATGGGACTGGACTCTTTTCAGTGGTGCCTAATGACAGGCCAAGGGGCAACGGGCACAAGTTGGAACACAGAAAGTTCCACCTCAATATGAGAAAAAAACTCCTTCCCTGGGCGGGTACCAGAACAGAGGCACAGGCTGCCCAGGGAGGGTGTGGAGCCCCTTCCCTGGAGACATTCACACCCCGCCCAGATGCGATCTTGTGCCCCCTGCTCTGGGTGTGCGTGCTCAAGGACGGGAGTTGGACAAGATGTTCTCCAGAGGTCCCTTCCAACCCCTACCACTCCATGATTCTGTGACTTCCTTTTCCACAGCTGCTCTTACAAAGACAACCAAAACAAAAAAAAACCCTACACACCTCAGCTATCAACAGTACACATTTACACCTACATTTCTGCAACCTCATGCTAGGAAATCCTTTTTAAGTCTTCAGATGCCATTGTTTCATTTTCACACATACTCAGTCTCCCGTAATATCCTCTACAGGCAAATTAGTGAAATGTGAAGTGGGTAAATGAACCATAAGATGGGTGGAAAGCTGTCTAGACCATGAGGTTCAAGAAGCAAGTACTAAGTCTAACTGGTAGCTGGTACCAGAGGTGACCCTCAGGCTTCAAAGTTAGTTTTGATACTAATTAACACCGTTATTAGTGACCTAATGGGACAGAATGTGCCCTCAGCAAGTCTGTGGATGATGATGAATTAGGGGGAAGCAGTTGATATGCTAGGGGGTAGGGCTGCTATTTAGAGGGACCTCAGACTGTAGATATGGGCTGACAGGAACCTCAGAGATCCAAAGGCAAAGAGGAAGACCTGCACCTTAGCTGGAATAACCCCGTGAAATAATACAAATTGGCTCCTACTGGTCAGATATCAGCTCTGCTTGCTGTTCCCCACCCTGCCATGACATGAACAAGTTGAACACACATCAACAGTGTGCCCTTGTAGCAAAAGTAGCCATCTACTATGCTGTATATGCAAGAGGGTAGCAGCAGGTCAAGGAAAGTGATCTTTCCCCTCAGTCTGACACTTGCAAAACTGCATCTGGAATTCTGTGCAGTTCTGGGCTCCTGACATGGTTTAGCTGGGATAGAGTTAATTTTCTTCACCCTAGCTGGCACAGTGCTGGGCTTTGGACTTAGTATGAAAACAATGTTGATAACACACCGATGGTTTAGTTGTGGCTGGGCAGCGCTTGTACTAGTCAAGGGCTTTTCCAGCTTCCCGTGCTCTGCCGGGGGCACAAGAAGCCAGGAGGGGAGGGGGCACAGCTAAGGGAGCGGATTCAAACTGGCCAAAGGGATATTCCATACCATGTAACATCATGCCCAGTGTGTTACCTGGGAGGGGCTGGCCGGGGGAGGGAGGCAGCAATCACAGCTTGGGGACGGGCAGCATCAGTCAGCAGGTGGTAAGTGGTTCTATCATTTGTGATTTTTAGTTTTTTTCCCCCCTTTTCCTTTCTATTATAATTATAATAAAATAAAATAATAATAACAAAGGTTAATTATTAAACTGTTCTTATCTCAACCCACAAGTTTTTTTTTGCTCTTCCGATTCTCTCCCCCGTCCCACAGGGGTGGGGGGAGTGAGCGAGCGGCTGCATGGTGTTTAGTTGCCAGCTGGGGCTGAACCAGGACAGCTCCCCAGTACCAGACAGACATTGACATACCAGAGCAAGTCCAGTGAAGGGGCCACCAAGATGATGCGGGGCTGGAGCACATGACATGTAGGGAGAAGCTGAGACAACTGGGTTTGTTTGGCCCTAAGAAGGAATGATTAAGGGGCAGGTTTCTCATGTCTGCCTCTGTCTGGCAGAGGGGTGAAGCAAACATAGAGCCAATCTCTTCCCTTGTATCGCAGGGACTGGATGACAGGTAACAGACAAACTGAAACAATGGAAGTTACAATTTGGTATTTCAAAAGTAAGAGTAAGGCTACTCAAAGACGACATGTTTTCAGAGAAGTTCTGCCTGAAGGAGCAATGTTCAGAACTTCACTAGCCGAGGCCTGAGGCACCTATCGCAGCTGAGCCTGCTCTGACAGAGGGGGACTGGAACAGACGCACTCCCCACACTCCCGTGGGGTCTCTTCCACCCTGTACTACCTCACAACAGTTTACATGGCATGCAGCATCTTCATAGTTCTCCTGGGACCAACTTTTCTCAGTGACTCTGCAAGACTGCGCACGTGTGTCTCTGTGCATGCCCTTACAATGGTTTTGGTCTTTTTGGTTGGTTGGTTTGCCTCCCCCCATAATCCTACAGAAAATATTACAGTGCAATGGTAATGCACTTTCCAGCTACCACGAAAACTAGAGGTCAGTAGGTTTCTAAAGGAACATAACACAGGGTAATAGACATTTAGTACTCTCATACCAGCATACAGAGAACCTTACTAGAGGAAGTTTTGCCAGAAGTTAAAACTAAAATATCATATAATGATAAAGGATACATGTAATGTAGCTTTCTATGGCAGATTTTATGTGCTAAAATTGGTAAAAATAACTAATGCATGACAAGCTTTTTCTTTAAAAACATCAGTTCCAACATTATCTAAAATATATACACATTTAGGTGACTGAAGTAAAAGTTGTTTAATTTTCAACACAGAAAAAAACATCTTCTACAAAAATGTCTGTATTTCTATAGTAATAATTTTTATACCCCTATAAAATGCATTCTATGAAATTAATTTTCTGTAACAGAAGATAGAATTCTAGAAATTGTATATTTAAATTTTGTTTAAATACAGAGATAGAAGATTAAACAACTATATACACATGCACACTCTTAAACAACTTCTACTGGGTTTATCTAAATCAGAACTGTTTCTTTAACTCAAAGCAGCAGTCAGGAAAAGCTTCTCACATCCTCTTGGAACATGCCTCACCTCTGATGTTCGTTGTCAAAAAAAGTACGATTTCATCAGTAGCAACATTTAGAGCACAAGAACGGAAAATGGACTGGCAGCAGTCAGTTGGAGCCTCTGCAGCAAGGCAGCACCGGGCCAGTGCTGACATTAGGAGGAGGGTCTGGGAAACAGCCTGCCTTAACTACAGCCCCATTTTAATTAACCCTACCAGAGGAGCAAACAACTTAGCTGCACATCAAAACCTGAGTGATACGTGATCATTAACTAGTAACAGCATTTTAAGAACTTTTTACAGCAATATTTACCATACTTTCCTTGGAACTTTTCCTACCTAATGATGTCCATGGCCTGATAGACAATTTCAGATTGGTCAACTCCAATCACTTTCTTTGCTCCTGCTTTGGCAGCAAACATGGAGAGTATTCCAGTTCCACAGCCAACATCCAAAACCACCTGAAACAAATAAATGGAGGTAAAAATAAACATCTTATTTGCCTTGCTATGATTTTTCTACACATCCTTCTGCATGACTGAGATACCGTATTCTATCAGAAGGAATAAATGGTAGCATCAAGTCTTACAATTACATTCAGAGCTATCCAAGTCAAACTGCAGTTCTAACTCTACACCCTCTACTACCTTTTACAGATAAGGCAATGAAGCAGACTATATTCAGCTGCAGATTAACTCAGTCACATGGGAAACAATCACAAGCAATCATTTGGGCAACTAAAAAGTTACATGAACAGGAGAAAGACGAAATTATAGCCTGAGCAGTTTCAATCAGTGAGCCACTAACAATTGAATGTACCACTGGTGCTGAAAAAAACATTCTAACTGCAGTTTCTCATTAAGAGTCTATCCAGAGACTTTATTTAGGAATCCTCTGCTAGAAATGGCCACAGTGCCTCAGAACAGCTATGGCTCAAGACGACTAAATTTCAAAATGGTAACTGGCGGTTTTAACACCTGGAAAATTTTTCTAACACTATTTATAATCAAAATAGGACAAAAAAATCCAGGAAGATGGGATCCCTAAGTTTTCATTAAAGAATAAACTTGATTACTACACTTGAACAAAAAAGTACACTCAACAGAGCAAAAACTCATGCAAATGCTTGTTTTTGACATCTCGCTATTAGCTATCGTAAGAAGACTGAAAAGTTTAAAAATGCAAAGCAACTAAGAAAACAGTACTAAATACATTAATATGCGGAGTTGAACTTCATAAAGCAGAGTCTTCACCAGGTAGCCTTGTTCAGGCGTCAATATCATAATAGTACATGTCTTCTAACTGCTGGAAACTTCTCAACAACTTCAAAACTAACACTTTTTAATCTTGAATGTGTTACAGCAGCTTTTTAACCTATGAGTTCCACACTTGATGTTTTCACAGAAACACAGAACTGTTGAGGCTGAAAGGGATCTCTGGAGATCACCTAGTCAAACCCCCTGCTCAAAGCAGGGTCAACCAAAGCAGGTTGCTCAGGATCAGGTCCTAAGGGCTTCTGAATATCTCTAAGGATGGAGCTCCACAAACACTTTGGGCATCCTGTGCCACTGTTCAGTTGTCCTCACGGTAAAAAAAGCGTTTCCTGACCTTTAAAGGCAGCTGCCTGGAGTTTAATCTGTGCCCTTTGCTTCTTGTCCTGCTCCTGAGCACCACTGAGAATAGTCTGGCTCCACCTCCTTTACTCCCTCCACCACCAGGCAGTTATACACACTGATAACATCTCCCCTCAGCCTTCTCTTCTCCAGACAAAACCACCACGGATCTTTCAGCCTCTCCCTACATCACAGATACTCCAGCCCCTTCATCACCTTTGCAGTCCTTCTCTGGTCTCACTCCAGGACACTCATCTCCCTCTTGCACTGGGGAACCCAGCGCGGGGCACTGCACTCCAGAAGCCATTGCCCTGCAGGAAAGGTGTATCTCTTGGTCTGCTGGTGACAAGTCTTCTTCCTAATGCAGCCCAGGAGACTGGTTGGCTGCCTTTGCCACACAGGTATGTTGTGCTGGCTGGTGGTCAACTTTGTGTTGACCAGGATCCCCAAATTCTTCTCTGCAAAACTGCTTTCCGGCCAGTAGGCCCCCAGCCTCTGTTGGTGCGTGGGGTTATTCTTCCCTCCCCTCTGCAGGACTTCGCACTGCCCTTCTATTGCCCCCAGCCCTTTGCACAGGCCTCCCCTTGGCCCATTTCTCCAGCCTATGCAGGTCCTTCTCAATGGCAGCACAAACATGTGGTATATCAAGTACTTCTCCCAGTTTTGCATCATCTGTGAATTTGCTGAGGGTACGTTCCGTTGCGTCGGCCAGATCAGCAGTCTTATTGTTAGACTTCTACTTAATATAGTTAAGCTTTACCAATGGTGTTAAAAAACTCTAAGCACTCAACCAAGAAATGGTGTGAAATCTAAAAAAAAAAAAAAAAAAAAATCAAAAAAATTACCTAAATGCTATATACAGTGACTCATACCATGAATAGCATTTAAGCATTAACAGTCAGAACTGTAAAGACAGACTTCCTTTCCCAGAGTCCTAAACAAGAGAGAGTAAGCACAACTCAGTAAAACACTTCTACGATAAGAACACTGAGTCACAATTACTAGTCATAAAAATCATATTAGAAAGAAAAACTAACTTCTGTCACTCTCTCCTTCGCACAGCATCCAGTGTTGTTAAAAGCCATTCTCATGGCTTTCATGACATGAATTTTCTTTCCAAAGGCAGCATCTAATCACTCAGTAATTCATCCCACACTTGAGAATTATAACCCCATTTTACGAAATATTTCAAGGCAATAATGTACCCTACCGACTAACTTTCTAGCTTATGAGTTACTGAGCATTCTTGCTTTGGCACAACAAACACTTGCATGTGCACTTTTAAATTTGACCTGACAAACGGTATCAAAGTAAAAACTTGAACGCTCTGCACATTAGGCTTGCTTGCCTTCCCTTGCATACAATTCTATACCTTCCCATGATGCATATAGAACAATGATTCTGAGGCTAGCATGAATAAAAATAGCCATTTATCCTTAGCAGCACAGTGTAAGTGAGCTTCTGCTGCGGTGTACTGCAAAGCAATGACTGAAAAGTTGACTGCCACCTGCCTTGATAGAGCAACTTACAATCTGGAATCAGACTAAAAAAAGACATCAGTATGATTAATTTTTTACAGCATCTTGTTTAGAGGCTGGCCATGGAAGTTGCTGACAAGAGTTACTTGTTCCACTTGCCACTCTTTGCAGCTATGTTCCAATAGGAGTCAATTCTACAACTCATTCACAAGTGCCATATGAGTATGTAATGGCTACAGAAATCCCTAGGCTGAAGTCTTCTGGAGACAGGAATAGAAAGTAAAAACCAATGTTCTTGCAGCTGCTGAAATCTCATGCCTCCTAACATCATCAAGTCTAACTCTTTACCCAGAGTAGTTAACAAAATTCCTGAGCCATGAAAGCTGGCAGTCAGAGCCAAAAATAAGCCCCTGTGAAAGAATGATCTTGATATACAGTTGCGTGAAAGAGAGCAATCACCACAAATTGGAAAAAAATCAAAACAGACACCACTTTGGACAGTTGCCCTGGTCACTTAAAAACCCAGATGGAACTCATCTAGCCTTAGGCAGGGGATGGGGGTGGAGAAAACGGCACAGGAGAGAAAATATATAAGCTGGAACACATCTGAGAAACGGAAAGTCGAGCAGAATGATCACCAATTAGCCTAAGGACAAGGACCTACAGCTAACGCATTCTTGTGGTGATCACATATGGCCTCTCACCAGAGATCTGGAGCAGCCGGGCTGGCGATTTGACTATCCTATAATAAACTGCAGCATCACATCCTTCTCTGCAGTCTAATCAGAACTGATATCCTACTTTCAGTAACAGAAAAAAAATCACCACGCCTCTGGTTTTTTTTTTTGAATTTGAAGTAATCTGGCCAACTAAATTAATTCCATCAATGTACTTTTAGTAGGAGCAATGTTTAAAACCTCATTTTTGCCCCCTCAATATGGCACTGATGCTTGCTTCAGACTTCTATTCTACAACAAAATCTAAGCATGGCAATAATGCTTTTCTAACCAATCATTTTTCCACTAAAAAATACTCCTGCTGTAAAATGGATCACATTTCCTTTCACTGAGTGAGGCCACCTTAACTACTCTGGCTAGGTAACCTAAATTGTCCTATTCTCATCTCAAGTACGGCTGACAGGTTGAAAATAAAGGCAGCAAGCAGGATTCAATCAGGTTTTAATTTCTTTTGAAAGCCAAGAGAACAAATTGGCTGGTCCTGAATAATGTATGCATAATAAACAAACCTAGATATTCTGTTATCGTCTGTAACCGTGCAATCACACCTCTTTGGGATACTGCAGGTTTGCATCAAAAGCTAATATGATCATTTAAGCTCTTTGACCAAGCTCCTCCCAGCCCACCTCACAGGTGTCCTTTCAGAAACAACAGAAAGCATTGCTATGTATTTTTTAGGGACAAGTATTATATGGGAGTTCTAGGAAATACAGTACCAGTATTCCACTCTTTTTTTTTTTAATAGTAATCAAACTTTATGGAAAAACAGCCTATATCCTCAAGTTGGAAGTTCCACTCATTAATATGGTACTGAAAGCATCATACGATATATAAATTATGCAAAATATCCTAACAGTTCCTTCAGCAGAAGCCTGTAACAGATGTCACTTCAAAGCTAAACATCTGAGAAAAATCTTATATATTGTCCATAACAGTATACTACATGAAAGCTACAGCAACATTTAGTCAGACACAGAAGTTAAGTAGAGCACTGGTCACCTGGATAGAAAGTGTTGGGAACTCAAAGCAGCTGACAATCAATCTTCCCCTTCAGCCTCAATACGCTATAATGGGTTTGGATACACTATGTATTTGAGGTAATCTTGATCATAAAACTGCTGTAAAAACACCGAGTTCAGAAAACAGTTTGTCTTAATAGTCAAGCTTTTCTTTACAAGTTGAATGCTTTCACTTGAAGTAAAAACACAGAGTAAGCACACATTTCCTAGTGCATCTACAGCTGGGGCTGAAGCTATGTTGTCTAGAACAGTTCACCTGGGGTTTCTTTCAAACATTGCCAGTATGCCCATACAACAGAGGAGAAATATAGCCACTCCTGAAAGATTACTGTTCCACCAGGACATGTAACTTGAGATCAGTCTTACCCTGCAAAAACCTGCAGTTATCAATTTTAGGGGTATCTGTAAAACTAAATTTTGCCCAAGAAAGTTTTCTTTCCTTTACTGATCTTTCTGCTTTGTTGTATGAGCCGCCCAGCTATGCGGTCACCCGCATCCTTTAAGTAGCTGGCAGCATCAAGTTCCTACAACACTGTTGCTTGTTCTCTTATTTTAAGTAAAGAGCTTCAAAATATTTAGTAGGAACAGGCTTGTGACATGAATTGAAGCAAAAAGGGATAAAACTATTTCCCTAATATTTTTCTGCTGTAGTTGCCAAAAGAAAACTGAGCCAAGACATACAAAGAGTAGGCACTACCTACTTTGAAACACCTCCCACCTCAGACAAAACCGTATCTAGCACAACTTCCAACTGAGGAATTATCAGATGGGTGCTCTTTTATTACTTCTGCAAAATTCCTGAAGCCTTGTATTATCACTTATTAACAAAAGTCTCAATCAAAACCAAAATAAAAATAAACAGTGATTACCTTCCATAAACCGAGACACCCTGGTTTCACACTATGAAATACCCCCACACACTTTAGGAATGGCAAGCGCTAAGTAGAGGAACTAATTCGGAACAGAAACGTGCACAGCGTAATTCAGAACACAACAAACGCATCATAAATAGCCACCACAAATACAGAATATAAGAGCATCATAACTACGGTAAGATCATAAACGCAAGTCAGTGCCACCCCTCCCCACTGCAAGTGAAATATGAGTTCCTGGTTCTGAGTCTCTGAATAGTAACCTAGTCTGGAGAGACTAAACAACACTAATTCAGTCAGCTGCACATGAGTTCTTCCCCAGTTCTCATTACACACTGCTTCTACAATGTTTCTACTGTCTCAGGCACAAACTGAAATTCACTTAAATTCTGGTAAAGAGGCCCTCCAAGATAGATTCCACATAATATACTGGACAAGAAAGGCTCAGCATAACCCCCTGAATATAATTAATGAACATCCCGACATGGCACACAGAACAATGACAATAGCGATCAGCACTTCTGTTATCAGCACTTTGCACCCTCCAGCAGCTGAATAGCACTCTACCACCTAATGAAGCCAGAGTACATTAAATCAAATCTTGTCAGTGCAATATTCCATCCCCAAAGCTACAAAATAGCCAATCTGAAGGATTTCTACCACCTGAGAAAAAATAAAGTGCAGAAATGATTGTATTTTCTGAGCTGTTTTACCTACCTTGTCCTTGAAGATATGTGGGTTTTGATAGATGAAGTCACGATAGCTTTCTGTACGCACTTTGTCCTGGGATTTAAAGAATAAAAAACAATGTTTGCTTTTTGTACCTAGGTACTGCATATCATTCAAAAATGCTGAAAAACTTGCTTTTGAACTTGGCCTAAGGAAGTTTTGTGGCTACTGTACTTACATGGGCTCTGCAACCACAACACTTTCCATATGATATTCTTTCAGAATTTATTGGCTTTTCAAATGAAGCCAGCTGAGCCTCTAGAGGAAAAATAAGAAATTAGCGTAGACTTCTCTGACCCGCTGCATTTGATTTTGGGTGTTACAAAGTTCTTAATACCTCCTCACCACTTTCCAGGAACAGCAGTAATACAGTGGCATTACTGCATCAGCTTTACATAATAACCTTCTACACAATGGCAAAAATTTGAGTCACAAACTCAAAATATTTTGCATCATTTTATTTTCTGACACTCCTGTGACACAGATTCCTTAAAAAAAAAAGTTACAGACCGGATTAACCTTTTCTACTTCCAAAACCAACTGCAAATATGCAAACCTGACGACAAGCTAGTAATTGAAGCTGTGCAGCCCGTTCTATGAAAGCCCAATACAATGAACTTAACTGTAATTAATTAAACACAACCTGAGAAGCTAGAATGCTTTCAGGCATATAACTAAACATTTATAATATCTTAGTATATGAAAGCTAGCAGTATAGCTCAACCTACCAGCAAAGTAATCTATTAAAACATTGATTCTCTTAATATGCATCAGCAGGTACACAAATTGACAGCCAAGTATAGGGTTTGGTATTGCTGTTACAGTTTGAGTGTTAGAGCAACATAAAAGAAAAATTTCAAGCAACTTTTATCAATGAAGACAAGTCTACAGATAATACTGAAGTATAAAGTCCAACTGCTTATATTCAAGTTAACGTTTTTCTACTATGACAGAGTTTTTACAAACAATACAGAAACTAAAACTTTCTGTAGTGTGAAAGAACGAAGTCTATTTTATTAGAAAACCAAGATCAAAAACCAAGATCAAAAACCAGAGACTGAGAACAAAGGATATGTTCATAAAAATTCTAGAGACAAATTATTTTGAGACTTGAAAATCCTAAACTCCAGTTTTAGGTTTAGGAGGATCATCACACAGAACCCAAAGAAACAGTTAGATTATTTTAGAAATTTTTTTCTCTAAAATGATACATCATTAACATGAATGAAAGAACTGCAATCCTTTGAAATACTATTGATTTACTATGATGTTATATTCAGAGCAACTATTTTTAGTACTTCACCTCTACTGCAGTATATAACAGGATTTGCTGAAACGACCAAAAAAGTTAAAAAAAAAATCAGAAGGTTCAGCATCAATCGAGAAAGCAGTCAGCTGGAAAGCTTTCAGCCTTACATCCTGCCCAGTCACATTGCCTCTGCACTGCCCCAACTTAATCAATACAATTCTAGCTGCTGTCTCTACTATATGCGCTGCTGCTCGAGTAAGCCAGTCATTCACTGCAGCTCTCTCTATTCATCAATTCCATTCTCTCACTCGCCATTCCAATGTAATGCTTACTTTGTTTTTAAATAAAATGGTAAGGAAATTTATTAAGATGAGCTACGAAATTCTCCAGAAAAAAATAAAACAAGGGAAACACTAGCCATTTGGCCAGTGTGAAGTAACAACACTCTTCCCCCATCTCTGAAGTCTTTCCTGCAAAAAAACTAAATTGAAACTTCATCCTACCACTACCAAGCTTAAGGAAAAAAAAAAGGTTTCAGAACAGTGTTAGAAACAGACTTAAAAATCAGACAGCAAGACTGCTTTCTTTAAAATATCAATGTAGCAAGCCACTATATGTATAATAAATAAGGTAAACATACATTTAAAAAAATCCCAAAGTGAATGCCCAGCATATAGGAAAGAATTCAACAAACATGCTAAAAATCAACTGCTTTCCTACATTTAGGAAAGTCAAAAGACTCCTTGAAAGCATTCTGACAAACATTCCTTGAAAACAATAAAATACAATTTCGTACCAACCTCCTTGTGCAGAAATGCAGAATTACTATAAACAATTACCAAACAGAAAGGCTTCCTTATCCTATAACCCACAGCATCTCAAACGACACCTTTATAGAACTGCAATACCAAACTCCTACCATTTCTATTCGTTTTCAAGACTTCAAATATACTTCTGTAGACTATACATTTTGCAAAACATTCTTCTACCTCTGCAGACATCTCTGTGCTTCTGTAACATCCACCTCCCTGCCAAAAATCAACCTCATGCTTATACTGTTCCTACCACAGCTTCATGTGCATTTCTACATTGGGGCCATTAAATGATACACAAAGCAGAAAACTTTGTATGCTGCCTATACGGACAAAGTCACTTCACAACTCCATATTCTTTCCCTATCTTAGGCAGGAATTTTATTTATTTCTGTCTTGAAATCATAGAACTGTTTATGACTTTCACAACTATGATACTTTCTCTTAAAGGAAGCACTAAGAGATTTTGATTTTCACATCAATTATAAGTTGTTGGGTTTTGTGTTTGGTTGGTTGGTTTTTTTAAACTTAAAAGGGCATACACAGGTTTGCCTTCGAAGAGTTTTAAGCCTTAATCATTTTATCTTTATCATATAAAAGGAGCATACAATTTTTCCAGCTGTTCTATTTCATGTCATCAATACACTGAACTGCGTACAAATTCCAACAATTTCTGTTTATCTAATGCAATAGAAAACCAAAATATTTGAGAATTGGTTTTGCCTGACAAACTTAAACTGTTAGGAAAACATTAACTGAAGAAAAACATTCACTATCTGTACCATGTTTTATCCTTTATCTTTTAAGCACCCATGAAAAAGCTGCTTTTGGCAAGGTAAGGTTGTGGTACAGATATTGTAATGTATCTTCAAGCATATCTGTAGAATAAATGATTTTGTGTTCCTCATACTTCACAGAGTAAACAGAATTTATAAAAAGCAAATAAAACTGGGAAAAGATCTCTTAACGCAACTCTCACAGAAAAACCATCGTGTACAGGAAGGGTTAAAAATGCAGCTGCTCTGCAGCATATTTATGGGCACACAGCCCACTTCGTTCCATCCTTCCTCTTTAGTCCTACTAAGATGCAGTTGAGATGACTTTCTAACCTTTAGCATCTCTTCGTGTATCCCATAATGCCCATAGGAGCTGAAGTAAACACCATCCTCATCCTCCTGAAGGTCTGCAATAGCGCTGGATGATGAGCTGCTCCTGACATCTGCGTTCATCACAAAATCCTGTGCAAATTGCCTGTAATCAATTTGAAATATACCCTTGAGACATGTTTATGGGAGCATGAAAAGGAGGCGGGGGTCGGGGGGGGAAAAAGGGCCTTGAAAGAGGTAAGGAATCCAGACTGCACAAGGGCTTTTACAACAATAGAACCGGTTTTAAGTGTGCACAACCTCCCTCTGCTGGCTCCTCCAGGCTGCTGCACCACCACTCTCCATCCATCACCCTCCTGCAACAACTGCTTTCTGCTTTCAAGCAGCAAATAACAGCAGTGAAACATTCGGACTTCATTTCTGGTTTTAAGGAGGAATCACCTGTTTTGCACTCACTAATACGAAAGCTAGGACCATGGTGGTCCAAGTCTACAGGGGGACAACACGCATTTTAAGCCATGTAACACAGATACAGACTCAATGCAACAAACAACACTTAAGCATGAAGCGTACATCACTGCATGCCTAGTAGAAGGTTGAAGAAAGTACTTTAAAACTGAAGCATTTGGGTGGAAACAAGAGCTTAAAATTAATTTTATTTTAATTTCATTTTTATTCACATGCTGCTCCTTTTTTTCCTCCTCCTTGGCCTTCCATTCTTAATACGCATGTTCTCATTTCTCAAAGCAGTTTTGATGGCAAAATACAAAGAATCAAGGGTTTTATCATGAAAACACAATTAAAAGTTCACAAGCAAACAGCTCATACAATGCCCACACTGAAGTGAAAAAGCAAACATGCTTCAGCCAGACAATATTACTCCACGGTCTACAATCCAACATCAGCAAAACTTGCATCCTAGACCACTCTAAAGCCACCAAAGCTCACCTTCAACAGTGGTCATACTTTCTTAAACAGGAACTTAATGTATAGAAGCTGTAGGTAACACCCCATTACCAGTACCATCCTGACAGAACAACAAAACCAAAAATACTATTTCATTTCTGACATATCAAATACTTCTCTGCTTAATTAGTCTGGATGTGGAAGAGAAGGTGGTAAGGGAATTCATGTTAGAGGTTTGTCAAATTTAGAAACTTCCTATACTTGTTGACATACAAGTAAGGTCTGGATCTTATTTTTAATATTGCTCTTTACCACGGCAGCTTACATCTTCCTTACTTTTAGATAAATATCAAAATGATAAAAATCTAAACTTAAAAAAATAGATTCTATGACATACAATTAAGTATAATTAGATGTTTGTAAGATTTAAACCCAATTTTAAGTTCAAAATTATTTAAAACTGATTCAGCCAATAGTTCCTCAAGCCTATGCATGCAACAAATACCGACAAACTCTAGCGACACAGCAGCCCTCCCGTCCTTTTAATCAAGACAAAAGATAAGTGAAAACAAAAGCTGTCATCTCTAAACAGGGGACAGGTTAAAAAAGTTCAGAATATATGAGCCATGCTCTTAAATCTCGAAGTTACACCAAATGCTAGAGGTGACCTGATGTATAGAACTGCTACCTTTTGGGGTGGGGGGAGGGGAACAATAGTTCACTAGGCACCCAGCTACCTGTCTTTGCTTTGCACCCTTTTCAAGTCTCATAATTCTAGAGGTTTACTTAGTCTATCTAGCCAACTCAGACAAACATTTCCACAGAAAACATTTCATACTCAACTAGTGAGTGTCCTCATACTATTATTCCCAGGCTCAGAAGGCAACAATCTCTAGGGAGCTGCATGACTGACCCTAAACAGGCAGTCATTAAAAAACCTAAAATATTTTTTCCCCATCTTAGAGAGCAAAACCTGAGTAGTACAATCACGTTGTCACTGAAAGAAGTTACAGTTACTCGGTGTCCCAAGAAGTCTCTGCAGATAGGTATAGCATGAGAAAGCTCCTAGATCTAGCTTTTTTCACTCCACAAGTTGAAGTCAGCTGACCAGCCTGCTAAATACCAATATAAACCTATTTTCATGACAGAAAACAATAAATAAACAGGTTACTGTAGATTAAGGTCCTGTACACTTTCTTGCTCCACATCATACTTCCAAGCTATCTTTATTTCAGAGGCTGACCAGAAAGGAAGCATCTGCAGATGGTCTCTTTCAGCGGAGTTACAGCACGTGGTCTACAACACAACTGCTTCATCTGTCTACAGTTTAGACCTGTGCTGCTTCATCAGATCTACAACTGGCTATTTTTGCTGCCAGTCGATCCCTGCTGAACTGAAGTAACTACATTGACAACAAAATATTAAAGGCTCCCTTTCACAACCGCAGGTAATTTGATACCCTAACCTCAAAAAGAAATCTATAAACCTGATTGAAGTTTAGAAAGCTGAAAAGAAACTGCAACTGATCACCTGAAAAGGTTTTGCTTTCTATCAAATGAAAAAGACAGGAACAGGAGTAAGACAAGACACAGGAAAAGAAAAACAACTTTTCCAAGTACAATGACAAACGTCTTTCACTCTTATTGTTCATTGTGAATTAATGCATAATGTACACAGAGATATCAGGAAAGTGCTGTATGCTGTAAAGTACAATTTGCAAAAGTTAAACCCAGTTGAAGACCAAACTGTTCATTTTTGACACGTGTAACTGTTCACAGCTGATAGGATTTGAATACATTAATTTATTTTGCTATACTTAGTTACTAATACCATCAAGCACGTACTCTCAAAACATACAACAAACCCTCAAATGTAGTTTACAAAACAAGGTTTTTGCCACTTTACTCTTCCACAAAAGAACATGCATTATTTTTACAAATCTTTTAAATACAATTTCAGCTCTTCAGGGCCCAATCAGTGTGATCTTGAAATGACACGTTTGTACAGATCTAATCCCACATGACCCAAAAAGAAGTTCATATTCCCCTTTCATCCATGAGCATCATCAGTCTACATTTTGAAGACTTCAAGATTTACAAATACCACTACAGCTACAGGGACACCCTCATTCCTGATTGTAATGCACCGAATATTCTTACTAGCAGAACCCACACCTGAGACTAAAAATAATAGTAGCTGATAAGTTGCTTTATTAATTTCACTCAGGGTTTCTCCGAAACGTAACTAGAGTCTAGTACTAGCCATCATAGTTCGGAGCCATCTCTGAAAACGTTGAGGGTCCTGTATTTAATTTGTCGATACCTCCCTCTTCTCCATTGTGTACAGCTTCAATGTCTAAGTTCGTACCTAAAGGACTAACGGGTAAGCGTCTGAAAAACAAAGAGTGGTCTGAAACAAAATGCATACTTCTGGGCCACGTACTTACTTAGCTTTCCTAAGCATACTTTGCTCTTTCAATGGTGCCCATTTTGTGCAGTTTTTACTACTCACCTACAAGATTAAAGTCAAACCTACAGTCCCAACCCAAGTCATGAGTTTTATTCCATAGTTACGTTCTACCACTTCTTTGAATTTCTATTGGCCTTGACACACAAGTATCTCATCTCATCTCACCTAAAACACATAAACAATAAACACAAACAATTAAAAAAACCCTAAACTTCAGTTGAAACACTCACTTCATTTTTTGGAGATCATCTTGTGCTCTAGCCAAGGCTGCTTCTGCCAGTCTTGCTCTGTGTTCTGCATGTTTTAATTGTTCAAGGAGCATCATGGTATCATTTAAACCATTAGAAGGCAAAATGTTTGCAGGTTCGCAAAGATCTTCTATATCTGATGAAATGAAGAGATAAAAACCCACCTATTAGTCACATGTTGCTTCACAGCAGCTCATAAGCATATGGTGTTTTCAGTGTTGCTATTTCTGTCTTTGGATGACTTGTAAAAGTAGTCTTTACAAGAAGCATCACTGAATTAGACAGAACTAACCGCAGAACGTGGTACTATTCAGTAAAAGCAAGTATGCTAGAAGCAAGCTCTAAATTAACAAAGCAAAAGATCCAGAATTCAGGCTTCTCTAAATACCAGTGTTTGATTATTGATCAGAGACATACTAAGTTTAGACTGTAGTTAACTACAGTTCTATCCTCTATTTTCTAGTTAAGTTATTCCAGTAATGGTAAAAGGTAAGAAGGTATATAAATTGAAAATTTCTTAAGAATTAGAGAGTAACTCTTAATTTTCAAACCCATTCCTTGGGCTTTTATAAAGCTTATGAAGACACAAAAGTCAAAAGAGCATAAGCAGAAAAAATCTAGATGAAACATTGCTTTTCAACTACCAAAACTCAGCCTCAGCACTAGCTCCCATTCACCTCTTGCTAAATTCAGCTAGTGATTTCAACAGACATGAGTAGATTTTAAAAATGGTGCTACTGTGTTTTTTGGATATAGTGAGAAGCTACTGCCAGCTTATTGGGCAAAAGCCTTCATTAAAAAACCCACCTATCTAATTCTTTTAATCATGGAAGACCGACTCTTTGGCCCATGGGATGGCAACAAATCACAGATACTTAAATACTTAAAATACAATTTCATAGGTTCAGATCACCCCCAGCACCTCAAAGCATCTCAAAAGTCTACAGCTTGGGCAGGAGCTGATACAGTGAAACATGAAATCCCTGAAGTAACCAACCAACACCCTCTACCATGCGTTATTTGTGCAGCAGGGCTCACTTAGAGAAGGGCAAAACTGCATTCCAGACTGTACAGAAAAGAAAAAACCATAGGCCCTAAGTACCTTATGGTTTAGGTGAAAGAAAGATGTACAATCAAGCGCAAAATAAGAAGACAGTAGGAGGATCATGGGCAGCATAAATACGTTCAAAAGTCAAACAATTCTCTCAACATTATCTGATGAACTCTCATAAGAGAAACTAAGGCTCTTGTACTGATTGATAGACCCACTAAAGAAGCGGAACCCTTCTATGCAACTGTAGTATCTTACACTGGGTTGCTCCAAAATAGAACCCATATAAAGGATGAAGATCATTTCAACAATGCAAATTACTTGCTCCTTACTTACAGTATACATTTTTGAATGAATGCATCTGATTGTAAATAGCTACATTTAGAAGCTTTAAAGGCTTCATAAATCCTCCAGTGAGGCTTAGGTAGAATGGCTCTTTGACCTGCTTAATTACTACATACAGCATCACCACTACAAACATACCTACAACAAGTGAATGCAGATAATAAAACAGGGCTATGGAAGTCTCAGCCATTAAAAACCAAGGCATAACACGCGGTAAAAATTTCACCGCTTGACTTAATGCCATGACTTCAGCTATTACACAGACTTCCTCATGCACCTAAGTTAACTGAATAATAGTGATGATGCTTCATATGACAGGAATTCTGCCAATACCACATTTACCCCACAATGCAGTAGAGTCATGCCGAAACATATTTATTTACCAAACTGAAGTAGGAGATCATCTTCCAGCTCTGGTTTCAAATATTCCTCTCCTTCCCAAGGCAGTGGGCTGCTGACTGAACTCAAATATGCTGCTGTTGGTTTCTAGACAGAAAGAGAACAGCATGTAAGCTAAGTTTCTTTGAAAACAACAGCCCTTCAATTTCATTCATCAAAGTCAGGCAAAGACCTGTTCTTCCACCTGTTAAAATAAATGGGATATTATTAAAGTAGCTTTGTAGCAAAGGCTAAGAAAGATACTACTTTAAAGCATGACTAGCAAGACTGGTGAAGAAATGGATTTCTGGCTTCCATTCTGGCTCTGACAATGTGTACTTGCCTCAGCATACTGACGCTACAACCACAGTGACCAGAAAATAGCATAAAATTACACCTACGAGCGAGTCTGGGTTCCAAAGCCCAGGAAGCTACAGGATCGAGGAATTCAGTACAAGCAGGAAAGCACAGCAGATTGATTGACATTGAAGGACGCTTACAGGATTACACTGCTATTAGGAACCAAGTTTACTCAGGTGTTTGAATGCAGAACCACAGGTTACAACAGGGGTAATCAATAACGCCAAGATGCTAATCGTGCCAAGTGTTTTTTACACGAACAGCACTGTAGGAACATCTTTCAGAAATGCTATATTCTCTCCTCCTTGCATCCAGCCAGGTAATACTTTGTCAGCAAAGGAGAGGTCAGATTCCTGACTTCAGTTTTTCCATTTCTATGTTTACTCTATGTAGGTAGTTATGCCTTAAATAATTATTTTAGGATTTAAGATTTGACGATTTTTTACATTTAAAAAACCAATTATATTAGATGGTATCAAGTCTAGACCTAAACTTTTAGGGAACAACCAAAGAACATACTTCAAAGCCACAGAATACAGACCATATACTCAGGCATAACTTAAAAACTGTAGGTTCCCATGAGCTTTGGCTCTCTAACCTAAGGTATGAGGTTCTGCCCTCACCAACAGCGCAGTAGGGATCTGGCCAGCTCACATCCCCAGGAACGACTCTTTTATGCCAACACACATGCAAGGACTAAGAAACTTCAGTTATCAAGAAGTGAACCCGCTACTGGAGCGAGACAGCAAAGGCCAAGATAAATTAACAAAACATGATACTACACAGGGTAGGTTTTTTGGAGGTCTGAACATCCTCTTCTAGAAACAATAATACTCATGTTAATTAAAGATATTTAAAATGAAAACGTCACATCTAAATAAACCAATCAATAGTTATTTTAACTCCTGTGATCTTTTATTTCTAGAAGAATACCACAAAATTCCATCTGATTATTGATAAAAAGCAGATTGAAAGCACAGAATCTTCATTTCCCATTCTCCAGACACAGATTATAGAAGTAATATGTGGCACACCTACCTTTAATCTCACATAGTTTATTAATTTAATGTATCCATAAAAATCAAGTCCTGAAAAGAAAGGAGAAAAAAAACACAGAGAGAGCTTGCGTTACAGAAAATCCGTGTACATTTTACAATGATATAAATACTAATTACTTGTTCAATTGGCCAGCTTCCCCTCGGGGCATACATCATTCTTTAAGGCAGCCTTCCTATCTTAAGTTTGCCATCTACACTCTTCTCTTTAGGACCAAACCAGGAAATTCCCACCCTCAGGACAAATGCATTTGCTGCATATTAAGAACGGAACACATGCACACCTGGCTTCTGCACAGGGATTTCATTCATTTGGCAAGCAACTACATCAGGACAGCCACATTTATCTCCTACTAGCTACCTTGCTGGTATTTTGGGCTGTTGCACTCCTTTGTTCATAATTTTAGCTTTCTCCTTAACAAAATCTAAATTGATTCTACTTATCAAGAATATACACCGATACTAATTTAAAACTGCCACCTTGCTCAGATTAGCAGTAGTTTAAACGCAATTATGTACTCTCCTCAAGAGCGGCAAGGATGCTGCATAAACTCAAAATACTTTCCTTTGCATTTTATATGGAAAACAGACCAGATCTTACCATTTTACACACAGGTTTCTAAATGCTTCGGGTGGTTCCCAGTCCCTTATCTCTCTCCCTCTCCTTTTTAGTGAACGGTCTTAAAAAAGGGCTTCTCCCGCTTTCCAGTTTTCCTTCTACATGCAGTAAGATATAGACTTCAGGCTCAGCAGTTCAGCACGTACTACCTCTTCCAAAGCCACCCCCACTTCAAATACATCCTCCTATATGTACTTTCCTTCAGTCACTGTTAACCCAAAAAGCGGGTTTGTTCGCCCAGCGTGCAAACCTGCAAACTACACACAGAGCAGAGGTATTTTACTTAACTAATTTTTGTGCAAAGATTGGCGCTAGGTGATAACCCACAAAGCTAGCACAAGAAACCAAAAGGCATTTATACAGTTAAATATGTCAGTCACAGCTAACATTCACACGACCCAGCTAATAATTTGTTAATTTCTTTCTCACTTCAGTGTAAAGGTACAGCTCACTTTTATTCTACCATGCTCAGAAAGTAAGAGACTTACTGGAGGAGGGGGCAGTTCCTGGCCTATGGGCCTGATTTTTAGTATTATAATGAGGATAGTTCAACTAATGGGCACCTTGTCTTAATTCTCATCAACATCCCAATTAGTTGTTCTCCTTGACTATACATTTTCTCACCCCATTCTTGGAGTCTTCTGAGACGGGATGTTTGCTTTGGTCAGTCTCTCAGCTCTCCTCAAGTATACAGTTGTAAAGCAAGTACTTCCCTATTTCTCAGTTGCCATCTCTGGCTCTCAAATTCTGTTTTGCCAAACTCACATAGCTCATTGTTACTGCTTAGCAGAAAATTCCAAAAATGCCATTTTCTTCAGGACATCATCACCACCTTAGCCTAAATACACGACAGCTTCAAGCGAAATCCAACCTTAAACTTCACTTGGAAAAAATAAAACACACATTGTACAGTATGCCTTCCTGTGATCACCAGATGGAACATAAGCTAAGACTGCAAACAGCCACTTAACAGACAGCAGCGGTCAGCCCGGTTACTTGACCTCTAGGTAGATACATCATCCACTTTGGTCTCTGCTAAGCTTCTGAGCCCCAAAACGGTATCACTTGTCGGGCACAAGTTACCAGTAGATCAGGTAAATAGCTCTTACTCCAGCATGTAGCAGGCTGGCTCAGGTCAATTGAGCAGGTGGTGGGGACTCGGCACAGACCAGCAGAGAACAGTCTTACTTTTACAGAAAACAGCCAACATAAAGATAACAAACATTTTTCTAGAATAGTTTATCTTGTTCAATCTTGGAATCTTCAGCTACAACCAGGAAGTCAGTTAGAAACAAGCGAACCTTCCAAATTTATTTCAAATGAGATGCTGACACGCAGAAGGAAATGACAAGTTGTGAAAAGCTTACCGTGTTTCTTGATCACATCACAAACACTAAACTGATGCTCTGTTTTGCAGTGGGAGATTACATCCTCAGCAGAAGTAAACAACCTGTAAATAAATTATTAAATACGCAGCATTAAGGTGTTTAGAAGCCAAAACACTCGTGAGTTTTATATGTTCTACTCTATTCTGAACTGCTAGGCAATGTGTTCAGACCACACCATTTTTGCCTTTAGGAAAGGACGAACAGGCACCTGCTTATTCACGTACCTCACAAAGAAGCTTTTACCTTGTTTGCAAGACATTTTGCAGCAAAATGTAATTAACGCAGAAAATTTGTTTGACAAAACCACGCTCCCGTTAACTTTCAAAAACTCCTTGAGAGCAAAGACAGTATTAAGCGCGAAATCTAGGAACCACACACACACGCGAGGTGAGTTGGCCAGCTAGATCTGCTGCATCAAAATAAAAATCCTCATCTATTTGCTGACGATGGGAAAAGATGGCAGAGAGAATTCAAGAGCGAAGCTTCCCCACCGCTTCAGGCTGCGGTCAGGGGAGTTACCTGCTTTTTACGGTACTTACGCCTCCTTTAGCCTGAACTTAACAGACCTTCAGCGCTACAAAGGCCGTACATATTGTCAACGAGCCACAGAGCACCGTTACAAACTACGTATTACTTATTTTTCTGCCGCGGCTGGCTCCCTCAGGCGGAGCGCGGCCGCCCGCCCGCAGCCCCCCTCGCCAAGGGGCTCGGCGGGTACGACCGCGCCTCACGGGGTCCCTCGGCCGGGCGGGGAGGAGGGGGCGCAGGGACAACGGAACCGCCCCGCGGGGCTCCCTCGCCCACCCACCTACCTCTCGCAGAAAAGACAGCGGGTCCGCAGGCCCTCGGCGGCGCCTTCCTCCCCCTCATCATCCTCCTCTTCCCAAGCCTCCTCACCGTCGGAGAGCTCAGGCATCTCCTCCTCGGCGGGCGGCCCGCCAGCCCCTGTGGAACCCAAAGCAGGGGACCATTACTGGGGGGGAAAGGAGGGGGGGGGGGAAGTGAGGAGAAGAAGAAGAAGAAGGAGGGAGAGGGAGGAGGAAGGGGGGGCGGCGCGCGCCCCAGCACTCACCCGTGAGCGCCGCAACCGCCTCCCGCGAACCCATGGCCCCGCTGCCCCACGTGTAGCCGCTTCCGGGCGGCCGCCCTGCCCCGCTCACGTCAGCGCGGAGGGGCGGGCCTACGAGGGCTAGCGCGCCCCCTGGCGGGGCCCGCCGGCCGCGGGGAACGGCGCGGCGGGCCGTTGCTTTCGAAAGGCGCGGGAGCGGCACCGCCCGCCCCGCGGTGAGGGGCCGAGCCCCGGCGCGGAGAGGGGCGGCGCCATCTTGTGGGGGCCGAGCCCTGGCGCAGAGCGGGGCGGTCGCTTCCCCGCCCGCCCCGCTGCAGCCTGCGCGTCCCTCAGGGAGGCCGCCCGCGCTACTAGTGCCTGGCAGCCTCAGTGAAGGGAAAGCCAGACAGGTGGATGGAGGGTCACATCCTCAGGCAGCCTAAGATATGAGAGATTATTTCTGCTTGGAATTGTATTTGGTGCTCCATTTCTTACGTATAGCGTGGCTCTGATGGGAGAGTTAAAGGAACTAGTGCATGTGTATTGGCTTTTAAAGAAAGTTTAGCAATGGACTTAGAACTAAGGGCCTCATTCACACGCAGAAGTTAAAAGTGGTTTAAAAATATATATTGAAAAATAAAGGTTGAGGCTCATTATCCAAAGAAGATAATATTTGACCTTGTAGGTAGGTTACTGAATGTCCTTCATCTTCTCACATTTTGTGCCTGACAGAAACACACATCTCTTCAAAACCAAACAGTGCCTTTCCACACGTTTGCTAAGTAACACGTGGTGGAGGAAATGTCAAAGCTAGATTTTTCCCAATTTGTACCCTCAAAGTGTATAAATTCACACCTATGCTAATATAAATATTTCTGAAAATAATTAAATTGCTGTTTCCCTTTAAACCTGGCTACTTTGTATGACTAGTACTTGCAAGAACAGAGGCAAGCTGTGCATCGTATTAGCGCTGGTCTGAATCAGGAGGCTAAATACGGTATTTGTGCAGCGTCTTTTAGCTGAACAAGGGTACAGTCTATTTCCTAATAAGACATACTTAAGAAATCTCCCATATCTCATCACTGCTGTTCAACAACTGCATCTTCTTAGGCATCATACATGGATTTCTGTATGTCAAATTAATAAAACAAATGATCCAGCCTTGTAAAGAGTTATTGTCACTTTTTAAATAACACCTTGCACTTGTTGATCAAATCAGGTGTCTGGGAGTAGGTTAAAAAGAATCCTTTTTAATTCACCCATTCAGTTAGCAGAGTTGGGGTGCCTCTGCCTTGGCGCTTCAGGAGATCCGACGTGTCCTTTAAAAGCTGATTTGCCAAGCTCCCCCGCTTCTCGTGCTTCGGTCCGCGTCACGGCGTGGTCTCACAACGCATCCCATGGGTACCTTTTTCAAACAAAACTACCAGACTGCTCCAGGGCTGCAGGCCACGGGACACGACTACAGCTGCTGGCCCTAAGTCAAAATGCTGAAGCACCCAGGTTTTCAGCCCCAGCTGTTTTGCTACACTCGCTGTACCGCGCTACTTGCCGGGCCAGGCGTGGCAACAGCCTCCTCCCTTTCCATCTCCAATCTTGTTTCTCATAAGAAGCTGTTCTACATTATATTTATTTTACAAAGGCTTAGCCTGCAACAGCACTCAATCTTGATATGAAGCACTCGGCGTAAGTGGAGGTGCTGAGTGCTGATTAGTACGTGAGAGTTAATTGTCGCTCAACAGAGGGACTACCAGCACTATCACCATCCCTGCAGTTTTTGGTTATTTCTAGAAGGGTGGAACCAAGGGTCGTATTTTAGTCTCATTTTTAGAGTGCAAATACAGCGTTTTTTGCTGAATACAAAAATATAGAGATTTGAATTGATCGGTAAGAAAAGAAAAAAAAAAAGGAGGGGGATACAGAATTCAAGAAGGAAACCTGAAAGTCTGAATTTACTTGTCCAGATTACAATCTTTGATTTTTAATCTGCACTTGTAAATCTCCCCCATGTAGCTTAATTTTCCCTTTCACTTACCCTCCTATCTTCAGAGCTAACAAGGCTTTTAAGTACAGTACTAATTAAACAGATGTCGCTTGCCTAGTTATAGGCAAAGCCAAAGGGACGTGAAAAATCTAAATACAGGCACTGGTTTTAGATAAGACCAGAGTGACAGTTTTGAAAAAGAGCTACTAAAGAGCTACTAAATCCGACTCCTTCACAAATTCCGTTTTGTGTTTTGTTTTCAAATTCCATAACCATTCAGAATTACTTCCATAGGTACGACAAATAACACTGAGTCTGCAAACACTACTTAGTGGTGGAAACCGATGCTTCTCATGGATTTTTTTTTTCCTTACATAGCGACTCAGTACTACGCCTGGAATTAGAATTAGTACAAAATGCTGGCAAAAACTGCATACCCTTAAAGTACAGAATAATTCTAGGCAAGTCAGATGCTTCCACCTCATTCTCCCAACGTAGGGTCTGATCTAATGAAAGAAACAGAAATGACGCAGAATGCTAAAACATACTTTTCCTCTACTCTTTCTCAAGCAGCTAATCGCAGAAATAGATTTAACAGCCACTGCTCTGTAAGCACTGCCCGGGCTGATAGCAGCAAAAGCAGAAACAGCAGCTTCTTTGTGTTTTACTGAAATTCTCCCCCACCGAAGGGGCAAGGGGTCACTGATTGCATAGTCTTTGCTCCATTGCATGCCCTCGGCTATTGTTGAGTCCACTCAGAGAGCAACAGACTGAATGTGTCACACAGCCTTGTAACCGAATCTTCTTTTCTATTATTGCTTGAATTAAGATTCTCAATAAATGTAAAGCACCTGTTCATTTGGGTCAGTGTATATAACATGTTGGGTGACGACTGTATGAAATCCTGCAGCAGAAGCATATAACTTACACTGGTACCTCTTGAAATATGATCATCTTTGTTACAATCTCCTAATCCTTGTAAAGGGATTTGCATGGTACAGGAAGATTTACAATGTAATGGATTACTATTTCATAATCCGGGCCAAGGGGAAGAAACTTCAAATATTTACAGGTTTTTTTTACTGCATTTCAAACTTTTTTCCAGATCTGGAAGCACAGCACTGGGGAGGCTGTCAGAGAGCTTTCACACACAAAATGCGGTATCAACATGTCGCTTGTGGGCTTTGTTTCATCTGGATTTCCAAGCATGTGTAACTTTATTCTCTACCTGCGTCACTCTTTTGTGACCACACTGCTTGTCATTATTCAAAAGCAAAGAAAGCGTGTCAATAGATATTGCGTAGGAAACAAATGAAACGTTTTTGAGCAACCTATTATTAAATGGCTATGACTTTACCCTGTGTAAAATATATTAGAAAAAAGAGATAGAATGCGTTTAAAAATTCATATTAGGAAACCAAATTACTTCGTAGTCAGTGCTGTAGTCAAAGTTGTATTTTTTTCAATTTTAACCACTCAGGGTCTCCAACAGAACAGACAACTGCACAGAACCATGAAACTCAAGACCAAAGACAATTTTTCAGAAGTATTTTCTACCTAGAACGTCCAAACCATCTGAAATTTTATACCACGCTCCTTGGATACTCAACCCAGCCTGCTACGTGTAAGTGCCAAGAGTGACGCTCCCAAAAGCACAGAATATGATTGCAAATGCTCCATGTTCAGTTCTCCCATCCCAGTTTGTTGCATTTTTTATGTAAGTAATGATGCAAACTCTTTGTAGCAAGCAATCTAAAAGCAGATAATGGCTTTTTCATTAAGTCTTTAAAACGTGTAGCAATGAGGAGCTCCTGACAAAGCTGTTGCTTCCCAACATCGCACAGCAACGGAAAGCGTAGCTGCAGCAGTGATACGGGCAACAGAAAGAGGTACAGAAACCTCACACTCTGCAGAGGAGCATCGCTGCAAGGGAAACATCGCTCATGTCCGTGGCCTCCTTATACCTTTATTACCCGCTCAGCTGAAGGGTGAATTTAGACTCTGTTAGAATAATTAAGAACTTGGAAAGATGTAAATGAAACAGAAATCAGAAAATTGGAGTGCCTGTTAATACACAGAGGGAACAAGCTGTAGTCAAAAAACATTTCTCATTCCTATCATCAGGAAAAATGAGTGATATTGAAAGCAGAACTGCTAATCTGGATTTACATGCTCTGTCAGTTTAAAAATTTAATAAAATGATGTCCATATTCCACTTAATATAATTCTGAACTAAGATAACTGACTGAGAACTTCTTCATCTGGGCAAAGCCATGGGGACCACGAGCAGGGCTCACCCAGTTAGGTTTAAGCTCAAGAGAGAAAGCAAACCTAGATCTGCAGCTGAAGTGGGCCTGAAAGAGGCTGCCAAAGGAAAACGTGGGCTGCAAACCAGAATTTTTTCATCTGGGCAAGAGCAGATTTTATTTGTTGGGATCTTTTTATTTGGGTTTTTTTTGTTTGGTTTGGTTTGTGGATTTGGGTTTTGTTTTGTTTCATTTTTAACTGAAGCTCACCCTGGAACTAGGGTTAGGGTTACGTTACAAAGCGTGGGACCCGGTATGTTACACAGATCATTTTCAGTCCCCTCCTTTCTTTCTCTATTTTCTCTGCTTTAACATTAAAGCAGCATTTCTCAAACCATCAGAAAGGCAAAGGAAATACAAATATCACACTCTCCCCACTTTCTTGCATCACATCAACAAACTGATTAGATTTCTTTCTCTGTTTTCTTTCCTCCGATGTTTAGTCCCTATCAGACAGGCTAGTTAAACCAGTGCACTTCAGCACCACTCAGGCAGCAGCTTTGAGGAATGGCAAACAGCAGGACTGTACAGCCAGAAATGTGGCACTGTTGGTACAAATACCGCGAGTGACCATTTTCAATCAAGGATAGAGCAAAACCAGGCTCTGCAATTGGGGCAAACCTACAGCATAGAAAAATGAGTGATACTACCTCAAGATAAAATATATTTATGCACCTACAGAAGTGCCTTCATAAAACGTGCATTGTGCAGCAGCTTAAGGAATGTGGGACAATTCCAGGTGCTACAGACCATGGGGGTACAACTGAGATAAATCCAATCAGATAATGGTAAAAAATAATACTTAGAAGCTTAGAAAATCGCTGATCTTCAGAGTCACTTTCACTGTTGATGTCCAAAAGGTAAATGCAGATAGAAGTACTTGTAAGCATCTTAAGGGTCCACCAGTGTTCATGGAGAAAGCACCTGTAAGCAATTCAGGCTTTTCTATCTGTTAATATCTGTGCTTCTACAGAGAAGAAATATCTAGACTTAGAGTCAATGACTGTAAAGATAAACTACAAAAGAAATCCTATCCCCATTCGAAGTAAAATGGTTACCTTAGACCATGTCTTTACCATGAAAATATATGATCTCTATTCATTCACAGTAAGAAAGCAAGTGAGGACAGGCATTCGGTGGCATTCAGGTCAGCTAGCAGGTCAAACTAGTGGAACTAGGAGGGCTGTGCATTAAAAACAAACCCTCAAAAGCAACTATTTAGGACATAATGTTTTTTAAATATCTACAAGACATTTAGCATCACAGCAGTGGATGTTAAGTATTCAGCAAACTGGATGTAAATACTTAGATGAGTTACTTCAAACTAAAGCCCTTCTTGTGAGGGGCTGAGCATCTGAGAACGTCAAGTCCACCAGAACCAGCTCTGGTGTGTGTTCATGAGGAGTTACAGACCAAAGACAGTGGAAACCTGAAGCGAGCCAGAAAAAAAAGGATCAATTGCTTGAGCCCGAAATAGCCGTATTGTAGCCGAAGAAAAATTTAGAAATCAAAAAAGAAAAGAGCATTAGTACATGTTTTCATAGCTACTGAAAGGCAGGTAGAGGAAGAGTGTGAAATTTTGTCGATTACAGGGTAACGGGGACCAGCAGAAGACAGCCGTATTTCTCATGTCTATTACATATGCAGTGTAAATGATTTACCTAAGTGTGCTTTAGGTCACAGCCCAGCCCAGCCTCTCCATTTTGATGGATGTAACAAAAATAGAAGCATTTCTTTGTTCAGCTCCACTTCCCCTAAGTTGTGACTGCCCCAGCAGAACGAGGAACAATGTTGATGATCGTGGGCAGGCAAAAGCAAGTTAGCAGAAGTCAGAGAAAGAGATAAAAATAAAAAAGTAGAATCATGGATAAGATCACATCCATTGACACCGCCTTTCTTGCAAAATCGTTGTTACTTTTTCAACAAAGATGGAAGGGAGGATCCATCACTGCATTTTTCACAAATAAATTTCATAGGTAACTGGGAGGAATTCAGTTAGTTACTTGCAGCAAAGAATGTACTATTTTACTTTCATTTCTGTGTCTAAAAAACTGAAGAGACATACAATGATTTTGACAACATGCAGATTGGGAATATTTCAGGAGTTCAAGGTTTTCAAAGATTTATCGCAACGGTTCAGTTAAATGTATAAACACAGGATTTGTTCGTATTATTAGGATTGAAAAAGCAGTTACTCTCTCCTGCTGTAATGAAAATATTTCTGATGAAAACACTTTGCATGAGAAGACGCCAGACAGGTTGGGAAAATTATTTTCTCGAAGACAATCTAGCTACCCCAAGGGCTTCTCCCAGAGGTCTAAAGAATGTAGGAACTTGAAATCATCAAACTGATTAGATAAGGAGGAGAAAAGAATTACTTACCCTGCACAAATAGTATAAGTAAACAATAGCAAAATGTAAATGTGCAATCAAACCATTCTTAAAGCAGGTAAAGTACACAATCTATTGTGAATCATGCGAGAAGTCATTAAGTAGCATTAGGCTAGTGTTTCGATTTTTGTGCCAGCTTGTTACAAGCTCTCTCTGTTTAGCATTTCTCCTGACAAATTTTTGCCTCATTTTCCATTCATTTCACTGAAGTAACATGAAAATGGAAATATCCTTCAGTAAAACTGCAGATTCTCCTGATAAATATTAATTTGTGCTTCTTTAAAAGGTGCTTGTTTGAGGTATTATGAGTAGTAGCTATGTGTGTTAAATCTCCCATTCTTTGTACCAGCTTCTTTAAAAAAAAAAAATCAGCCAATGAAAAGTGCCTAGACCGACGCTGTCTCCCTCGGTTAATCCAGGGCCAGTAGAGGGATAATTTGATTAAACTGAGACCCTAATTTATTTAGCTTTAGTTCTGGATCAACCTCTCCTTAATAGAGTGCTGTCGTCTCTAATTGTTTGATGAAAATTAAAGTGACATAAATACCATGGGACTTTTTCAATCTGATTAGTCAGCTAACTTGCATCAATACTACCCCAGCCATCAGGCGCTGGCGTCCTTCCTTTCACCAGCCTTACTAACAACTGACAAGTCCTCCTTGAAGACCGGGCACCCACGCTGCCACTCAGACCCCCACACTTAACCCATCATCCGCCCTCAATGGGTCTTGTTTGACAAGGTGCCCACACCTTTTTCCATTGCTGTTCATCAGACAAAGCTAAATATTGTTTTATTAGCAATCAATAGCCTGTTAATCCCAAACGATTTCACAAATCCACTGAGCTCTCAAGCTGATTATAAACGTGGTTTGTTTTTTTTTTTTTTTTTAAGCTGCTCGATTTCAGATGGATTTTCTTCTCTCCTCCCAACCCTCCTGCTCTGATATGGGACATTGTAGCTGGTAAGCAAAGCCACAAAAGCAAAAGAGCTCTGTTGTTTTTAATGTTGCCTCTAACTGGACGTTTACAAATGTCAAAGTTTTGCAATTTAAACGTGATCAAACTTTTGCCACCAAACCCTCAGCAGATTTCCTTGCTCCTCTGCTTTCTATCCATCAGTTTGAAACAGGAGTGAGCTTCTGAGCCTTCCCTTTTCTTTTATAGCAATATGGTAAATTCTTGCTTAGTCTGTGGGCTGGGGGACTAAGGAGCGAGAGAAAGAGAGAAGTAAGCTTCTTTGATTTGCAATATATAAAATGCTAACAAAGCTAGCCGTTGCACCACTGAACGATGTACCATTCACGTCCAGGTCTCAGACAAAACGCTTGGGCATGCCTGGTACACTCTGATGATCCCTTTGTTTGCGCGTTGGGTCATGGATACATCTTCTGTCGAGGCACAAGGGGAACAGCATTACAAACGCGCTTCCTCTTGGATTTAGCCATCCTCTCTTACACCTACTGCCTGCCTGCCTTTGCCCCAGAGATGTTGATGATGGTAGCTGGTAACATAACAATATCTTGCTTATGTGATGTACTATAAATCACCAGGTCAAGGCAGGCAGGCGGTACGGGTAGGCATGTGCTGAGCGTATGAAACTCCCAGGGAGAAGATGCTGACTTTCAAGGCCCGGTGTGCTGGCTTTGCGAGTCTGGGTTATTCTCTGCCTGTCCCTGCTGAATCATTGTTCCTGTAGAGCACCCTTCCCTCAGCCACGTTTGCACATGCTCTGCCTGAAACGAATCTCAAAACGGGCAGTCTTTGCTCTTCAGTACAAAAAAGTTACCTCTAGTAAAAGTTCTTGTTCAACTAAGTTAACTGAAAAACAAAACGGACTAACCACACATTTTATGCTTTCTGTGCAGGGGCTTAGCGTAGGCAGATTGTGTGTTAGGTAGAAGGGGAGAAGTTATTTCAGCTGATACAGCCCTCTGGGATGTCTGCTGAAATAAAACATGAATTTCCTAACTCATCAGGCCTTGAAAGCAGGGTACCAGTTCTGAAACAGACTGTAAAGGTAAAGTTTCAGAGACAACATTTCAAATCAGTTGACTTCCAAAAGTTGGCACAATCTTGGCACAGTTAATGTGACCATATCTGCTTGGAGCATAATGTTAAAATAGCTCCAAATCTGACTGTTCAGTATCTGTTTTAAATGGCTCTTTTCTATAAGCTCATGTCTTTTACGCTCTTATCTCAAACTTCTCCTTCAACAAATTTTTCTGTTAGGAGAAATATCTATCCTATCAAAAACGTTCATCAAAACACCAGACCATACTGACAAAAAATACACCTACTTATAATTTTCAAAAAAAGTTTGACATTTTGAGTCTCAGACATTTTAAACGGAACATGCACGTTTCTGCCAAGCCAAATAAAGCAGCAACTTTTTGTTACTCTTTCTTCGGCTGCTGTGCATGACCCTGTTGAATTTGTCAGTGGTAAAAATGGGCCTAAAATGTTAAAGAATGTTTTTCAGTTTTGTATTCTTAACGATAAGGATTAATAAGAAACAATGTTAAAGCTAATACTTACTCACTTATTGTAGTTTAAAATTCCTCTCCAAACCTTCTCTTTCTAAGGCCAATAATAGTAACTGTAGAAAACGACTGCTGATTCAAGATTTGAACAACTCTTTATTGCTCTTGAATTCTAGGATAAAGCAATATGTATTTTGTGCCAAACTCTTTACTAGGTTCAGTGTATTCTCAAGCTGGCTATTCTGCACAGCAACAGTTGTGTAGTTCTTTTTAAAAAAATAATAATAAAACCTGCAGCTGGTGTACTGTGCAACAGCATACACTGTTTGAAACAGAGGAAGAGTTTGCTCGTTTTTCATAAAAATTTTTCATATAATAGTGGGGGAAAAACGCCATTGATATCTTAACCTTTCATCTAGTCAATCTGTAAGGAATATTTGAACATCTAAAAGCGTATAGGGAATGAAACCTGAAAGATTTTCATTGACATCACAGTAAGAAACCCATCATCATCATAAAGAGGTGCTAAAGACTGAAAATCGGAATGAGTTCTTGCTGCACCGTCAGGTCTGGTTATGCCCAACACACCAGACTGCGGCAGTCTGTACGCGCTGGCTCAGGTATTGAAAGGAGTCTAACCAGAGCAGCACAAAACTCTGCACTCTTTAATTTACCTTAATACACCATGGACAGATAGCTTTTCAATTCCGGCTCAGAATACTTGTCTTAAAAGTTCTGTTTTCTACAGGAAAAATAATAAATTCATTCATTTATTCAGGAAAGCAGAAGACAGAAATTTGCAAGTACTGGCTTTGTCTAGCTTATTTTAATGCTGGGTGACAGCCTCAACTGTATGTCAAGACTGCCGTGGCTGCATCTACAAAAGCCTTTTGGTTTGCGTTGGAGCAGTGTTATGGTTTTGAAGTTATTCCAATTTCTGATTTGTCATTTGGATCTGCAGACCACTTTTGGTGGACACACACAGTAGATTCTTTTCAGGAGACACTAAAACAGAGTCTCCACTCCAGATGCACCCCAAACATGCACCAAGAACAGAACTGAGGGTCTGACCAATGATTGCTTGATCAGACCACAGGTGTGGTGCAGATAGTAAATCCAGGGGACCAGGCTAAATCTGATGTGGCATATAAACCTCTTGAATTTAGAATCACAGAATGGTTTGGGTTGGAGGGACCTTTAGAGTCCATCTAGTCCAACCCCACTGCAGTGAGCAGGGACATCTTCAACTAGGTCAGATTACTCAGAGCCCCGTCCAACCCGACCTTGAATGTTTCCACGGATGAACCATCTATAACCTCTCTGGGCATCCTGTGCCAATGTTTCAGCACCCTCATCGTAAAAAAGTTTCTTCCTTTCATCTAGTCTGAATCTGTCCTCCCTTAGTTTAAAACCATCGCCCCTTGTCCTTTTGCTACAGGCCCTACTAAAAAGTCTGTTCCCATCTTATAAGCCCCCTTTAAGTATTGGAAAGCTGAACTTAATGTGCTCTAGATGTTAGAGCTTCTCCATCTCTTGCTTCTGTTTATTGATCTGCTCCTAAGAAATCACTGACTAATGTAAATATAACATTTTTTGTGGTCAGGCTGAGCGCGCTCTCATTCCAGAGTTCTTCCCCAGAGGAACAGTCCCTGTGAATCATTACAAATTGTCACGATTTAGAGTAATTCCTCTAACGTTCCACTTGGTGCTAGGGGTCACCTGCCTCAGCAAACTGAGCGTTATTGTTCATTGATGCTCACGCACTGGTACAAATTTTAGGTCACCCAATTTGTTTACTGGAACTCTTTGACTGGTAGCCAAGTCGTACAGCTGGAAGCCAAGGCAGATGCTCAGCAGCTGTCGTCCAGGTTACATGAGCAGGAAGGAGATTTACTGCTTTGCTCAAGCTCGCCAAACCACTGGTTCATTTCTTTGGCAGCATTCAGAGCACCCTGGAGACAGAAGTTACGCAGTTTTGTTATTAACTGATCAGGCATTTTTGTTTCTTAACTGTGGGCTTGGGTAGATACGACGTGGTTTCTTTAATGGCTGTATAATTTGTATCCTGAAATTTTGTCTTCTGAACTTTAAAACCCCAGAACTGAAGAACATGAGACTCGGAGAAGCTTGAGACCAAAGCTAGACCCAGATCCTGGGTAAAACTTGAGCCACCAAGGAATGTAATTCCCAGGCAGATTCACCTGGATATACTGTAATTCAATAAAATTAAAATTGAGTCTCAGTGGCTTTATAGTGGCTTGTTTTGACTTCCAGCTTCCATGCTTAGAAATATCTGTCACTGAATAGTTCTTCTATTAATATTATTTTCACTTTTGTCCCCTAGAAGAAACCTGCGATTGCAAAAACATGAAAGATTTGGTCTTCAAAAAACTTGAAACAATGAGAATCACCACTTTTATGTTACCCTTACAGTAAACCTGGTACAACTCTGTTGAACTGATACTTTGCTTTTTTATCCCAAATCTGCCCTCCCCGTCAGCTGTCCTGTGTATCCCTTATGAGCAGCACTGGACGAAGTTCCGTGTTCGGTCTCCTCTCTCCCGCTTCCATTGCCTGCAGGCTTTATTTCTGTTCTGTTAGGTAGAGGTCTCTGCTTGCCTTCTGGGAACTGACTCATTTTGAAGAGATATTACTAAAATACACTGGTGTATGGAGGGAGGAGAACCCTGCTCAGTATGTGGCTTCAGCTACTTCACTGAGGAAGTGCGTGACCCTCCAACGAACCCCTGATTTGTGTACAGCACCAGAGAGCACTCCAGAACAAGGAACAACTTTCTGTATATTCACATAGATTTTCCCATAGTTATTCTTGCAGGCCACTATATTTCCTTTTGAATTGTACCACCTCTCATTTTAAAAGGAGTTGCTCTTCTTATCCATATCCTTTCATGAAAAGATGGTTCTAGACCTCATTTTTCTAAAGCTCAGGAACCTTTTCATTTCTAAACGAGCAGGGGGACGGAGCTGCCGTGCAGGTGCAGAGGCGGGGGGCAGGACAGATCACAGCTATTGCCGCTGCAGGAGCCTGCGAGCCTGCTCTGCTGCAGGCAGGGCTAGGAGAAGGGGCCACCAGCAGGCCAGCCCACCCAGCCGTGACTTGGGGACACACTCTCCTACCCAGCATGTCATGTCCCCGGCCAGCTCTGCCAAGCCTTTTGAATTAGCCTCCAGGCTGTTTAACGCAGCTGTACCTGACACAGCCCTTGCCGCTGGAGTGCGATGGCTAAACCCTGCGGGCTGTTGCTGCCAGCCCCGGCAGTGGTCACAGGACGGCTGCGTGGACATCCCTGTGTTGTACATCCTGCTTTTCAGGGGTTTCAGCCCGAGCCTTTCCTTTCTGCTTTTCAGAAATTTCTGCATTTGCCCAACCCAGCATTTGGGATGGTGAGAAGAAATAACCGGGCAACCTCAGATCTGCATTAGGAGCTTTCTTCCACTGGATGTGGTGTTGGTGATGACTTTGGAATACAAACAGCTATAAAGTATCAGGATCCCTGAAGTCTTTGCACACGGCTTCACTCGAGCCTGAACTGCCTGCCTGTAAAACTTCCAGAATGTTTAGGCAATGAAAGCATAGTTGGAAAAAACCACTCCCAACAGTTTGGACTGTCCACTTTTTCTGTATGTTTTGGGTGAAACTGAGAGCAGAATCTGCCCTGAAGTGGGCAAAATTAATTTGGTTATATGCTCTTTTAATTAGCCAGGCACAGGCATAATTTTGTTCTTTTTGTTTAATGTTCATGCTACAAAATAGATGCTTCCTCTCTACCCAGGACATATTTCTCTGAAACCTTCTCCTTTTCACATACGATTTTTCTGCTGTGGACGCAGGAGGGCAGTGCAGTTCTAATTTGGATTCAAACATCTATGAAGCAGATGGTCTTCAACATAAAAGCAAGCTCAGCCCAAGCCCAGGCAAAGCCTCCATTCCAGTTAAAGGGTAGTTTCTACTCTTTCCTTCATTGTTATACTTGGCAACCCACCTGTAATTACACTTTAAAAAATAAATATATCTTCCTCAACCTCTGCACACACAGCAAATATCTATACTGCCAAAGAAAAATTACAAAAGGAAGGGGGGGGGAAAGGAAGGGGGGGGAAAGGAAGGAGGGGGGGAAAGAAGAAGGGGGGGAAGGAAAGGAAGGGGGGGAAGGAAAGGAAGGGGGGGAAAAGGAAAGGAAGGGGGGGAAAGGAAGGAGGGGGGGAAAGAAGAAGGGGGGGAAGGAAAGGAAGGGGGGAAGGAAAGGAAGGGGGGGAAAAGGAAAGGAAGGGGGGGAAAAGGAAAGGAAGGGGGGGAAAAGGAAAGGAAGGGGGGGAAAAGGAAAGGAAGGGGGGGAAAGGAAAGGAAGGGGGGAAAGGAAAGGAAGGGGGGGAAAGGAAAGGAAGGGCGGGAAAGGAAAGGAAGGGGGGGAAAGGAAAGGAAGGGGGGAAAAGAAAGGAAGGGGGGGAAAGGAAAGGAAGGGGGGGAAAGGAAAGGAAGGGGGGGAAAGGAAAGGAAGGGGGGGAAGGAAAGGAGGGGGGGAAAGGAAAGGAGGGGGGGAAAGGAAAGGAAGGGGGGGGAAGGAAAGGAGGGGGGAAAGGAAAGGAAGGGGAGAAAGGAAAGGAAGGGGGGAAAGGAAAGGAAGGGGGGAAATGAAAGGAAGGGGGGAAATGAAAGGAAGGGGGGAAAGGAAAGGAAGGGGGGAAAGGAAAGGAAGGGGGGAAAGGAAAGGAAGGGGGGAAAGGAAAGGAAGGGGGGAAAGGAAAGGAGGGGGGGAAGGAAAGGAGGGGGGAAAAGGAAGGGGAGGGGGAAAGGGGGAAAATGTTTAAAAGGGAGGAAACGGGAGGAAAGGGAAGGGAGGAAGGAGGAACGAGGGGAAAAGGGGGGGAAATGGGGGAGAAAAAAGAAGAAGAAAAGGGAAGGAAAAAAAAAGGGAAGGTGGGGAATAAGGCAGCAAATATTCCCTAAGTGTAAAGAAGTGGATCTATCAGTGCTAGTGGGGACCAAATCCTGGAAGGTGCTGATCACCCATAACCACTCTGGAGTCCTGTACCGTTTGTAAGTGCTGGGCTGAACTCAAAAGCAGACCAAGCACATCTGAAATCGACCTTTCCAACAGCACCGAGTATCGGCTCCGCGAGATAAAGCTCTTCAGACTTCCAGACTGCAACCGGTACGAGTGTGTAACAAATACGCTGAATACCGAGTTCAGCAAGGCAGGGGTTAGTGTGATAGCCTCTCGCCCGTAGCAGAGGGAGCCCATACTGTGCTTGAGAGTAAAATAAAATAAATGGAGTTGCTTTCTTAAGTGTCTCTTTGTCTTTTTCACCATCTTAAAAACATCTGTATTACACAGGATAGGCAGAGCCCAACAAGAGACTTCCAGTATGAATAAAAAGGCAGTGCTAGAGGATGTCAGTGGGCTGGATTTTTAGGGGAGCAAAACCTCATTGCTAATGGAATTAATTGCTTATTGGAAATGAAGACGAAAAGTTCTGCCCACAATTTAATGTAATCTTCAACAGGGAATTAAATGATCCTGGTATTGATGGAAAAGGCAAAACTGCAACTTGCAAACTAAACTGAAAAAAGAGGGCAAATTTCCACAGGCAAACTCTGGTTTCACAGATTTTGTGTCTCCCATCAGTGGAGGCTTTTGATTTCTCCCCGTAATGCTCTCTTCAAGCTTTATTGATCATGCTTGCTCTGGAAGCGCGAACCTACCCGTTCGGTGTTTTGTACTTATTCTGCCCTGCACATAAACAAGCTGCTGGACTGAAAGGCATCAAAAAGAAGTCAAGTCAGGATGCCAAGTCATGTACACCTCTAAATAAATCTTAGAAATTTTACTCAAGGGAGAAACAGTAGCTGCATGGTTTTGAAATGTGTGAAACAGGGACAGGAAATTACTACTTAACAAGAAAGAAAAACGTTAGTTATTATTTTTTCCGAGTAACACTTTTGGCAGATTTGTTCTGATCCCTTCTGACAGGTCAGCCTGCTCGTTCAGATTTCCCCTGTAAAATGTATTTCCACTGTCACATTCTGTTTATTTGGGTGCGTTCACTTCACAGTGGTTCTTCCAACAAGACGCCTTTGTGGAAAGGCATTTTGTAAAGTAAATGCCTAATAACACCCAAACAAATAGTCACTGAAGGAAATGAGTAGTTTGGGGAAAAAAAGATTGCCCTGTTTGATGCAATAATTTGGGGGTTTTTAAGCACAATTTCCCCCCCTCCCCAGCATATTGAGGCAAAGTCAGCTATTTAGCGTGAACAGAAGTCTGTTGTTAGCAGGGTATTGGCTGTAACCAGGCTCTTACCTTGTGCAGAACCTGAGGAAGGGGGTGTTTCTGAAACCGCCCCAGCACCGCTCAGGGTCTGGATCCCACCACATACCGCAGTATTGAGAAACCTTCCGAGCATATGGCTACACGAGGCGGGGGATATCGTACCAGCGGTACCACGTAGCACGCGCGGCGTATGGTGGCACGACACAAGATCTCACAGAATCTGTTGTAGTCACACCTGCAGAGAAGATTTTGTGCTGAAATAGTTCTTAATTGGGAAAATGTTTTCCTTAAATTCCATCAGTCATCCATTTGTGGCACTTCCTAGTCTTTTTCTGTTTGATCCTTTTCATGGGTGATTTTGTTCCTGGGGTATACACTCACAGATATATAGAAACTGCAGAAATCACTGATGATCTCTGTGGACATGATTTTATACTACTATTTTACGAACATTTCTAGCTAATGTTTTAGTGAGCTGTGTTCTACCTTAATATATATGTCTGCATTTGCTTTTTCTGTATTTCAAATTTCAGCTTACTAAGTGTTAAGACTGAAGTATCAAGAAATCACACGACCACGTAGCACATTTCATTTTGGCTCCTTGGTTCGTCTCCAGCATGAAGCGACATTATGATTCTTTAAAGACAGATAAAAAAAAATAAATCAAGTATTCCAATCAGGAAAAAAAAAAAAAAGGACAATATACTAGTAGAATAATCACCTTTACAAACATCTCATAAGATATAGTAATAGTAATTCTTGTCTCTGACAGAAGAGTTTACCTTGCTTCTGTTTCTGGTTTCACGTTCCTACCACACCCTGAGACATTCCCGTACGACTGAAAACCTAATTCAACTGAAAATTAAACCGGCAAAAAATGGGTCAGCCAGGTTGGTCTCTGCATTGCCTCAACATGCGGCTAAAACGTCGTGGTAAAGGGTGGGGGGGTGTGCTGCTAAGGGTGGGTAGGGAGGGAGGAACTGCCCTTATGAGCAGCATCTGCGATTTGGGCTGAGACCATAACCTGAGACCAACTTCCACTGAATTCAGGGGAATCACAGCACCCCGAGGGCCTTTCACTGGGGCCTTTTCCTTATCAAGTCCTTCAAAAAATTACTAGATTGGCTAAAAAAAAATAAATTTGAAAATATCAAGGTAATAACACAGTTTTTATACCTTTTTCTGAAGGCACACTTTTCTGTTGAAGGTGTATGTGACGCAAAAAAGGGAAGAAATGGCTAAAATTCAAGCAGTAAAAGAAAAATCACAGCAAAACCAAGAAAAAAAAGTTGCTGAAATTGAGAAGGTGCATGTCAAAAAGGAGTAGTAAAAAGCATTTATGGAGCCGATTCTTCGGAACTCCGTTGCACTGGTATTAAAATATGGAGCAGCTCCCTCTGCCTCTCCTTTTGTAACAGGTTTGTCACGTGCAAAGCTAACGAAATAATCAAAGCAGTCACTGGAAAATTATCAGTAAAATTCAAAAAGGAAGGAACCACAGGATATTAGTAGTTGGAAAGACTGACTCTTCTGCAGTGGGATACTACAATTTTTTTATCTGCATTTCTATCAATATACGTGTTCCTCACCGCTGCAATATATGCTGCTAATTAACGTAATACACGTAGCTACTTACATAGCCAAGAGCATTGCAATTAATAAGTACTAAGCTCTAAAATCTATAATTCCTTTTGAGTTTTGTCTAAAGCCATCTCATGAAAGAGAAAAATGGCACAAGGACTTATACACAGCTAAAAGCATACAGCAAAACATTTAAAGTCTGGCTACCTCAGTATTGTATTTTTTCAGCCAGTTACGTTTTTGTATTTTGTCAGAGAGAAAAATAATGATGCCTCTGAGCTTCTCCCCCGCTCCCGATAGCAAGCATGAAAGTAAAGGAAATTTGATCAAGTTCACACAGAACCTGCATTAACATCGGTTTCAGCTGCAATTATCTACTAAAGGATTTCCTTTTCTTCCATATTAACACAGCTGACTGTGGAAAAGATAATTTTTCATCGTTATTGGGTTGGGTTTGGAAAACTTTAAAGATGACAGGACTGGATTTTGGGCTAGATCATCGTTATGAAGTCTCTACTTTTATTTTGACAAATTTTGTGTGTAGAAAGACCCGCTTATTCGTGGCATTAAATAGCAGAAATCTTCACGAGGATGCAATGAGCAACCAGTTGTGGCAAATAATCATCCCCAAGTGGGTTTCTGAACTGTATAAAACGTTCAGAAAATAAAGTAGTACTGAACTATCGAAAGTTGTTTCAGTTTTTACAGAGAGGCTACATTAATTCTTTTTATTTTTTTTTCGTTTCTTTTCATTCTGTTACAGCAATCATAACATTTTTATTTGTTCATCACATCTGGAGAGAGTGCTGTTCTTTTTTCTGTAAAAAGAAATGTGGAAACTAATCTTTCACTCCTTCCCTGTTTCGCTGGTGTAATTCTGCTTTCGTTTGCAATCTCTCTATAATCACTCCTGATACAGAGGAACATGTCAGAAAAAAAGACAAACAGAGCCTCTTTTTTAAAAAGCACTTCCATAAGAGATTATTCAAAACTAGAGGATTTTTCTTTTGGCATTTCAGACAGAGCATTCCTGAAACATCCATGCCCTGCCACCATCTTGAGGAAGCTGGCTGGACAACTGTGAGGGTTAGCAAAAAATAAATGTCAGGAATATTAAAATAATGAGATTGTTGCCTGGCAAACTGTTTTGAAAACTAAGATCCAAGGTACGTCTCCCGCGCAGCCAGAGGATATGACTGAGATAAAGGGACGACCGTACAGAAATATACCCCAAAATCCTATAATCCATTTGTCCATAACTATTTCCAGCCACCAGAATCAAGAACAAACAAACAAAGCAATCTGACCTCAGCAGAAAAGATAAAGTGAACTGCAAACAAATCTAAAATTCCATCTCCCTCATCAACATGCTCAAAATGCCCTCTGCAGCCCGCGCCGGAGAGGAGCGGGACAGCCCGGCCAGCGAGCTCTGCAAAAACACCCTTGGGACCAAAAAAAAAAACATCTCAACAGCGGGATGAAAGAAAGTGCCATATCAATTTAATTTCCATTCATCATTGTTAAGCTTCAGGTTTAAGAAAGTTTCATTGCCCATAAATACTCAGATCATAAGCAGCTGCACATGATATCATTTAGAGCCCGGTTGCATAACACGTATTTCCCCCGAGCTTTGTCCCTAAGCTGCAGCCTGACAGGCATCAGCGAGATCCAGCCTGCTTTTTTAAAACAGCCTGCGCAGCGTTTTTACATTTAGCAGCTGAACCAAACTTCACAAAAGCGGCCGAAAAGAATTGGTAAAAGGTTAGGATAGATTGACTGTTTCCAAATTGGAATACTAATGATGATCTTTAATGAAGCCTGACAGTACAATCTGTTTCTTATTGTTCCCTAAGTGCTGGCCACTGATCATATTCACTGGCTTTAGGTGACGGGGACAGACAGGGACAAATGGGCCCCACTGGTGAGCAGGACTGTGCACAGCTGATCTTTCAACAAGGATTAAATTAATTAAAATGATCCTCCCATCAGAAGAATCAATCTTTTGATTTGTTATCATCATAGTGGTTATTAATTTTGAATTATATCTAATTGGTGCCACTGCTGTTTGGGTCAGCTGGCTTAGTAATCTTAGAAAGCAGTAAAGAATACATAATTTTAGTAGCTCTGGCAGGGAACAGGGGAGCTGAAGGAGGTAAAAAAAATCACCAGCTTGTTTTAATACCTCTCATAATGTGGAATAACAATGGAGAAAGCAGGCAAAATACCTGCAAGACCCAACTGGTGAAAACTGACTCTGCTTTATTAATTTCACTGCTTTTAATACAAAATTAAGGCACTTTCTCATAAGGACAGGCTTAAAGAAATATTTTATTATCACGTCAATAATAAGCACAATAGAAAATACTTCATTTTCTGGGCAAAGACAATATGCTCAGGGCTGGACAGGACTCGGGGAAGCCCAGGCTGATCAAGGAGGTCACCGCTAGACTTCAGAGACAGAACTTGCACAGGTTCCGTGCTATCTGGCCCAACCATTTCAGGGCTTGGCCCTAGCTCCACAAACAACGTCTCCCATTTATTCCCATAACCAGTCTTTTGAAACCGATGTCAATGACAACAAGATTAGGTCCGGGAGGTTCTGGTCTCCTACTCAAATTTTTAAGGTATTTAAGCACTTTAAGACGTCAACAGGAGCTTAGAAGAAATCACAGGAGCATGTGCATGTCGAGCAAGGTTGCCCATCTGCATGGTGTTGAAGTTTGGGCTGGATGTGTTATCTCCACAGCCATACGCTCAAATAATGCCTAAATCATCCCTGCAAGTGGATGTAGGGCTTCTTCTTTGTGGTTTAGATTGAAGTGACAGAGTAAGAGAAAGGCCATGCTCCGTGCCTTATAGCAACAGGCATCTTAATGAGGTGAGGACACAACTGCTCCTGACGGAGCTGGTGTACTGCAGAGTTTTTTTCCACTCACTTTTCAGAGATTAATGCAAGACTGCCATGGATGTTCTGAAGGAGAGCTAAATCCTGAATCCTGGATGATATTCACACAAATTAAAGCCCCAGAGATTTCTAATGAAGCAAGTGATAGCTGAATCTCACTCGGATGAGAACATGGACATAATTCTTACTTTTGTTAGTTTCTCTTCTACACATAGGAAATCGTTTCTATCTTACCTGTCTATTAATATAAATATACAACAGCAAGAGCATTGCTTAATGAACAGAGCAGTTCATCTGGGAAGGCATCTATTTCATCAGTGGAACAGGTTTTTAGATGACAGATATCTATATAATCTAACACATTCGGGGGCTGAGTGTGTTACCTCCCTCTTCCCTGCAGCTGGCAACAGGAGGCGTTGCTCTCTTTGCAAATCCACAGTCTCTCCTTCCCTTTCTCCAGCCACACTCTCAGCCTAGACAACTAGCTGTCTCGTAAGAAGAGGAACTACATTGCAAGACCAATAAGAGTGGTGCAATCCTGATTTCTCTTGGGGTGATCTCTTCTTCTCTAGGAGGGTTGCACAAGTGTTGTAATTCCGTGTTTTATCTAAAACCCCAGTTAGGCTGGAATAATAACACTTGAGTAAAAATTATTTCATGCACGTTAGCCCTCTGAAGTCAACAGCAAAATCATCAACCCAGCAGCATCTATCCACTACATTAGATGACGAACAGGCCTTTTACAGTCTTAGCTACATTCTGTAAGAAATTCTGCGTAAGCTAATCTTGTCAGGCTTTACTATAGGCCACAATTCCCACCAAACAATCTTCATAACTCAAGTAGTAAAAACAGACTTAAAACCCCTGTCTTTGATTCCTCATCCTCCACATGGTCATCCTTCAGCTATACAAAAGCAGGATAAACCTCCATCAAATTACAGGGCTTTATAACATTATAAATAAAAAGCTTTTCTATGATAGAACCAAATCTTCATCCAAGTTAGGGGAGCTGGAACATCCAGACCTGAGTCCTATTTCATAGGTTAAAAGCATTTATACCTGTTAGATTAATTTTCCTTTTTTCTTTTCTCCACACACATTCCCTCCTACTTGTTCTGCCATGTTAGACTGGGCACAATGAGCTCAGTCAACACCATGAAGAACTGTTTGGACAAGGGGTAAGTTATAGATTGTAAAATCCAACTATTGTTGCTGACCCCAGCACTGGTTTGCTACATATATATATATATGTCTTTGATCATATATATATATATAGGTATATGGTATACCATGGATGCCATATTGCGATATGGCATACCACGTGCCATACTGGTATACATTATACATATGACTTTGAATAAATTGCATCTCTACCATTTGTTTCTTTGTTTGAATGTCCCGCAAAATATTTTTAGGCAAATGAAGATAAATATCATTCCTAATGCTCCCATAGATCCTTTTTTTTTTTTTTTAAACAATCACACTAGGGTTTTTTTGTATTTTTCTTTTAAAAATTGATAGCATGCATTTCAAAACCAGATGGAACCAAAGGCTACTGACTGATGTCCAGTGGGACAATACCAGCTCCCAACTGTCATATCTAAGACTGGTATTTCATCAGTTTTATCACATCTGCGGTCAGAAGAGATAAGCAGGTTAAAAGAGACTCATTGAAATTGCCACAATGAGAAGAGTCTCAGAAAAAAAAAGAAAGATTAAAATATTTTGAGAGCTACACAAGGCTATCATTGTTTAGTTAGTCTTTGAGTCATGCTTGAGCTCAAATCTTCTTATTATATTCTGTTTAGAGACACAGCTGTTTTAACTGGGCTTACAAAATTCCTCTAAGTACAAAAGTATACATTAAAGCAAGCACACCGAAGAACCCGCTTAATTCTAAATTCAGTTCTCAAAAATGCATGCATTACTTTGCTATCTAGTATTGCTTTTTGTTCAGTTATATCTAAATATAACGTTTCCTTACAAACATGATGCCTTTCAGTGTTGTAATTGTAAAAGCTATTTTACACACCGGGAGGCAGCAGCGTAGATCTGCCCCAGAAAATCCACAGTGCAACCACTGGGACGTCAGATGTCTATCTCCCTGAATCAAACCAGTGATTCAGCAGAAGGTGGAACTCACGTCTTCCCCCCCATGACAGCAGTGGAATCCAGTATTTATATTTTGTAAAATTATTACTGGAATCCAGTACGTTCACCTTTACGCACACACAAAGTTTTAGTCGCGAGAACCATATTAGTCCTTTAAGGCTGTAGAAGCCCCTGTTTTTTCTTCTCTAAATCTTGCCCAAAACCACTGTGGACATTTTCATATCCAACAAAGCAGATAGGCGTTTTTCCCATAAAAGCCAACCACTCCAAACCCCAGAAGATACAGAAACACAAAAAGAAACGTTTGGAAAAGAAACCCTGCTACCCAGATGAGAAAGTAGATCCAACAGCTGTACTCACTGCTTAAACAGTACGAATATTTCTGGTCACCTATATTATAAACTCTTCTTCAAAATAAACAATGTAACCTGCAGAGTTTTCATTATTTCAGGATTCCCTCAAGTAAACTCCAACCCCTGATGAGATATTGCTTTGAACAGTGCAAGTTCAGAAGCCTCCAACAGCTTTTTCCTTTGATTCAGATCTCACTGTAAAATTACCACTTACTTTACAAGCTCTAAAGAAGACAGATAGATCTTGAGAGGCATAACTGCATCAAAGGAAAGCAACATGGGAAGAGAAAACTCATGTGCACATTGAAAACAGAGCTTAAATAGAGCCAAGCTAAAGTATTTGCGGAGATTGCTCTCATCTCTTTCTAGCGACCATGATTTCCACACAACATGTTTGGACACTGTCAGATTTTTGTAAAGAAAACTCAGCTTCTAATGGTGGTTTTTAGTTTATATGGTGACAGGCTTTCTGGAATTCCCCGTCTCTGCACTCTTTTTGTTCCCCTAAATACTTTCCCTGCTGGAAAATGCACTGATTCCAAACAGCTATAATGGCTAAGTCCTCTAGCAAATGTCTTAAGTACCTGATTTTAAATAACACCTTGTCCAAGGAATTGGTCAGTTGTTAACCTTTAACCCTATGTACTGCCATGCAGGAGGAATCCGCTTAAAATTCTCATTGTAAAGATACACAAGGAGTAGCATTAAGGCTATTTGACCTCGGGATTTTCTGAAGGTAACTTTTGCATGTAATTTTCTCACATCTTTTTGCATTTGCAAATAATTCCTTAAACAACAGTCCAAACAAACTTACTTCTCAAGGTGCATTTTTCTTTCATTTTGTGATCCCATTTAGCAGTGAGGGGGCTGAGAATTCTTTCCAGAGAAAGTTATAAATGATTTAGGATTCAGAAGTGCCTAAGAAAGAAGCCGTATTTACTTTCGCTGGAAAGGGGGACATAAGTTCTCTTTAACAAGTGATCTTTCTGATAGTAGAGTTATCCCAAGTGACCAGAAATCATTCACCGGGAAAGGTGAAAAGCTAGGTGTAGACCTGCCTCATGCACGTAACTAAAAAGAAAACCGTGTAATGCAGACAGATGCCCTAATATTTTTACATAATAGAAAATGACCGCCTAGAACAAATATGCAGAATATAACTGTTGCAGACGGATAAGGAAACTTGCTTGAAAAAGAAGCAATTACGATTCTACCACACCACATGAGGTTCTCTTTCAATAAGAAAAGAAGTCAGACTTATCAGTTATCTTGCATCTAGGTTGCAAGCATGCTGAAAAGGAGCTGTGAGATGTATGTAAACTGAGTCACAACATATGATGCAGAGTTACAACTTTCCTCTGTCCTTCTTATTAGAAAATCCATCAACACTACAATATATTTTGGTCTCACCTTCCCTTTTACTGTATTTCCAACCACTCGGTTGAAAGCACAAGTGAAATCTTGCCCTCGCTGAAATCACAGGAAATTTAGCTCCTGATTTCAGTGGAGCTAGGAAGTCATCAGTCGCGGGGAGAATTCCCTTTGATAGAGAAATGCTTCAGTGATAAATAGACACCAACAACTATTGAACGCAGGCCTCCTTGCTGACTCGAAATACATAGACAACACAGGACAGGGTGGGGAACGGTCGAAGCAGGGCCGCATTAAGTGTCTGGGCAGCTCCAGGTAGCGTATGTGTACATAAAAATGTCTAGGGGACTAGATCACATGTGAAGTGAGGCAGGACACTATCGCACGCCCAGCACGCTTGGGTTCATTGCACGTGCAATGAAGAGTCCCCTGCAGAGGCACAGGACACCCGGTGTCTCTGCTGTCAGACCTACGTGTCAGCTGCTCCCCCCTTCCCAGTGGGGACTCTAAGGGTTCGTGCCTGAATGTGGGATGAGGCCAAAGCACAGCCAGGGAGCTGGAAGTTTAGAAGATCCCAGAGCAGGTAAGTTGCTCCACAGACCTTCCTCTACCACCTGCTTACAGGCCACATCATGAGACAGTTCAGGCCGAAACTCAATTGGCTCAGGCTAGGTTCATAGTCTGGATCTCCAATGTTACCTTAACCCCATCTCTTGATAAGGCACGTCTTTCTGTCAGAAATATTTTACTGTGTTAATGAGCAGAACGTAGGATTTCTTGAAGCAACATAGGGTTGCTTGCTGGTGGTCCTACAAAGTAGAAGCTCTTAAAGATACTCTGGTAGCCTGGGAATTATATATTCTCTTTAGCACTGGGGTGGACTATCTTTGAAGTTAAGGAGGTAAAAAAATGGATTACCTTTTCTATGAATATGTCTGTTTCCATTAAATAATTTAAAAATTACGCTCAGTAAAACCAGCAGCTGTAGATAGATCCCAGCATCTGCGACTCAAACAGGAACTCTTAGGTAGTCTGATTCATGCTACGTGTCCTGTTTATGAGGGTAGTTTGTGCTTTGTTTTTTATTATTATTTACTCTGCATATATGGGAAATAAATGTTTTGCAGTGAGTTCCTGAAAACAGATGCATGATTCATCTAACCCCCAACTTCTATTGGCAAAAGTGCCATAAGTAATCATCTTTGTGTTTAAAAAAAAAAAAAAAGAAAGAAGAAAGAAAGAAAAAGGAAACACAGCAAATTTATTGTGTAACTACACTCTTGGATACAATTCTTTGCTCCCACTTAAAGCTACTGTTACCAATGCTGTTATCAAATCAGATGTTTTTCTTTAAAGTTTTAAAAATATTTCTCATCTACTCCGTCCAAGTACAGGTAGGCTTCTTTTCCTGCCATGTCTTTTGCATTTGTTTAAGTCAAATGCATTTCATAAATTCAATATCCTTCACCGTCTCAGCTCACAAGTAAAACAGAGTCATCAGCATTCAGATAGGTTGTTGTTTCAGTGAATTTTTTTCCCTTGTTCTAAAGAGTTCCTTAATCTTTCTGAGGATTTCTGTTCTTTGTGAACATTCAGGGATTCTGGCTCCTGGAATTTTGGATAGGTCCAACCTCAATAAACCTTCCTCACCTTCTCAGTATTCGAAGCAACAACATGCAGATACAAAGCACGCGGATAAATAGGCAGTGGTTCCTTCGTACTCTATGAATAGCACAACGACGTTCTGCCGGCAGGACTCACTGGGCTGGAATCAATGCGATTCAAATTCCCCTTATCATTTCCTCTAGGTTATTTTAGAGGTGAGCGAAGAGCAGAATGACAGAACAGTAAAGAAACCAAAAATGCATGCTCTACCTTTCCACTATGTCTGGCTTTTCCCCATCCTTTAGTCAGTGCTTTTATACAAGATGCAGCGCATCATTTGCAAGTTCATTACACATAGTTTATCCCGAGCACAGCCCGAACACGGGCAGCCTCACGTTCCAGTTTACAGACCAGGAGAGCAAGGCGACCTTGAGATAAGCACCATATAAGCAGATGAGCCAGTCTCATTTATCCAGAATCCTTAGGTTCAAGAGATTGATCACTGATCTGAATTCACACATTTTCGACCCATGTTTGATTTTCGAATGCCTTAAATTGGAAAGGCACAAGAAAAGTTCAGATGCAGAACCTTCCTTTAAACATATATGTTTAGTTAGGGTCAGTCAGAGCAAACAGATGAACAATAGATATGTATGCATTAAACCTAAGACGCTTTGTGTATTTACATTTGTGGACCCACTTTCGGACACTTTACCATTTAAAGCTTTGTCTCAGTCTCCCCACATACAATGATGAAAATTCCAACTCAGTAGCTGAACTCATTAAAGGCTACCGGGGCCCCCCAATTTCTGGCTTCTCCTAGGACAGCTCAACGGTCTAGTGAGGCCCTTGAATTTTAAGTAATATTTAAAAGAAGGGAAGAGTAATTGGAGGCATTACTATTGTAATAAAAACAAAACCCCACAACATCACATCTGTTTTGGCAAAATCCTCAAGTGGGCCTTAAAGTAAGATTTACTTTAAAATATCTTCTTTCATCTGATGACTGGAGAAGATGAAAGCTGCCATTCATGAGGCATCTTCTAGTTAATTTTGGCACTTCTCAGATGATGTAGTTGTGCATTTCTACTATATTCTGGGTGCCCCGTACATGGAAACAGCTATGCTTCTATATGTCATTGTTCATAAACCAGAGATCTTTAAAATGATTTGCTAATCCTATCTGAATTTCTGCTGTGGGCTTGGATAAGCTGAAACCAAAGTCCTTCAGGGAAATACTGAAAATTGCTATAGACTTGGCATCATATATTTATGTGTATGGAATATTTGCTGTTTATGGAATGAGTATACCTAAGGAAATCTTAGACAACCAAATAGCAGGGGTATGAGCTAACAAATTGTTCGCATCACACGCTCTAGTCTACAAATACCTCCCTAATGTCACTCCACTTCTCATCCCTGACGCGGTGAGTAAATGCACTGCAATGTAGAATTGCTTGCATGATAAAGGAACTTTTTAAAGAAATATCCCCAAATAAGAAAAATTAAAAAGCGGAAGGTTGTAGTGAAACATTGAAACAGCCAAAGCCCAGAGAGGTCGCTCAGCCCCAGAAGCAGCATATTTTGTTCTTGCCGTATACTTTTGGGCTGCATGTTCTTTCATGGAAGAGAGTGTTGGCTAGTTGCGACCAAGAGAATCGGTTAATCATATTGCCGTGCTTTGCCTTTTATGCAAAAGCATGTGAAAAGTTCATATAAATGTTAAGTAACTGTTCATTAAACTCCCACTTTTCTCTGCGGTGGCAATTTCCCAGGCAGCTGGGGTGGAGGTGGGAATCCCCATTTCAGTCATGGGTTGTTGCGTATGGCTAAAGACCAAACCAACCGGATTTATTAACTTCATATCTAGCAGCGAGGAGTTTGTGTCAGACCCACCACAGCCCTAATAGGTCTCCTACTGGGCCACAAACACCAGTACAAATGGCAGGGCTGCCAGCACAATCCCAGCATGAATGGGCCTAAATTAGCCTGTGCCTAATAACCAGTTTACTAACACCTGTATTAGTACTGTATCACTGTGGGGAGGACTGCTGTTAGACAAGGCATAATCCCATAAGCTTGTCATTTGCATATCCCTCATTAGCTGATTAAAACCTGAAGGAGGCAGGTTTTTGCAGCCGGTGGGTCCATTCCGACGCTCCGGCTGCCTGGGTGGCTTGATAATGAAGTAACGGTGGTGAATGTGAGGTTTATATGTATGGAAGGGATTAAGAGTATTAGAGTTTGTGTGAACCGATGTTGCCATATTCTCTCTACTGGATCACAGTAATTGGATGGGAGGAGCAAAAGTGGATCCATTAGTTTTGTCTGTTTGCCCAGGAGCTGGGTGCTAGAGATTCAATTTTGCTTCCTTTTGCTCCTTTGCTTTTGTGAAGCATGGCTGCTTTGTCTAAGCGAGCCCTTAGCACCTCTGTACACTACCCACGCTAAGGCGATTCAGCCACAAAGAAGAAACCTCAGAGACAGCCAGCATAAAATGCAGCCCGGACTCAAGTACTACTTGAGGGCAGCACAATCCCTCCTAGCCCAATCCTGGGAGAGAAAGCAAGAGATAATTGAAATCTATAAACACCTCTGGAGCCTTTTTATTATTTTATTAGTTCTCCACATTTGGGCTTAACAAACCTCATCATCAAAGAAGCCGTGAGCTCCTTACAAGAAAACTGAATGGCTTGAAATTTCACTGACTTAAGGAGCAATTGTTGAGAGTATTTGCTCGGCTTGCATAATTCTAATGCAAAAAAAAAAAATCCATTTCCTACATTATTTGTACAGCTGGAGCAATCACTCTGTGTGACCGATGATGTAAAAAAAAATTTGCAAGATTGTCTCTCCCATAGTGCCAAAAGTGCACCTTCAGTGACAGCAAGAAGAAAACATACTAAGCAGTTCAGGAAAGCCTGATGCCAAAGACAGGCTTGGCAGGATGTGAAGCACAGGTTATACACAACAGACATTGATTAAAGTCACAATGTTTTTTGGGGGGGCATATTTTAGACATTCTAACATGGCCACATCATTTCAGCAATAATTTGGAGAATGCTTTCTTCTGTTCAGACTAGCTTAATGATCAAAAAAATGACTATGCAAATGAAGCTGTGGGGCACAGAGAAGATGGGACTATTCAAATACAATAAAGCAATAGAAGCAACACCCACTGGCAGCGTATTTTTTTCTGATTTTTTTAAATACTATTTTTGTCCTCAAGCTTAACACCATCATTTGCTTAATTACACTTCCCTGAATTTGGGTACTAGAATCTCTGTTTTAGATCACCTTTTTGTGTTTTTATCCTAAACAATGGCAGTTGTTTGTGAAAGAAAAGAAACTACATGTTTCTTTGGTTAGAGATGTGAGAGAACTGAAAATATTCTGGTCTTTGTACATAAAATAAATTTAAGAACAACTAGATGCACAGTGGCAGTGCAAAGTTAACAAATAATGTGTGATTTGTCCTTGTATTACTCCAAGATGTCCTCACTGGAATAGTTTTATCAGCATGAAACTATAGTGACACAGACCCTATTTCTTAAGCAGCGATTGAATCTGTTTTACTGACTCCATGTACCGTCAATATAGTTACATGCATTTTCATGATGCTGTGATCAGTTATTGCCTTTCACCTGAATTTTACAAAGGAAGAAGACAATACTGTGTTTCTAATTGGATGCAAAAGGGAATGTTTAAACTAGAGACGGCCCAACATTTACTCCCTAATTCCATACCTGAATTATATAGACTTAATTAACGCCTGCAGCAGGCTGTGAGCTGACCTGATGAGGCAGCTCAGGGGTGTGAGAAGATATGCACCAAAAGTAGCTTTGCGTCTTCTTTCTCTCAAGCCATTAGAGGATAAGGACAGGCACAACCAACCTGCCCGGTTACTGGAGACCCTGAAATCCAGACAGGAACTGCAGCTCTTCAGCTACAGCTTTTGTCTCCAGGAATATACCCAACCCTAAGCACTGGAAGAGTTCCCTGGAAAGCAACATAAACAGGGGATGCATAGGCTCTGTCCCCTTTGGGTGACAGCACAACACTGGGAGACTGTGGAGCCTCATATTCCTACAGCTGAGTTGAATCTTTGGATTCAAACACTCTTAAACTGGATGGTGTGAGATACAGTGTTGACAGCTGAAGATTCCTGGAGTCCAAGGAGTTGAGTTTCTGCACTCACTGACCCCCACTGCCTCTGGCAGGTGACAACCGCATCATGTACAATATTCCTTCTCCGTTCGTGCTGCAGGCTTGAGCAAGGGCTCCTGCTCTGCCCTTTTCTAATTTAAAACAGCATTGAGAGCAGCCAAGAGACCAAATAAAAATCTACATCCAAAATATTTTCCTGGTTTTTTCCCCACAGAAAATTAAATTTGGGAATTACACTGCTTAAAGAAGTGTCTGCACGTAGGTATCCCTAGAAGGTACCACAGTAGTGCCCTGTCTGCTCCCTGTTTTAAGTAAACCATATCTGCTGTTAGAAACAAGAAATTCCCCATGTCTTTACCCACTTCTCTTTTATGGCAGCCACACATCCCTACTGCGAATGGAGAGTTCAGGCAGCCTACTACATTTGACCTCATGGGATTTCAGGAAGCTATGCACGGTACCGCCAGCTTGTGCAAGCAATCCCTTCCCTCTCTTGATGATGAAACCTTTCTTTTGCTTTCTTCTTTCTCTCCTTCTTGCAGGAGCTGAGCCCTCTGCGGTGGCTCTGACAATGACGGTTTTGTCTGCAGGGTAATGCTACCTATAACACCACCCAACCCAACCTCATGGCTATGAGACATCAGGTCACCACCATGCTGTATGGATGATTAATGAAACAGCACTGGTGCCAAAACACTGCTGAAAGGACAACACACATTCGTCTAAAGAATATGTTTCCAGAAACCCAGTTTCAGCCAGGACTAGTCACAAAGAGGAATGAGGCTCTCCTGGGGTGAGCTGTAGGTGTTTCAACAGCTCCTTATGTGCTCTGCTCTATGCCTCTGCTGGTGAAATCTTATAAGGTCCCAGCTTCAAACGGAAATGGAGCATCAGAAGCTCCCATGCTACCTCTCATTCCCCCAGGCAAACTCTCCTTTTAATTCAGATAATTTTAGTGTTTGGCTTTATAACATAGCCCCAACAAACAAATTCACTGCCAGAACAGAGTGGACACTGAAAAGGTAAATACTTCTTGAGCCAGCTGGGCTATGAGCGCCAGCCCTTGCAGTGCTGGAGAGTCAGACACATCGTGTGTCTGCTGCAAAACCAGAAGAGATGACAAAACAGGGTTTGCTATGACAACCAGATTCTGTGGTTCCAGTTAGCCCTTCCAGATTTATGTTCCTGTATTGAAGTAGGAATCGACTTAGGAGTTCATAGAATTCATTTGGGGCCTTTCAATTAAAATACCCATCTCATTTCTTCATAAAAGAGCAAACACCAAGTAACATCTTCACCGTTTACTACAAATAACTGTCTAAACATCTCAGCGCAAGAGAAGTGATGCTCTAAACAAGCCAGTCAGAACATTAGCTTGGTAATATGTCTTATTAGATTAGACAAAAGAGAGAACATGAAATAAGCCCCCATGTTTTTAGAAAGTGTTGCCTACAAAATCCCACATGGTATTATTATATAGCTCTTAGTGACGTAATGTAACCTCTTAAATTATAGCTGACTATACTGCAGAAAATGAAACATCGAGCAGATGTACCTGGCCTCAGCTCCCACAGCCTTCGCTCATAACCTCTGATCCTGTGTCCTCCCATTCCACAGCCTCTGCTTTCACACCCTCCACTCTGTGGAATTTGGTCCTGTGGCCACCTATCCTGTGGTCCCCACTCCCAGTACCTTGACTCACATGTTCTCCATCTCTGTGGCCTTAGATCCCATGGCCTCTGGTCCGAAAGCTTCCACCCCCGTGGCTTTAGCTCCTGTGGGATCATGTTCCACAGCCTTTGGTCTCAGGGCCTTTTCCTCATGTGAACTCCACTCTCATGGCCTCCATTTCTGTGCCTCCTGGTCCCATGGCCAGGGCTCCTCCATACTTGGATAATGAGTTTTCTATTCCAGTGGATCCACCTTCAGACAAAGGTGATGACTGCAGCTTAGATGAAATGCCTTCTGAGAATTTGGGTTTGGACAAGAGAAAAAGCTCAACCATTACAACTGAGCTCACAGGTAACTGCAGAGAGCCAGCAGAGCTCACCACAGACAAGCCAACTAATTGCAATTCACTTCAGCTCTCACGCCAATTCACTCCTTGAATTGCACTCCTCAAGATTCTGGCACATGCACTTACGTGTCCAGCTGGATTGAAGAACTGATCCAGCTCCGAGGAAATGTGGGGATTCGAGGGATGGGGTTTGTTTAGATTTCCAGGGATCAGTGCCTTGATCCAACTCACGAAGAGCACAGGAGTGCTTGTGCTCTCTTCATAAGGAGCTGCAGGGCAACAGGTACAAGCTGCACCAGGAGAGGTTTCATGCCAACATAAGAACAATCACTGGAACAGCCTCCCCAGGGACATGGTAGAGTCCCTGTTGCTGGAGGTTTTCAAGATGTGTTTGGAGAGGGTGCTAGGTAATCCTATCTAGGCTTCCTTTCCCATGAAAGGTTCGACCAGAGGATCTTTTAAGGTCCCTTCCAACCTGGGCTATCCTATGTTTCTAAGCGAGGTAGTAGAGAGAAGGATTAAATCATCAGGCTGTGAAGGATACACCGAGCTCTAGCAAGAGTTTAATACAAAAGTACTTGATAGCTCCAGAAATAGCCTGAGGAACAGGGTGCTACCTGTAGAGGACAGACAGCAAGGGGTCCCATGGTCCTCTCACTGGAGGAGAGCCCTCAGGCCCCCTATGGCTGTGCCTTTCCAGAAAATAAAAACTGAAATCCAGAATGCACACTTCATGGAGTTCAGGAAAAAAAAACTATCTAAAATAATGAAATTACTCTGGGGAAAACAAGGGTGTTCTTTGTGCCCCAAAGTGAAGGAATTTCAGCCCCTCTTCAACCCAACATTTTTTGTTAAGAATGCACAGTCACTTTGGAGTAGCTTGTTATTATTACTACCACTACTACTAAGGATCACACACTTGATTCATGGGATACATCTCACTATCAAGCTGACTATGTGGAAAGAGACCCACAGTCTTCTAAAATGGCTGCAGTAAGCTGTAGGAGAAGGCTGCCAAATGAATCATGCTGTGGCTGCACTGTGGTAAATTCCAGAGCACATAATAATGCTTCCAGTTGTTTGTTTGAATCATCTTATGATGCTGCACGCACATTTAGCTGATGTACCAACACTAATGTACCGTGCCATTCTTGGAGTTAGAATTATAAAATATCTCATAAAAATAAACAGCTTTATTGCCAGGCTCATGAATGATAATCCCACAGATGCAAATCATTAATCACAGAATGTATCAAGGTAATTACCAAACCAGGGATCTGTTTTATGGAGTTTGTGGGTATGCGGTGAGATTGTGCTCTTTCTGCACAAAGCAGACAGCAGTTGCCTGCTGCTGGAATCACTCTTTACCCACAAGGATCAGGTCCTAATAAAACAACAGTGTTCAGCCAACCCATGTCCATTGCAGCACAGTCGACGTACCAGCTCCACAGAGCATTTTCCTGTCGCTTATATTTAGCATACATGCAGACATCTCAACATTGCTGCTGATTTGAAAGAGAACAAAAAGAAAACCCTCATCGCATGCTTATGCTTGACAAGGCCCAGTTCTGAAACCAGGAGGTGTTTGTCCATTTAATTCATCCCAACAGTGCAGAAGAAACCTTGTTTTAGAAATTTCTGATCCTGGGTTTTGCCACAAATTATGTTCCTTGCAAGTAATGACAGAATAAAGTACAGAATGAGGACGGGGGTGGATTTCTGCTCACTTCAAACCTTTGTGTGTGAAGACTGAAATTACTTTTGAAAGAAGAAGAATTTTGCATTAAGGTATTTGCTAATACTTTAAATTTCTGCCAGCTTTGGCGATTTATTTTTTTTCTAGTCAGCATCAGCATCCTATTTTCAAGCACTACTGTTTCACGGCACTGGAGTTCAACACCACTGCAAGAAGCCATCCATATCGCTCATCCCCCAATATTTCATACCTTTTTCCCCTTTACCACCACCCCGCCCCCCAAAAACACCCACATTAAAATGTGAAAAAACTGTTACAAACTCCAGCCTAGGCAGGTCTCCAAAGCATAGCTGAGCCCTGGGATTCTGGGCAGCCAAGAAACACACATTGGAAGAAAGCTTCACTGTCTTATTAAGGGGGGGAAAAGAGTTTAGCTGCATAAGGGCAAAGGACCGGCACCAAGAACGTTGGTGCAGAACCATTAACTCCCACAGGCATTAGAGTAATTCCAAGCATTTATCTGGCTTGCCATCACTATTCGACATAACCAGGTATCCCTAGTGTCCTGTGGCTCACAGCTAAAACGGGCAGAAGGCTCATTCTCCAGGCTACCCTCATTTTCCATCCTTATCCTGGAATTCTCATAATCAATAAAACCCATGTATGGCAAAAATAAAGGGATCCTGCACCATGCAGGGCCTTTAAACAGTGAGCTCTCATTGGAGCCTATACTGCCCGAGGTGGCCATCAGAGAGAGGCTACAAGAGCACTACCTGGAGCATCGGAAGCTTCCCAATCTGAGCTAGCCAGTACTGCCACAGCCTTGTGGGTTTTTTCATGCCTGGTTTGCTGTGGAGCAGGCAGGGTGGCTGGAGGCATATGCTGCGACGTGAAACGCTGGGGCGGTTTGTGGAGGCCACCTCCATCTTTGCAGTGATGAGAACCACCCGACCGTAACAGCTGTCTCCGTGCAGCTGTGCTGGCCCCTCTCCCCTCAGGAAATGGGTTCCCACTGTCCCAAGTCCCCACAGCTGCGCAGGATCAGCTGTGGAGGACACTCAGTGAGAACCGTTTCAGCTCTAAAAGGAAAATCAAAGTGTCAGTTCAGGATGACACTAGAGGGAACAGCTGAGGCTCAGCTGCACTTACAAGTCATCACCAAGTCACCAAGGCTGATTAAATTCTCCTTTTTGAGTCAACTCTTTCTCCCTGTCCCCTTAGCCCACCTACCAGTGACTTCTAGGGGTCTGCGTTTCCTTTTGCCTAGTGAAAAGGAATAGACTTTTGTATACCTTTATAACACGGTGATAGATTTTATGCCCCATCGTACCACTACAATCAGTTTTCACATCCTGGGACATATTTTGGTGAGTGACACCTGAAAAACTCACAGCACTTTACTATTCATTGTACAGCATCATTGCTTTACACAAGTACACAAATAAAATAATGGAAAGGACGGGAGCTGAGGCCACGGGACCTGGGTGACCTACTAGATGAAGTGCAATCAGGAGAGCCTATTTAGTGTGGTCTGGCAATTATCCATTTAAACAGAATTGCAGCGTCTTTCATCATACTGGGACAACAACAACAAGGTTAATCAACTTAATGGACTGGAACAGGTAAGTAATTTCACTATTTGGTTTTTGAACCATAATGTGAGACCTGAGAGCGCAACGAGGTCCTAGTCCACTGAGCATATTGCTTGCTGACACTTAAACAGTTGGACTACATGATTGTTGTAGGTCCTTTCCAACGGAACTATTCTATTCTAAGACTAGTAGCACCTAAAGTGCAATTTCTTGAATGAGTGGGTGATACGGGTGGCCTAAGCACAAGAACAAGGTGCCTTAGGGGCAAGCAAAGTTATAAACTTACAGTGCATCACATCACCTTCCTCTATGCCTACACTTAGTCCAGGGTAGCTGAAGCTAAACGCCAAGTAGCTTCTCCCTTGTGCGCTGCTACCACGGGGTGGCTGAGGCACAGTAAGATACACCATCACTTAAATCACGGTAATAGGTTTAATTGCCTCAACTTTGAAACTTCCAGAGAGTAAAGTACCTCCTTTTTGGGGCATTAGAGGAGAGCAAGAGACATGCTCATATTAAAAAACAACTCTCATTTGGGCTGTGCATGACCATTTACATTGGTACCTTCTTTTGTAACCATCAACAGGCAGAAGAACCGTTTTTGTGGTGCAGACTACTGGTACGTAAAACTACTTTTTCTGCACCTACCTAGCTGCAAGGTTTTTTTATACTGTAGATGAATCAAGACCATAGGCTGATTTTTGTGTCTTCTTATTAAGTTCAGTAGGGTTAGAAATCTAAGCCTAAAGTCAAGACCTTTGCTATGCTAGGCAGAAAGGACAGAACAAGAGTGCCCTTGAGACGACGAGTGTGATAGCCAGTTAAAATAAGCCCACAGTTTTGGATCACGTAACTGTCAATCAGCTGTCAAAGCACTGTTACTTATTCTCTATCAGAACTTCATTGCTCCTTACCATACTTTCCCTTATATCACACAGGTGGGAGGTGCAAATAGGTCATTGACTCCACTCCAGACACAGATCCCTTTCTTTTCCCCTTCCTTGCACACCAGCCAAGTACCAAAGAGCACAGCTGACTCTAAAGAGACTTATACTGGAGAGCCCGTATGTGCCTACAGACACTTTACATCTACCTAAAACACAATTAACCAACACTGGGGAAAAAAGGCTTTTTGGGGAACAATACATGGATTTGAAAAGTTTGAGTTTAGCTGAACACACACTTGCATTATTTAACACACGTTCACCCCTTGTTCTGTCTGCTCTGTCCCCACCATTTACTGCTAAACAGGTCCCTTATCTTTATTGATCACTTAATTTATCTTTTCTTAACTCCCCTTGCTCCGTCTGGTGCCGTGTGTCCAAGGTATTGAGGCTAAACATCCGTCTGTTCATACTGTCATGACTGGTTTGCCTTTGAAAGAATAGGGGGAGCAGGTGGTGTGACTAAGTAGACCCTCGACAGAATAGGGGCACCATTGCTGTGTCCTGTCCCAACCTGCCAGCGATTCCCCACCCTCCCAACTGTTCCACATTAAAGCAGTCAACTGTGGCTTTACAGTCCAAGTTTTACACAACTGTTTTACAAACCAGGAAGAATTTCTTTTGTTGAAAATCTTTTGTTAGGCAGTGCAGAATGGGGGGGGGGGGGAGCGGGGCAGAGGGAGTGGAGAAAGCCCGTTCTGAGACCAAGTGCATTTTAATGTGTATGTAGATATACACCATGCGACGTGCCAAGCCGCTGAGCTCGCTCGCTCTGTATTTCTGTGATGCTTTTAAGCTCTCTCTGAAAGCAGTTGCACAACATATCTTTCAAACACATCCATCTTCTTCATTTTCTTGGGGTCTTTTAGTCATTTTCCTTTACTACTGTTTATGGTACAATTTTGGTTTATTAGAGCAAGTAAGACTGAAAACAACCAAATAAAATCAACTCTTGTATGTTTTTTTCTCAATAAGAATAGAATATCCATTTTTCAGCGGTGCAAAATTATTATCAATCCATCTATCTGGGTAGACATCCCCAAAGAAAAGTCCAGAGGATGTTTCAACCGCATTCCAGTTTCTGAGCAATGCCACTACAGGCACCATGCTGCTTCTGACCTCATCCACTGTATTTCCTCACAGATTCAGTGCTGTGCATTTCAACCCAGATGTAGGAAAGCACTTGTACACATGGGTTATCTCTGAGATAACATCCCCTGAAATGGTCTGCTCCATAAGAGACAGAATGTTCAGGAACTCACAAAACGGAACCCAGAAAAAGCAAATATTTGTACAGCTGTGAAACCAAGCTGGTATCACCACCAGAGTGCTACAAATAGTTGCATACAAAAACTGAACCTACCAAATTCTTCTCATTTGCTGCTTTTCCTCCGCCCTGTGAGAATTCACAAACTAGATCAGTCACTAGTTTTTCAAAGCCAAACACAAGATTTGAGTGTTTTCCACACTTTCAAAGGAAAATGACAAGTTTATGCATATTCACATTTTGCACCATAACCTTTTTTCCACAGGCAAAAATGTATTGAAAGTTCTATTTCAGGCAAAACTGCAAACAAAGAGACAAGGATCCTTTCCCTTTTTTAAAGATATCGCAGTCAAGTGCTCAAATCTTATAACTGTACAGAAAAAATAAAAAAAAGTAAAAGTTGCCTTCTCTTTTCTTCCTCCCAGAGACGTGTCTGTCTTCCTACCCTCCCCCTCACCATCAGACTGCAGCGGAAAGACAAAAGCTGAGACCCTGCTCCTATAGCAGTCGATGGCAAAATTTCTACAAGGCCTGAAGTTTACCCAAACTGCCGAGTCCTGCAGCAACCAGAGAAATCAGTGACTGTTGCCTAAAGAAGGAAGGAGCCACACTTTTTACTAGATCATTAGGAAAGTACTGAGAATTAATCCTGCTACAAGCACTGTTTTCTGGTAGAAGCCTGATCCTTGAATCCTCAAATATGCAAGTAATTGACTTTCCAGTTCAACAGATATAAAGAGCACAGTTCAGATTTGTGGGGTGTTTTTTTTTAGTTTCCTGATCAAAAATAAAGAATTAAAATATCAACAAACATTCAGAGCTACAACGTAATGCTTTGGAATGAAGCATGTTATAAAAAAGAAGGAAAACGGGAAAGAGTATGTTCAGAAAAATCCTGACTGTCAATATGTCCATTCAGAAACTTAGTGGTTAGGTCACTCACTCAGAAGACTTGGTTTCGATCCTTCCCTTTGTTGAAAGGGCCTGAAGGGCTTCTACAGAAAGCACTGAAACCACCAGGATACACGATGGCATGGATGCTATATGATTGCCAGTCTCTCATATTACTGCAATTCCACTGTGCATAAAGAGTCCATGATCTTTGAAGCCAGCATCAGAAGTATCTTTCCTCTGAGACCGGTGTCCTAATCGCGAGGTTCTTCCAGTCTTATTTCACATTTCTTATCTCACTGAATATTTATTTGATACATATTGAAGCACCACCTACAAGAAAGAAGGGAACCTCACCTCACCATCTCCACTGTTTTATGCCATGGTGTTCAGGGCAGTCACCCTGCAGCAGACACACAAAGATTTTCCTGGAATGAGGAGAATAATGAAACTAGCGCTCCAAAAATATGAAAAAAATATGCTATTACTACAACACTGGATAAAAAGGAATTACTATGGCTTATTTTCAGTCCAAACTTTTTCTCAAATGCAGCAAGAATTTGAATATTTTCTTGACAATGAAGACAGCACCATTGGTGGACAGTAGTGCATCCCCAAAAGTTCATCCAGACCTAGAAGTGATCACCAAGGAGATGGAGGTCAGCATCTCCAAGAATGAAACATTCTCAGCATTTCCCCCCTAAATTTATATAATACTTTCACAGCAGGAAAAAGAGATAAATATTTTAGTATTACAATACTAAAACTAAGCAGAAAAATAAGATAATCTATAGATACCTGTACAGAGGATATCTACAGAGATTTATAGCTCTAGAGTCTTTGTAATCTGAAAAGCGTACCTAGCCATTTTCTCAATAATAGATGAAAATCTGCTGTTAATAAAGCTTGAGGGAAAGAAAATGTCTTACATGTCTGTCTAGCTCAAAGGCATTACAATTACATACCTACTTCGGAAGAACTCTGTCAGAAATACTGCATTACGTGCAAATTATCAAACTGCCTTCCAACTGTAAAATCACAAAATCTACTCATAGATTAGAAAATCCTTCTGGATTGTTCATTTTGAATATTATATGTAATCCCTCTACTACTGTGTTTAACAATATCGTTTTGTTCCTATTCACTTCTTAAATGCTGACTAGCTTTTCTCAAATTTGTATATGAAAGGCCAATACATTTGAATGCATGACATTCAAAAGGTAGGTGTAAAAAACAGGTGAGAAGTCCACAAGCATCCTAGTTTACCCACTTGTGCAGGTTAGTTTGTGTGTCTGGAATCTCTTTGTCTACAGAAATACTTGGAGAATTACCAAACCAGTTATAAATTTATCCTGATATTATTCTAAGGAAAGACAGAGAATCAAATAGCTAGATAGAAAAAATGTGAAACTAGACAGGAGATGGCACGCTACCCATAGCGACCTGCAATGTAAATCTGAATTGGATCACAGAGGCTCTAACTAGATCTGAAATGAGTCTTGTGGTTTTTCCAGCCCTCGATGGACGCTTGCCTACATCACAAAAACCACCGTACAGTTCGGCACAATTTGACAGAACTGACATTTTCAGAGAGGCTTATTGCTGGCAGGGCACGGATATTGTAGGTCAGAATAGGTTGTATTGGCTGATCTGCTGTATGCAGGGTTAGATGGCAACTATCAGAAGCTGTCTAAAAATCAACAGTGCTTCCTTTCCAAGAAAAATTGAATTACATTAATGAAACACCCCAGCATATGTAAGAAAGCAGCACAGTTTTCCAGGGCAGTCAGCTACATGCACCTGTTTATTCAGAGGCAAGAACAAGCTTTCTGCGCTGGCGTATACAACCCTCAAAATATTTTATGTGAATTTTGCTGTTTCTGTGAAACAACGTTGTCACTTGCTGCAGACATCAAACTTGATTTAACTTGCTTAAAAGTCACATACTGGTATCCTTCATATATATAATGTCTTCATTTTACTTTCCAAATGGGTGAACAAAATTAAGAGGAAGGGGGGGGAAATCATATTAGCTTCAACTTATCCCATTGCAAATGCAATATTTGTGTAATTGTGTATAATCTTTTAAAGTATAATTTAATACATCCCTTTAACAACCCACAAATTATCACTTGACAACTAGAAATAATAGGTCTTTTTGTTAAAAACAGAAAGCATGTGAAGACTAAAGGTTAAACAGGTCTTTTCATCATGATAAATCACTGGTTAATGAGCCTGGTATTGTTGGGTATTATACTTGCTCACTTTAATGCCATTACCTTCTGGTTGTAAAGCTGACACTACTAATGATCTTCATTCTTTGAACTTTTCCACAATATTGACTGGTTGCATAGAGCAGATGTTACTTGGATTTGACTGCAAAAGTGGCAATTCTTCTAAGGCTTGGAATGGCCCTGAAAAGAATGATACTGAACACAATGTATTTTGATATCAAAGTCAAAAGAGAGTCTTCTCTAAGTGTCAACTACTGCCCTTGCAGCTTCTCAGTGTCGCAAAATCCCAGATAAGATATAAATGTTCTTTATCCATTTTCTGCAGTTCATTTAAGAAAAAATATGTTATAATAATGCAATGAACCACTACAACAAAATTCATATCTAGTCTCTGTTGCTGTACCCGTAACTTCTCCTGCATGCACAAGTGAAAAAAACCACCTTTCAGTTCTGTATTTCACAGCTTTCCTCAGTCTTGACTGAAGGACGCTGAGGTCGCCAGCAGCTGTATTAGCGTGCCAAGCGCTAACAAAGCAGGATGCAGAAGGCATGCACGCATATGTTTGTGTGCCCACATCCATCACTTTTCCTTCCAGGGGGAAGGACGCCCAGCGGAGCCCGGCTCCCCTGCACTTGTAGGCGGTTGGGAGAAGTAGTTTCTTGGTACCTCTTTAAAATACGAGCGCAGTCTTTATTTGTGTGATGGACTAGGTTCAAATATACTTGCCTTGAGAGTGAGATGGCAGACTTAAGGGTAAGAAAGCAGGGACTGCTCAGTTTACTTTAAAAGTGAAGCAATGTGGAAGCTTTGTGTTTATCCCCATTCCTTTCTCTTCCTGACTTTTCCCTTTTCTAGCACCTCTTCTTGCTCCCTTCCTTCTATATTTAGAAAATGGGGACCACAGGGCTAAATTCAACCCTTAAGGAGGCAGAGGTAATTTTATTTCAATTTATGTCAAGCTCTGGGCCAGAAAGATTTTGCTGCATCATGGAACAGAAATGGGGGCAACTGAACTCGCCACGCCCAAAGGCAAACCTCAGCCCATTACACCCTTCACGCACACAGTCTTTGTATACTCCTGCGCAGCGGCAAGCACAGAAGGTGCATAGTTTAGCTTATATAAAGGCCACATTCTGCCCTTTTTGCAGCACTAGGTTATGCCTAGCAGACTTCAAGGACTTGAAGACTCTTTTCTACTTTTCCTTTAAGAAAGGGTTTGTTTTCTTTCAGTGAGTTTGGGGAGAACAGAGAATGAGGGTGTGGCTGATTTTACAAATATCATTCTGGTTATGGACTTAAGTTTCATGTGAGGTGAATGGAGAAAGAGAGCAATTTTTTTCTAAAAAAAATAGCAATAAATACTAAAATGTTCATACTAAAAATATCCAAGCTCTGAAAGGCATTTTGCATGTACTGCTAACAACTCACTGGTGCATAAAAAAAAAAATCTTTTTTTTCCTTAAGTGATTCACAAAAGTTTAATCCTGAAGGTTTAATCCTTAACCTGCACAGGAAGCTTAAGAAGCTTTTCAATAATATTAATCTCACAATATAAAAATGTAAGCATGAACACATTTCATGCCTGTCACCTCTTATTCTATTAAACTCAGTTGGATTGAGAGGAATACTTTTCATATAATATGTCTATCACAGCAGCACCTGAGGCTATCTGAGCTGCAAAGAGGGTCTCTCACTTAAAGAACTTAGACCTGCTCGCACAGAGGATAAAATCCTGAACCAGTCAACTGACGCATCAACAAAATAAAGATTTAACTTGAGAACTAATTAGGTAGACACAATTCATTTGGGGGTGGGGGGGGTGGGCACTGTGTGACATGGTCTTTAGTAACTCCACAGGTAGCAATCTGAGTATTTCTTATCTGAAAGATGTCATCTCCAACAGTATCTAATACACCCATGCCTAGTATGGGCTCCGTCCTAGTGTCAGAGGAAAACTGTCGCTTGTCCCAGCCTGCAGTTAGGAGAAACATTTTTTTAAACCATTTCAAAAGCTGCTGTTAGATATAAGTAAATATTTATCTATCTATATATCTTCCCACAATCAGAACTGCCATCCCGCAAAACCCAGGTTAGCTTAGACAATAGAAACACAAATCCTCTCCTACTCAGAGTTTATCAAACATATTGAACAAGAATTTTTATTTAACGAATATTTACTTGTTAGTGAGGCCAGTTTCTTTCAATTTCAGTGTCTAGAAAGTATGTTTTTCATCATGTACAAATTTGTCAAAAGTATTTTGGAAGGCATGTTTTTGATGAAATAGCCTTTTAAAAAAGTAATTTTTACTGTGGGTAGTGTCACTATTTTTTTCCCTTTTGCTTATCAGTTTAAGTGCTTATGAGTTTAAGCAATAAAAAGAATAGTGACTACTGCCATAAAAAAAGCCCTTTGAATCCTGTGGACCACACACAAACGCTCCGTGTATTTTAAGATTCTTTTTCAACCCGTTCCTTGATATCATATTCTTTCGTGCCAGTGTTGCAAACTGCGCTCTCACTCTGTGTTGTGTTCTCAGACAGCCTTTATTTTTGACATAAAAAGCTTTCATTTTTAGGAGCTGTTTCTGAATTTTTTTCTTGGAAGAGATGCAAGAGTAGTGGCTGAACATCTGTATTCACTTGGACATTCAGCTATAGTTTATTACCATGTAATCAAAGCACTTCTACAGTACTTGGGCTGCTAAAAATCACTAGTGTTAAACGCTACAGCACAAGCTAATGCAAATTACCCATTAGCACAAGCTAATGCAAATTATGCTTTGTTAGACAAACCATATTTACCACAGAGTCTGACCCATTGTGAGTATCGGTTTCACAGAAGGTGTGTAACTTCTTTATTCAAAGATATTAGCTCGTTCCATATTTCTGCCCCTACATCCTAAGTAACTCCACAGTTCAGTTTACGCGTCTTGATATTGAAAAGCAGAACTGTGCATCAGGTAATTTCCCTGAAGCTGCCTGTCTTGGCTTCAGGGTCTGCTCTCTCTTCACAAAAAACTTCTTTCACAGAATCCTCATTCTCTACCAGCAGATTTGTGATTTAAACAGCCGCATCTGACTTTGTTCACGCTCCCATTCCGATGCATCAAGCCCATGATTCCTGCTTATCTTGTCTTCCAAAATCATGAATCCCAATTAAAGTAGTATGCTTATAAAAATTGTAACAAGTAATAACTTACTTATTTCACTATTTCTTTAAGCAGGAGGAGTTTCATTGCAAGGAAAAAAAAGTCTATATAATTTTTTGCGCGTGTTTCCACAATGTTCAATGTGCGACACGGCATGATGTATAATATTAATTTAACATATTTTCACATGTGTTGCCAAGGGGTTATCTATAAAAGTCCAGGAAACGCTCTGGTCTGGCAGCAGAGCTGGCTGAAAAGACTTTGAGGCAATCCAATAGAAATGTTTCCCCAGAATACACCCTACACATTCATGCAGCCTTCTCTGCCTATCACCCTCTATTACTTGACCACATTCACCCCCGCTGGCCCTTTGCCTTTGACCTTTCTCTGCCACTGCCTCTGATTTCGTATTTGTTTTCTGAGGACCTATTATCAATCACTTTTAAGTACCCTTAAGCAGGACGTTTAACCTAGGCATGTGAAAGTAGTAGATCCTTCCATCCAAAGAAGAAATAAGTTATTGTAAGCAAGACATAGTTTGTATCCCTTAAGATACTAAAGCCAGAAAGAAAAAAAATAAATAGGGAAAATACAGAAGTTGTACATGTTCTAGTTGCCAAAAAAAAAAAAAAAAAGGTGGGGGGAGGGAGGAATAAAGAAGATACACAAGTT